>NW_027118070.1:0-480125 GCF_038497915.1 Lipomyces doorenjongii
TTCGCACTGCTCAGGATTTGCGACTAAAATAGCGAATATTATTCGCAGTGGTTGGGACTTGCGAATAACGAATACGAATAATGCCGATTACTGCGAATATTCGTATTCGGAGCAGCCCTACGTTATGCCCATTTTATTATATAGAGACGCAGCTGTTCTTCTGTGACCGCAGCATGAACTCGTATGCGTAACGAGTTTATTACTCGACTTGAAAGCATATCTCAACAAGTTTGTGGAATACTACACCCCATTTCTTGCATTCTGCGTCCATTACGCCCCAAGTCTGTAAAATAAATATTTACGAATCACGTGATACAGTTCGCATTACCTATCCCTCAGCCCATTGTAGTTTATTATGTGCGCTCCGGATGGCCAAGCTGGTAAGGCGTCAGGCTGTAATGGAAAATACCTAAAGATTACCTGAAAATCGCGTGTTCGAGTCACGCTCCGGAGAAATTTTTTCTTTTGGCTTTTGGTGTTTATCTTTATGTTTTATGTGTTTGCAAGAATAATAGATTGAAATTATAATATCTTCCGCATCTTCACCTTTTTAGACATGGGAAGGGTGCTAAGCGATGCTTAAGGTATGCCCGATCTTTTGATATAAACCGCTAACTATAAACCATGACAGAAGTGTTTGTCACAGACTAGGTGTACTCCCAAAATGATTCTATCCTTGCTAAAAACTAGTGCAGTGCCAACGTTGGTGACTTCACAACCAGATATCTGCTTGATTTGCGCATGTCGTCGAATGTGCAGGAGATAAATAATTACTTAAAGAATGCTAGTTACCTCTTCTAATATGTGTGCCGCTGTAGGCATTCTTCTGTCAAGCTTACACCCCGACAATGCAATTTGCGTCAAATGAGGAAGCAATCCTGTTACGTATTTACAACTTACAGCCCTAAACCACAACTAAACGGTCAGCTTACAATTTATCCCCTGGGTCTAGGGCAATTAACGTGTGGGGCTGAGTCAGCGCTGCATAAGTGCTGAGTTTAAGAGAAAACCCTTATCGGCGAGTCAAGCTTTAGTCACTACAAGTCGTGTTGATCATCGATGTGGAAAGATCATCGGGGCCGAGAGTGATAGTCTACGTACCAATTCATTTTCTTCTTTTGAAAGCCGAATATCTTTTCGCATAATTATAAGACCGACGGAGAGCGCTGATCCCTAAACACGAGAGTTGGCTGGAACCAAGCGATTGCTCACTGCTCTAGCGCCGCTGACACTATCAGTAGAGACCAGTTGAGCTAGTTGTGAACTTTGGAAAATCTCATAAAACGCAATATCGTATATAATGTCAACATTTTATAAGTGGTACAACGCACGACTGGCTGCGGCGCCAATTTTGACCCATTGCATCACAACTGGGGTATTAACAATGTCCGGAGTGCCTTACGACTTTTCTAACAGCTTTAGTTTCTTTTTGGAGCAGGAGATGTTGTTGCTCAGACGCTTTCACCCGATCCGGCATTGAAAGGCAGATACGACTACATTCGTACGGCGCGAATGTGTTTCCATGGCGGTGTCGTCTTCGCCCCTGTGGTGAGTCAATGGTACAAACTAATCAGTACGCGCATTGTGATTCCGGGACGTCCAATGCTTGAGGCATTGGCACGAATGGCTGTAGACCAGACGGTCTGGGCACCTGTTGGTATCGCATCGTTCTATGTGAGCATGGGTGTTTTGCAGTTGCATTCTTGGGAGCAGATTCAGCAGGAATTGCGGACAAAATGGTGGCCTACAATGGTCGGAAACTATGCAGTCTGGCCCGCAGTGCAGTTTGTGAATTTTAGAATCATTCCTTTGGATTATCGACTAATGTTTGTAAATATTGTCTCGATTGGTTGGAACGCTTTCTTGTCATGGTTCAGTGCTACTAGCATTCACCAGTCTAAGGAGACTCTGGAGAAGGCTGAACATAAGTTGGAAGAGCTCGAAGCGAAAGTTGAGAGAAGAGTCTGACTGTATCATTGACGTCTAGTTTACTGATATTATGGTCTGGATATTGAACACGTTACACTCGGTTTAGACTTAGAAATAACCGACCTACATATAACACAGCATGACTTCACTGGAACCTCTCATGATGATGTTGCGCTGTCCATATACTTCTACGCCAGACGCTCAGTTTGGACAGATTCAACATGCGCTACATTCAGATCTATTGGTTAAATGAACGTCTCTGTTGCATAGCAAATGAAAACAGCCAAACAGCATAGCAAAAGAAAACAGCCAAACAGCCATGAACTGACCTCTATTATACTAGCTGTGACCACCTGAGTAACTGGAAAATCATCTGGAAATCATGTTAGCATTAAGATCCAAAACTTTTCTCCCGTAGTCGTTATCACTTCTAACTGTATAATTCCGTGAAGCATCAGAGTAGCGATTCATTATTACTCCCCATCAATTGGTCGGTAACAGCTTCTAGTTGATAAGTTTTCATGAATTCATCATTGCACGGATTCGGATATTTTGCAAACAACTGCCAGACAGAAATAACGACCGTAGGGATAGAAATTTATACGTACCAGAATACAGACAAAAAAATTGCTTTTCACGTAAGCCACAAATTTAGTAAGTATGAATTGCCGGTATTATGAGTTGCCAGACATCCGCAACGGAGATGAAAATTTAACCATTCGCCGTCAGCAAAGTCCGCAACGGCGGCTTTTATGTGGCACATAACACGAGGGGTTTGTAGAATAATTATAGAGCGTGACGCGGCGGCACTCCCCGATCAATCTACTCCACCTCTTGGACCTACCTGAAATTCACCAATACCAGCCACATTTATTGGTGGGCCAGATCTCGAGCACTCTTTATTACCGATAGATCTATATGGCAACTGCATCTTGTATCAGTGCCTGTTTGTCGCATTTACCACGGCCGCCTTGTAACTAAATCAGCCCTTTGGTTCCGTTGGTTACCCTTGCTAATCTCACCGATCCATTTCCTATATTCCCGACGCTCTCGTTTTATTTGTTTATCATTGATATTTGTTACATGTAAGTATTACTCTATACTTGATATATGGACTATCATGGGGCTGCGATCAAACTTCTTCGTTGTCGTGATCTTGGTGATGTGCGGCGATGGCGGAACTGCGACTGCCTTTGCCCGATCAGAATATGGCATTAGAGTCACTTGCCATTTGAATTTTGGCGTGCTTGGAATGGTATTTTCTAAATGTTTCATGCACTACTCCATGTCTCTGCAGTTCTCTGCAGATCTCTGAAGTTCCGGCCAAAACTTCGTCGCAACACATCGCAACAAATCATGAACTAGTCTTGATGTATGAACGCAGGAGTTTATACAAAAAGATATGACTCTCTTGCTGGAATTGGTGACTAACTATTTATCCAAAGAGTTAGTTTAGTGTTTCGAATATTGACATCGAGGCACTACCTTCGCACAGTCAGCAGTCGCTCATCATCCGCACTGGACTAGGTTTTTGAATACAAGCTGGTCTCTCGTGCTGATCTTAAGCAGCTGTAGGGTAGCTTATATCAATTTTATTGGTTTTGGTGAATAGTACGGTGGGCATTTTAGACGAATTCACGCCCTAACGGTTATCTAGCACAATGGGAAACAACGGTTCTAAAGCAAAGGGAGGAGAGGGATTACAATCATATCCGTCGTTCTCACGAACAGACACGCAGGGTTCAACGCGATCCATCAAATCCCTGCGATCGAAACTTAACAGCAACTCAACGAGCGATGTGGGCCCAAACATTTCTGCCGCGGATCCGCAGCTCTCAACGCAATATCCAAAATCGCTTGGACAATATTTACCTGGCGACCCAGTACCATCACCCTCACCACCCGGGTTTGATAATGCAAATTTGCCACCGTCCATGCAAGTGCATGAGCCAAAAGAGCCTATTCTGATTCGAAGGTCATTTGATGCATCCGGCGACTCTCCGTCATCTCAGGCTCAGCACGGAAGGAGTGGCAGTGCGTCGTCGGCAACGAATGATTCAGCAAATTTGAACCCGGACGCCGTACTTACTCAATGTGGTAAAGTGCATCGTCGAAGTAATAGTAATCTGGATAACATCGATATATCTGGAACTGGCTTGGAAGAATCGATGAGCAATATGAATCTTACGCGCCCATCTGCTAGTCCGGGTCATGGATCACCAGCGAATGCCGGTCCAGAAATGGGTCCTTCCCTAGACATCGACGAGATTATTCAGCGGTTGCTCGATGTAGGGTATTCAGGCAAGGCCACAAAGAGTGTGTGTCTGAAAAATGCAGAGATACAGGTTATATGTCGATACGCCCGAGAAATCTTCTTATCACAGCCTACGCTAATCGAGCTTTCGCCACCAGTTAAGATTGTGGGCGATATCCATGGACAATATGGCGATTTGATCCGATTATTCGAAATGTGTGGATTCCCTCCGTCGGCGAACTATCTTTTCCTGGGTGACTATGTTGATCGGGGGAAGCAAGGACTGGAAACGATCTTACTATTACTGGCGTACAAGATCAAATATCCAGAAAATTTTTTCCTTCTTCGAGGCAATCACGAATGCGCAAATGTGACCCGAGTATACGGATTCTATGACGAATGCAAACGAAGATGCGGTATTAAAGTGTGGAAAACGTTCGTCGATTGCTTCAACACCTTGCCGATCGCATCAATTGTTGCGTCGAAGATTTTCTGCGTTCATGGAGGGTTATCACCGGTCTTGAACTCAATGGATGAAATTCGGGATATTGTGCGGCCAACAGACGTCCCAGATTATGGGTTGCTTAACGATCTCTTATGGTCCGACCCTACGGATACACCAAATGAATGGGAAGACAATGAGAGAGGAGTATCCTACTGCTTCGGAAAGTCTGCAATCAACAAATTCCTAACCAAATTCGAGTTTGACCTAGTATGTCGGGCGCATATGGTGGTTGAAGATGGATATGAGTTTTTCAACGAGCGGACGCTTGTGACAGTTTTCTCAGCACCGAATTATTGCGGCGAATTCGATAACTGGGGTGCTGTTATGTCCGTGTCTGAGGAGCTGCTGTGCAGCTTCGAGCTGTTGAAGCCCTTAGATTCTGTGGCCTTGAAGCAGGAGATGAGGAGAGGACGGTATGAAAGAAAGAATGGAATGCATTCCAGTCCAGTACGTACTCGTTGATTTCTATTAGAAAATGTGATGCTAACAGAAGCGTATAGCCCGCGGCGCAGGTCCCGCAGAGCTTTTAGAATGGACGTTTGAGAGTCAGGGTCGTGTCAATATCGTAGGAATATGTTGTTACATTCTATGTCAATTCTTCCTTGAAAAGGACAAAAGCTTATGGGGTTAGGTTTTGGCGCCACTTGTGGTTTGGTTACAAATTGTAGCAGCAAATTGATCCACATAAACAATCTCCATCCTCAGGAGTTTCTGGCTTTATTGTGAGGACTAATATTGGGCTTATGGGCTTGTGATACATTGCAATTGCATAATATTCTCGGGAAATGAGGACTAATAGCATAATATTCTCGGGAATGAGGACTATGAAGTTTGTTCTCTCCCTCGCTTGTCTTTGCCGGATTGTGATTGCTAGCACGGTTTGGATGGTTGTCTCTACTTGTACGTATTTGTGTTTTAGTCGTATGGGGCTGAGTTATTGTCTATTTTCGCGTTCTGTCTATTTGCGTTACAGTTTGTGATCAGCTGGTAAAGATGGATGCTATTTTGTTAATTGATAATTGCCTCGGTTTTGTTACCAAGGTGATCTTAAATAAATACTTTCAACTAGCACTTGCAGCTCGTTCTGAGAATTAGTATGGCGACGATACACAGATATAGTGTAACCATTCGATATGGACCACGACCACACTTGTTCAATCATCAATGCATCCACCAAATTGACATTCAATCCATGGATGCTAATGCAGGAATCCTTAGCCGTCCAAGCTCTCGATAGAGGCCAAACTCATGTAATGCGTCATTATCAACAACAATATACCCTCATAATGACTTCACAACCTCCTGATATACTGTCGCAAATTGATAGCGCGTTCGTTGAATTCCTGATTCTCCAGTACTTAATTGTGCACAGTCGTCTCCTTCTGTTGTCACCTCAACAACGAGGAACCGATGTAGTCTCTTGTTCATCATGAAAAATCATGTTTACACTCTCATACAGTGTAGCTGACGGGACGAATCGGAAGTGAAAGTAGATATGGTGCATCCAGTTTAGTACGAAATTGTAACTACTCCCACAACAAGATTTTATTACGTTAAAGAATCGTACATAGTCCCTTAAAACTGTAAATAACCCCATAGGCGCTTTACTGTAAGTCGTTTGCACCAATTTCTATTTGACAAAATTAATAATTGAGGGACCTCTACCACGAAGAAAATTGGGGGTACGAGGGTCCTTAACTATGGGACAACGGAATTATGAAACACAGGGTCTTAGGGTTTTTAAAGGGTAAGGGTTTGCTCACCTAAAATGGTTAGTGTATATTGTTATTGCAGCTAGTTTGCTTTAGGCAAAACGCGTATCTGACACGTCAAATACAACACACTTTCTCGATAACTACAATTGCACTAAATCCCACCAGTCAGTTAGAAAATATCAATGGGACGAAGATTGAAGAGGTCACATAATGGAGAAGCGAATGCGAAGGGTGAGGAATTGATTTTGGGTCTTGAAATATGTAGTTATTGTTTTCTCAATACTTAACAGATGATATATACGTCCAAAATTTATATTCCAATATGCCGTATATCTACATTAATATGTGGGCGTTATGCAGTCAAAATTATGCCATACAACGTGCAAGGTGGTAGGCCGCCTGGCCACCAAGGAACTGGTCTGGGGTTAGGGTTATTGTCGGGACTAACGTATAATCACCATAGGCTTCCGACTGCCCCCACGTTTTCTTGCGGGTTAGGGATTCCCACGATCTTGTAAATCATAGTTTCGCGTGTCGATGCGCAACTACAGACGTCAACCAAGCAGGCCTCTTACAGAGTTTCACAATGGAGTTTGAGAGGGGGGGAAATATTCCAGATTTTTGTGTATGTTGGAATCCAGTTGAAACTGTCTTCGTCGCCCAAAATTGAAGTACTCAAATACCGAGGCAAGTAAATCATGAGCGGATTAGCAATTCGTATTGCGCGACACTTCTGGCATGCGAATCGAATCAGCCGTTCCCGACCGTTATCTCTTGTTGCTTCTGGTTTTGCACATTCAACGCGTTTGATATGATGTCGGAAGCCATTTCCAGAGTACTAAGACCACAAGTGTTAACCATTGAAATCCAGACGTGGTAAAGTTAAGACTACCGATTGGGACCGGTCGTACAGAAACATCTGACTTCGTCCGAACTGACGACCCGTAATGACCGAGACGAAGTATACTAGCATCTATCCTGATCTAGCTCCAGAATGCGATAGTGGAATAATTTCGGTGTTAACAATGAGAAAGTTGACATGTAGCCAGCAGCTCGACACACTGACCACTTGTGGGATGGGAGGGCCAGATTGTGTCGGTTTCCAATCATTTAAAACAGAAAACGAAATTGCTCTTTAACCTGTGAGCTGCCGTAGCGGCTTTCAGATTGCAGATATTCCGACATTGATTTGACAATATAAATCATACGGTTTGATTAAGAAATCACGTTTTCACCTTTTGTGCACATACACTTCCCAGTAACCTTGTCAACCAACGATGTCAATTCAGCTACAGCTCGCGTGCCGCCATAGCTTCGAGCAACAGGACTGATACCCAGAAAGTTAGAATTATGCAGATAGACGGGCTTACTAACGCAACAGTAAACTGGACGGGCCCAGGCGATTCTGTTCCTGACTGTCTGACAGCTTGATTCTGTGGCAGAATCAGGTACTGTGGGGGACGCATCCGATCCACCCGACAGTCTTCCGTCGCTTGATAACTGAACGGTTAATTGATTTCATTTCTCCAGCAATATCTGTTTCAAGCTGTCAATCGGATTGTAGGCCTCCTCTGGGCCAAACGGCCAATGATCTTTCAATCGGGTTCTTGTCCGACGAAGCAAGAGATGTGGGACGATTGGAGCAAATACCTACCGTCACCGTCTTGATCAATTCTTAGATATGAACTTCATATTGACAAACATTGCCTCGTGCAGCAGTTGAGTTTGAGGATCCGAGATTACTTAATCCGCAGGATCTCGGCGATTCTGTGGAATTACCGTGTAATTCTTGTGTAGCAGTAATACTTCATGTATTACGACACTGGCTATACTAGCTATGTTGCGTGTATACCATCGCAGAATACACTTGTGAGTTCGCGAAAGAAATGTTCAAGGTGCGAACAAATCAAAGTGACCAATGATTAGAAACGCTGTTGGTCCAGGACGAAGTTTCGCCAAAATTTTGGGAAGCTTGCCCTCAGTCCGAATGATACCGGCTGCAGATTTCGGGGGCAGTTGTGCCGCGAAATTTAATGCGAATCAGCTGACAGATCTCCCCATTGCGCTATAAATAAGAATTCCAAACAGATATATTATAGGTCGCAGTAATATTCTCTATGCTTAATATATTCCACACTACATTCAAAATATTATCTTGAATCAATACATAGGATGTTATTCTTGGAGATTCGCTGATGAATAGCGAGACGGCAACCCCGGATGCGTCCGGCCCCCACACACCCTCTGCAGCCCCCCACACGACTTATCTACGACCAAGTGAACTCAAGCCACGGAGACCGGACCGAATAATGCTTCCTCGGCGCAACCTTCTTGCGTAGCCACTACTACATTTGGAGAGCCGGGGCGGGGTCGGGTTAGATGGCCATGAGCGGAATAGTTGCTTTGTACGGTTACTTTGGCGTTATATTTATGTTGGCGATTTGGCTCCGGGTAACCAGCTTTCTAACAATTCCGAACTTATTGCATTATTGTATTGATAGGGCGGTTAAAAACTTTATTCTGTTAACTACACTTGTCTCAAGGTGGACGCTGGAAGAAGCAGGGACGCGGGAAATGCACAGTCAACCCGCAAGAAATTCGCAGATACCGGGGCATGTAGTCCGCTGCTTACGCATGGCGGATAGTAGTAGCATATCATAATGAATGCCATGATCGTCGCTATCGTGCGGCGTCAGGTGCCTGACCCGTATCGTGTAAGCGCATGAGAAATAGAGATTGTGGGGTGAGGTCTCGGAGAATGTGGAGCGGCAGTGCAGTCTAGCGTATGACATCAGAAGGGCGGTCACGAGCCCAAAATAATTGTGACGTGCTAACAAGCGTTTACCAACAGTCACGGGGACCGACTCCCGGTGCCAGAAACGGTTAGACCAGGTAAGCTGCATGATTTACAGCTTAAGTCCGGATTCCGACACGATCCGAATTTTTTTGCTTCTACAGGCCACTTGATCTCCAGAATCGCCACAGTGCGCGTTGACAGTCAAATCACGTGGAGGAAGTCAGACTATGCTGTTTGTTGTGCACTAATCTGACCACGTCCGCCATATCGGTTAGTTGCGGGCCATGTGGTCTACACAGCGGGAGTTATGGCAGTCGGATAAACGATGGAGCGCGGTAGAAGTAATTGTTGGGCAGGAACTGTTCCGACAACGTGACTTAAGTTCTAATCGTTCTAATCTCAGAATGGAAGTCACGGCGGTGGCAAAATCTCTCAAAATGTGGGGCCCCCGCTGGGAGAAGCCCCACTAACACGGTGGTTAGCGGAGAGTCGAGAACAGCATGCCGCACGAACGAAAGCGCGAACAGTGGGGGCGCAGCTGACCCTGTTCGGCCATCGCATTGCTAGGGTTATCGGCGCTGGGCAGCAGCACGGCGGTGGTTGAACAGTCCCCCACAGGAGTTAAGCCCGGCCCGGGCTACCGGACGTTAGCCTCCGTTCTGCGACAAGACCCGTTCTCTGCCACTACCATCAACACCTCTGCTGGCTGCCCCGGACTTCCCCGGACAGGTATTGCCTTTCGCGCCCCACAATGCAGTTCGTAAGACCCGACGACCGCTCGGACTCTGCAGGAGCCTCTTTCAGCACTATATATCCCCCTCGTCCTCCCCGTCTCTTACTGCCATCATCACCCTCGTCAACAGTTGCCACACTCGACACAGACACAAATCTGCAATGTTCAATTACAGACTCTACATGACTGCAGCGACCGCCTGTATTGGCGGTCTCTTATTCGGCTACGATACAGGTACGACTTCGGAGCCTCTCTCATAGTATGGCTAGCAACTGACCAGGAGTTCATGCAGGGTTCATCGGGAGTGCCGTCCAGATTGAATCGTTCCAGCGCGATTTTGGCCTGAACGCCTCGAATATGGCAAATATCAAGGGTAATATTGTGGCCACCCTGCAAGCCGGTTGTTTCTTTGGTACAATCTTTATGTCCTTTTTCACAGCCCGCTACGGTCGACGATGGGGTATGGCCATTGCTTCGCTCGTATTTAACATCGGTGCCATTCTCCAAGTCGTCACCACTAGCGATCTCAATGTCCTCTACGCCGGTCGCGCTATCTCTGGTCTTGGTGTTGGTGCCGCGTCTATGCTTACCCCTACATATCTTTCTGAGGTTGCGCCACGACGCATTCGAGGAAAACTTGGCACCGCCTATGGTTTCTCTATCTTCTTTGGTATTATGGTTTCTTATTGGATCGATTATGGCTGTGAGCGGGGTCTTTCTGCTGCTGGCCACGACCAATGGAGAGTACGTAAAACAAGGATTTCCATTATTTATTCCGGATCTCTAACGGTCGCAGGTTCCTATGGGCCTTCAGCTCGTTCCTGGTGCGCTCTTGTTCGTCGGTGCAGTGTTCATTAAGGAGTCTCCTCGATGGCTCATCAAGAGTGACAACCGTGAGAAAGCTCTCAGTAACTTGTGCTATATTCGGATGGCCCATCCAGAAGATCCGGAGCTCCAGCAGGAGTATCAAGATATTTGCTTTTCTATTGATGAGGAGCTTCGTGTCTCGCACGGTGCTACTATATCCGAAATGTTCCTTCCTCAGAATCGCGTCCGAGTTCTGATCGGTTTCGCCATAATGATTTGCCAGCAGTTCTCCGGCACCAATGCGCTTACCTACTACGCTCCTCTTCTTTTCCAGGAGATTGGTCTTAACGGTACTTCGTCCTCCCTCTTCGCCACTGGTGTGTATGGTATTGTGAAGACAGTCTTTTCCATGGCTTTTCTCCTTCTTCTTGCTGAGCGTGCTGGCCGTCGTCTCCCACTCTTCGTTGGCGCCATCAGCATGTCATCTGCAATGCTTATCATCGGCATTGTCCTCGCGTGTAAGCCCCCACTCCCCGATGCCTCTTCGCCATCATCCGCCTCGATCGGTATGATTGTCATGGTCTACATTTTCTGTGTTTCCTACTCCATGTCATGGGGGCCTGTTCCATTCACCTACGTGTCGGAAATCTACCCCAACCGCATTCGTGAATACTGCGTCGCGATGGGTCTTGCAACTCAGTGGGCGTTCAACTACTGCATCTCCCGTATCGTTCCTCTCGCGATGCAGAACATTGGCTGGCGAACATTTCTCATGTTCGGTATCTTCAACGCTGCGATAGCGGTGTTCGTCTTCTTCGTCATCCGCGAAACGTCCGGTATTGCGCTCGAGCACATGGATAACCTTTTCAGCACCGGCTTCTTCATGAAGCCAAGCCAGTGGAACATGCGCAAGCCAGTTATTATTGGCAACGGTGACGTCATTGACATCCCTGACTTGGAGCTCGACGTCAAGAACGTTCAGGGTGCTCATATGGAGGATATTGAGAGCCAGAGTATTAGTGGCTCCAGCAGTAGGAAGTGATGTCCGCTTTACTTTTGCTAATATTGTTGGCGCGATGGTTACTGGTTGGTTCAGGATTTGCATTGTGTAGTATATTAGATTTGTTCGGGCTGGTTATGTTGGGCACTGATTGTATGGGTCTTGCATTTTTTAAATTGGGCTACAATGAAAGCATTTGATTATCTCTGGTTATAAATTTATGCATCAAACACGAATATTGAACGATCTGCCCGCTGAGAGCTGGAGTCGGGTTAAATACGATCAAACGATTAAACAGCTTACTAGTTAAGTCTGCAACGAATAATGACTGGTGGTTTTATCTCCACGGTCGCGCTTGCCGATCCCGACCTCCGCTTTCAAACATTAGCTCGACTTCTGTCTCTGATTCACGAAGATTCGCTTCTGTTTGCTTGTTCAGGTCTGAAGCAACCCCCGTGACTAAAGTCGCCATATCCTTGGTCGTTAATAATGACCGGTGACATAAGTTGTTCAAAATCTGGAAAAGCATGTAAGTACGCGCACGCAAAACCATAAGTCCCTTACCGTACTCAAAATATAGGGATGTTAGAAGGATAAGCATCGACGGACATCATTTTTGTCCGACAATTGATCGAGGTCTACCACGGCCCCGTCCACAGAGATCGGTGCGGCTGTTCGATTTATCATTGTATCGCGGAAGATTAGAACTAGCCATTATACACGTCGTTCACAGTAGGCAGAACACACGGGACATATGTCATTTCATTACAGCACATACTGTGCGCATTTTAATGATGTTTTGACCAAGTGTAAAGGTATGCCAATATAACTCGACAGTCATATCACACTGGCAACATGGACAAAGTACGCATTTTCAGTATGATGGACAGACTGTATTACATGCTAACAAAGCCAGAGGGGTAGGAATAAGATAAACAGCAAGCTATCCTTTAAGGTCGTCGTCTGAGTAACCTGTGTATGGATTGTCATATGGAGCTATACGGAAAATCTTCTTTATGAGACGAGATTTCTCAAAGGATTCTGATATTTATTCTCTGGCGATAGGTTATTCTTAAATATAGATCGACCTGTCATTCCATTGCTTGACTACTGCAGTGGCTGTACCACCAGATAAGGAATAATAATTCATTTAACTTAGTTAAAGTGCAATTGAGAAAAGACAAAAATCCATCTGATGAATAATATGGTCGGATCGCTTGTCAATAATTTAAGCCGCGTCATAATAGTGCTGAATATAAAATTATAAATTATAGCCGCATTAGTGTCTGCCCGGATTGACAGGATGACCTGGAAACAATAGATTGAATGTTAGTGCGCCCTAACTGACCGCCTGCGGAAAACGAGGTACCTTTATCCCTTTAACGCCGCGCGTACTGAATGGCGTAACGACGACTTCGGCAAGTGTCTGTCGTTTCAGATCCGTTAGACTTGGATTTGCTCAATAGGTATCCATTAAAATGGTAAGAATCGTATCGCGTATTCATTTACAAGTATGACTCGTCACTGACGATGTGCAAAGCATAGCGTGAAACGAGAGCGGGCAACTGCCAAAGTGCGCGAAGAAAGGCGTCGTCGCGAAGGCGGCAAGATTGTCGAATACAAGGCACTGGTAGATAAGGTCTTGAGTTCTGTAAGTCCAGGTTCTTTCATTATATTGTCTCTACGCTAGTTATAAGTCATGGACGGATATTAATACTTGTCAGCGCAATAATCATGATTACACTCCCGATGCCCTCTCTCTCACCACGACCCTCCTTAAGCAAAATCCAGAATACTACACTGTCTGGAACTATCGTCGCGAGATCCTATCCTCGATTTTCCAAACACAAACCGCAGACACAATTCAGTCCCAAATCGACAGTGAACTACAATTCCTCTTTGCTAGACTGATCGAGTTCCCTAAATGTTACTGGATCTGGAATCACCGCAAATGGTGCCTCCAATCCTCCCCCTCACCATCTTGGAAATTCGAACTCGGCCTGGTGACAAAAATGCTTGACCGCGATGCGCGCAATTTCCACGGGTGGCATTATCGACGGTACGTCGTCCAATGCACGGAGAAGGCGACGGGTAAAAGTATGGTGCGTCCTGAATTCGACTACACCACCACCAAAATCAATGCCAATTTCTCGAATTTCTCGGCATGGCATAATCGAACAAAATTAATTCCGCGGTTGCTCAAGGAGGAGCCGGAGATTGATGCGCGGAAGCTTTTGGAGAATGAGATTTATTTGATTACTCAGGCTATATATACTGATCCTGATGACCAGAGTGTGTGGTTGTATCATAGGTGGCTGGTCACGTCGGATGACATTGTCAAGTTGAGTAGTGATGAGCGCAAGGATTTGTTGGAGAAGGAGATTAAGTCAATTCAAGAACTGCTAGAGGTTGAACCCGATAGTAAATGTATGTGTGGTATTTGTTAGTGAGGGACAATTTGCTAACGATATCAGGGTGTCTGCAGTCACTAGCGTTTTACAAAGGCTTGCTGGCTACGTTAACCGGTGAGAGAGTTGAATCCTCGGTACACGGTTATTTGGACAAATTACAAGAAATCGACCCTATGCGCAAGAAGCGTTACCTAGACTGGAAGAAACAGCTATAGATTGCAGAATATTAATTAATATACTAATCGTCCGGAACTCCTGCCATCCATTACAAAGATTTAAAATTACAGGTTCAAATTAAAATTCATCAATTTTGATTACAATCTTGCCATGTGCTCCACCTGTTTGGAGCTTGTCCAAAGCCTCTTGGTACTTATCCCAACTGATCACGGAGTCAACCACGATCTTTAAGAGACCCTGCTCATATAACTCCATCCCCAACTTCAATGTGTCCAAATTTGATACGACTCCTTCAACTTTATACCTTGGGCCCCTAATTGCGCCAACCAACGTCTTCCCAAAACTCGACGACGACAAAAACGAGGCACCTTCAGGATGATCTTTATCGCCAACTGTAGTCACGTACCATCCCGTCTTTGGCGGAGTCAGGTCCTTCAAACGTTCCATTATTATTGGGGTCGTGCCGACGGTGTCCACCACGATGTCGAAATGCATTGTCTCACCCGCGGTGGCTAAAACTGCATCGATGAGATCCCGCTCTTCTACACGGGTATAATCCACGACGTCGTCAGCACCCATGTACCGAGCCAGTGCGTCGCTTTCGCCTGCAGAACAAGTTGCCACGACGCGTTTTACCTTGAAATGCTTCTTTGCCAGTTGTATCGCAAATAATCCGATACTGGTCGTGCCGCCAAAAACACAGACCGTAGACGAGGGCGTCAACTTCACGTTCTTGAGGCACTGATATGCCAAGCTGAAACTTAGTGGAAATGCGGCAGCTTCAAACGTAGGCAGGATTTCCGGTTTGCGAAAGACACCATCCCGGTTGGGATCGAGAAGTAGATGAGACGCTAGGGTGCCAGCGCCGTACTGCTTTCGTTAGCCGTCTATTTTTACAAAACGCATTGAATCGGGACATACAGGATGGTAATATATTCCACAGACCTCCTCTCCCACTCTCCACTTCATCTCATTGTTACTCCCCACATATGTGACCACGCCTGCGAAATCTCTTCCGAGACCCTTCTCACCTGGCTTGGCCCACAGCATCTGCGTATTTAAAATAGCAATGTCGCAAGAGCTAAGCGTTGATGCTGTGACTTGGATGAGGATCAGATTCTTTGGAATCGGGAGCGGGATGGTTTCGTAGGTCCAGTGCGGGTGAGAGCCGGGATACGTAAATGTTAAGGAACGCGTCGCGACGCCTGGTGATCTCGGCATTGTGAATGTTAAGTAATACAATATAAATGTTATATATAGCAGAGACCTCCGTCGTAAGTGAAAAGAATGATTGAGTGGCAATGGCGCGAATAAAGATCGTCACAGATATATCTCATGCTTGTCGGCGCGACCCTTCGTACATATTTCCGGCGCGCGGATGTTGCGGAATGACGTTGCCGCCGCCAGTCGGCCGTTTCCCTGATATCGCGCACTCTACGCAGTCCAGTAGACAAATCGCATTCTGAAAGATTATTATTTTCATGATGCATTTTGTTAACAGTTTCAACATAATATACACTGACTATTTCGAAAACACCTAGATTATGCTTTAAAAACACCACTAACCCCTGAAAAAAATATTTTGTTGTATATACGCCGTTCGAGCTCAAAACACCGATGCCGAATTACCAAACCATAATTATAATACAGCGAAACGCACTCTCATTTTATTAAACCTTTAGATAATCAAGCCCAAGAACGGCATGCAAATAGATCCGGTCAGCCGGCCGATTGTGCATCATAATAGACGCCTTCGCTCCAATATGAACAGGCAATGCTATGCACCCGGAACTTCACTTCCCACGCACTAACGAAGGTCGTAGTGTTGCCGCGTTGCAGTGATCGCTATAGTGTCACATGGCGCAGAAAATATACGAGTGTAATCGATTCACTTAAGCGGATACCGCCACTGGTTGCAAGACGGATTCAGTAGCAACGCTTTCCAAATCCTCCTACACCTTCAAGTTAGCGTAACTCTCCTCAAGACAAAATTCCATCCATTCGCTACCAACTTACCGGCTCAAAAATGACTTGAATCATTAAACTACAGCTAGGACACACCGCCACATCAGAACCATCCAGCAAATCGAGCAACGAAATCTGAAACTTGTCGCCACAAGGACACGGGTACGTGTATATCTGTAGATCTGCATCGAAGAGCATATCTTCAATCTCTACCTGGTCATAGATACTCATTCCGCCTGTATTCTGAATCTTTCGTAAGTCTGCTGCGATTATTGATTATTTAGTCGATGTCGAGAATCATGCAAATACTGAAATTGGTTGGTCCGACTTTGGGTTGGGGTTTAGGGTTACTCGGGCAAAACTAGGGCTGTGTCATTTAGGGCCAAGAGTACTCGGCAGAACAAAAACAGTCACGTATCACACACAGCATTGCATCTAACTCGGGCCGGCCACACCGCCAAAAAGTAGTGAACTTCGTCCTGTCCAAAGCTCTGTCCACACTCGTCAGCACTCAGCCCAGCTCTTTCTCGACAACACCAAAGGTATGTTGTTCTTCTCTACGGATGCGTACAATCATTCGATATATCTGAGTTTGGATCAGAACCATTGCATTCTGTTAGTCTATAATTAGATCGGGTCTAACTTGTGATTTGTGCAGAGAGCAACTTCAACATGGGTATCTCCCGAGATTCGCGCCACAAGCGCTCGCACACCGGTGCTAAGCGCGCTTCTTACCGCAAGAAGCGGAAATTCGAGTTGGGCCGTCAGGCCGCCAACACTCGTATCGGTACGTTTTGTTCGGTTCGTCGCGTGATCCAGATGCAAATTGATTGTTTTGAGCACGACCTGGGCGATGCTGCAAAGTTATTTATTAATTGCTTACGATTATTACTGGACAGGACCCAAGCGTATTCATACTGTTCGTACTCGAGGTGGCAATACTAAATTCCGTGCTCTCCGCATCGAGTCTGGTAACTATTCATGGGGTTCTGAGGGTATCTCCCGCAAGACCCGTATCTTGAACGTCGCTTTCCACCCCTCCAACAATGAACTTATCCGCACTAATACCCTCACCAAGTCTGCTATAGTTCAGATTGATGCTACTCCTTTCCGCCAGTGGTATGAAACCCAATACGGCCAGACACTAGGCAAGAAGAAGGGAAAGAAGACGGAGGAGGAGTCCACTGAGAAGCGGTCAAGCAAGCTTGAGCGTAAGCTCGCTGCCAGACAGAGTCTTGCGAAGGTTGAGTCTGCTCTTGAGTCTCAGTTTGGTGCAGGTCGTCTCTATGCTTGCGTTTCGTCGCGCCCAGGCCAGAGCGGTCGTGTTGATGGATACATTCTTGAGGGTGAGGAGTTGGCTTTCTACATCCGCAGAATGCAGGCGAGAAAGTAAAGGAAGCAAAGACAAGGGTTACAGGTTGTTTCATATTTTCCACGGACATACTATGCACGCATGTAATTATTTTTTTTGTTTCCACAATTAAAAGTTTATGATGATAAATATTCTTGTCCGCTGTCACCGCAACGCAACGTAGTAGTTGGCCAAAACTAGTCATGTATTATAGTGTACCTCATACACCGCTGTACCTTAACATTTACTTCTTCCGCCGCTTTGGCTCTGGAATTGGCGCCACGGTGTTGCCATTTTGCCCTCTTCTTTCCGCTCCCCTGAACACTGCTATCAAGGTCTCTGTTTCCCTCTGCATTTCCCTACTCCATTCGCCAATATCCGAGTCCCATCTATTATACATAACCGCATTGGCAAACATCTTCATAATTTCCCGTTCAAGCTCACTAGAGTTCTGAATCCGCCCTTCCTTCACCATACCCTTAATCGTCCGTAAATCAGTGGGTTCATAAACCAGATTGTGATAATTTGGCGCGTCATTTTCGTTGACCGGATTCGTGAAGAAAGAAGCAGATCGGTTTGACGAAATGTTCGCCAAAAGAGGAGCAACGAGAGCCTGAAATTTTCGATTTGTCGGTCGAGGCGTCAAGCCCGCGGACGCCGCTGGACTGCTTTTGGTCTCGGCGATCTGAGGCGACGACTCAATGTTCGCTGTAGAATATCGACGCTTGTGTTGACCACGAAGAGCTCGTGGAGCTGTGTCTTCATCCACTTCCCCAACCCCATCATCCCCCTCACCGTCCTCAGCTTCGTCACCCTGCTCCTCTTCAACTACATTTTCCTGTTCCTCTTCTCCTTTCACGGCGGTCATTTCTTCGGCTTGGCCCACTTCGTCGCCCCCGACAGCCTTCTCTGCCGTTTCGGCTACAGGATTGTCGGGCTGCACAGTCTCCGGCTCTCCCTCATTCTCCTCGTGATCTCCTTCCGCACCGGGTTCCGCTTCTAACTTTCGTCCTCGTTTGCGCGGCCGTCCAGGGCCTTTCCGTGTAGGCTCAGGCCGGGGCTCGGGAGAAGCCTCATGTTCGGCATCCGGCTGCAGTTCCCGCGCTGCTTGCTCTGTCTCTTGGACCGCTTCTGTCTTTTCTTCACCCCCAAGAGTCTCCGTTGCTTTGCTGTAAACATCTGGGACAGCCTCCGCTGGTGACTCCGTTGCTTCCAGGTGGTCAGGGAGCATAGATTTTTCATTTTGTCGCTGGGTCGTAGCAGATTCTGTAATAAAATCGACAGCACCCTTCGCCGGTGCAATAGCCGTGCTATCAATAAATTTACCGCCAGGGACAGTTGCTATTGCCTCAGCAGAAACTGCCTCTGCTTCAGGCTCGCCGTCCGAATCAGGAATCTCGAACTCCTCCATCGCCAGCACCCTATCATCTACCGAACGCGGTTCAGTGCCTTCGACTGCCTTAGGTGGCTCAGCCGATGGCGCACGTGAGGCTCCGGTCTCCGACACTTCTGTAGCTTCGGGTGAGATAGTGCGTTCTGTATCTTCACGGTCTGCCTGTTCGATAGCCGCAGCGTCAGACTGCACTTTGGTAGCCAAAGGCTGTGACGTGCCTGGCGATGCCTCAGCATCGTCATTCGCAGTAGCTTGAGACATCTCCACATCGACATCAACAGGCTGCTCTACTTTTGTAGTCTCTAGTGCATCCGGGAATTCAGTACTCACGTCTGCAGACTTCGTCTCAATACTTGCAACACCAGATTCGTCCATCCGCATTTCCTCTTTTGCAAGTGACGGCTCTGGAACATCAAGTGAAGTCCCTTTATCCTGGCTAGAGCGATCTGGGGATGATGGTTGCTCGTCCGTCGTGTCTTGTAGCATGGATACAGTAGAATCATTTGGCAAGACGGTAGTCGAATCATTATTTTGAGCTTGCGAAATATGGGGTTCACTTTCCAGAATGGCGGCCTCTGTGGAAAAAGACTCAGAAGGAGGATTAGTTGACAGAATGAGTGACTTCGATGTCCCCGTTTCCTGTGTATTCTCTATTGTCGCTTGTGAATCTATTTCTATCGGCTCTGTCTCTTTCTGTGGCTGTGGTGCTGTAGCAGTTGGTACTATGCCGGTGGGCTTCGAAACGAGGTCTTCTGGGGGTAAGTCCTCAATGATATCTTTCATCTCCAAGTCCTCCAAATTCTCAGCCTCATCGATTGCCTTGACAGAATCCGCGCCCTGCTCAGGCCCTATCTCTTTCGGTTGCATATGGTCATCGTGTTGTTCTCTGACTTCCTCTGTAATTGGTTTTTCGGGTTCAGTGTGTCCTTCCTCTTCTTCAAGTTCATTCTGCTGATTCGCCACGATCTCCAAGTCCTGCAGTCGACTATCCCACTCGCCTCGTCCGATTTCCTCAATTTCACGGAGGTACTGTCTGTAATTGTACTCATCTTGCCGAATTTGCTCAATTAGCTCCTTCCGGTGGCGTGAATGTAAAATCTCGGTAAGTTTAATGACCGACGGTGAAGCTACCCAAATATTTAGTCACGTTAGACTTTCCAACAGTCAATGTCGTTCATACGTTCTACTTCTGCGCCGATGCCGGTACTGGCTTGACGCACGAGGCCTTCCGCATTTAGCATGTTATTGTAAAGTTCTTCGCATTCCTAAACTGTTGTCAATAATCCTACTACACATATGTAGACTTCCGCCAACTTAACTACCCATTTCACAAACAATCAGATGTAATGGTCACGTACTTTGTCGTTAATAGCCTTGAGTTCCGCATCACGCAACAGAGGATGCGACACTAATGACTTAGAAATCAAAGGGAATGACGAGTCTCCTTCTTTATGCACAAACTGGGCCAGCAGTAGGCGCTGGAGACTAGATGCCAACGAAGTCATTTGTATCTTATCACTGGCACATATGACGATAGAAATGTACTCATCGGAAAAGGCGTATATGTGGAGATAATCACGAATTGTACGTCTTGTGGATGATTGTGTGAACTTGAATTTTTGGAATGTTAAGCAGCGCCTCCTGAATTTCCGTTTGGATCGCGTCACTCTACAGCTCAATAGAGGAAGCCTCAGCACACTCCAGTCGCTTATTCTCAAAGTAGCCTAGATTAGCAGGGCTATATTGGATACACGCTGCTGGCCCCTCAGACTTACACAGGAGATCTGTCATGCCGTCGGCAGCCTTCGCATTTAACATGCGTCCCGCGATCGACGAGTCCTCGTCCGATTTCCCGCACGTCCTACGAACACCAACAGGCTTAGCCCTCATTGAAATACAGGGAACCCTGCACACCGCCCAACCATCTTCAGATAGTACTCCAGCGGAACTTGGAAAACTTACATTTGACGGCAAAACCGCGTGGTTATGGATCGGAGACCATCAGCGGATGGAGGGCAGTATTGTGGATTTGAATCCGCCATTCGGCGTCCTACGGCGCGTTACGAGAAAGCAATCAGAAATCGAGGAGGAGAATGGACGTCCGGATGAAACTGCGGTAGAAATTGTTGAGGTTATTAGGAAAAAGATTTTGTTTACTTCGCGGCCTGAACCCATAGTAAACCGAAAGATGACTTAGTCTTGTCCCAGCTTGGCAGTACTGGAAGCATGGAATTAACGCGCCAATTGAAACTAGGTGATGGAAGATACATTTTATGTTACAGTTCAAGAATTGTATATTAGAGTAGCGGTGTACGATTCGAGTATAAAACTATTTTATTACAGAGCTGTAAGTTGCACAGATTTTTTTATCCATCTCACATTTATAGACACTCCATAACTCCCCTCCATAATTAAGTCTATATGCGTAACTACCGATACGCGCAGTGAATTAACTCCTAAAATAAATAATTAGCAATGATTAATACGACATTCCGAGTATAGATTTTCAACCCAAAATTGAATCAGAAAATGGCAATAACTAGTGTTTATCCGCAAATGCAAAGCATTGGTACAGGTCTGTGAAAAGGTTTTTCATCATGGGAATACAAGCAACTAAACAGAGGAATGTAAATAAATTAATGCTTACCATTATAACGCGATTCACTACTTGCAAAACAAATCCATTTTCGTCTGCTTCGTGTCATATTTGGCGCCGATAAGAATCTTAGAAACTTTCTTCTTGACGCCAACCAAATGTGAGTCGATATTGAGATGAGCTGAGATGAGTTGCTCGCTTGAGGGATCAATCTCCAGTAAGTGATACGCAGCATTGGACAAAAACCTACCATTAGTATACACGCCGAGATTATTGAAATCTTTAAAAATCACTCTCAGCATATAGTCTAACGTAACACCGTGTGATACCACGACCACGCATTCTGTGTGTCCCATCTGTAAGATCTGCTTCTTCAGAATCTCAAGATAAAACGTTTCAACACGCTTGGCGACCAAATTAATCGGCTCCTCGCCTACAGGTTCACCATGCTTGGTTCGATATGACTTGCCTTCCAAACTGCCAAAATGCTTTTCTATAAGTAGATCAGACAAATCCAGCGCAATTGACGGACATCGATTCAAGATTTCTGATGCAGTACGACAAGCTCGTAACAGCGGCGACGAGTATATACTCCGCACGCTCAGTCCATCGAATACGTTCGCTATTTCCTTCGCCTGAAGCATCCCCAACTCTGTCAAGTCGACATCTCTTCCCGAACCACCATAAACTTGCCGGTAGTTATCAGTAGATTCTGCACGGGTATTGCCAATTAGTCTCTAGACCTGACCACAAGAACGGTCAACACCACCAGAGCAGAAAGAAGCATTACCAGCGTGACGAACAAGATAAATCCTCATTCAAAATATAATCATGCTAAGTAGCCTGATATGCTGCTAATTTGTGGCTTTATATTACTGATAGCTTTTATTATTAACCGGAATGTTGATGTTCAGCAAGGAATGACTCACAGCTGGCAAGAAAAAAAAAGTGGCGGGAACTCTGTTTAAGTTCTTTCAATTAAAGTTCTCACAAAAATATCAAATTGCCGCCTGAAATATTAACTTGAGTGCGTCAGCCGCACGGTGCCCGCGCTGTTGGTATCTTAATGTCGCACGGGAAATTTCTTTCCCTTCACAAAATTTATTCTTGAAATGAATCGATTAGCAATATTTGCTTCTGGTTGTCACTTATAATTCTCACTTATTACCAGGACAGCGACGTTGTACCATTGAGCGATATCGCGAGAGCGCACTACTTACTTCTATATTTCGTCAATTGGTATTGAATATTAGCAAATGACTGTCGCAAATGCCTCCGCTCCGGCGGCCAAGACGTTAGTGATGGAGAACGTGAGTGTTTCTTCCATAATTATCTGCTGCATTGCAGAGAAGCAATTGATGCTAATTCATGCGTTTAGACAGAGAAGCGGGATGCACTGATCGCGGCAGAGAAGCAGTGCCAGAAGAAGTGGGCTGAAGAGAAGATCTTCGAGATCAATCCGCCCACACTCGAGGAGACGTCGATTTCCGATCCTGATGAACTTCGCCAGAAGTACCCTAAATTCTTTGGCACCATGGCCTACCCTTACATGAACGGTGTACTTCACGCCGGTCACTCGTTCACCATGAGTAAGGTCGAGTTCCAGACTGGCTACGAGCGAATGCTTGGCAAGCGTGCATTGTTTCCTCTCGGATTCCACTGCACGGGTATGCCAATTAAGGTAAGCTCGAATCTCAAGTGCGATCTTTATATCACAATACTGACGTTTTAAAACAGGCCTGTGCCGACAAGCTTACCCGGGAGATTGAGATGTTCGGTCCCAATTTCGAGAATGCCCCCGCCGACGACGTAGACCCACAAATAGCCGCTGTTCCTTCTAATGCGAAGACTGATCCTACCAAGTTCCGAGCCAATAAGTCAAAAGCTGCTGCGAAGAACGGTCGTGGAAGATTCCAGTTTGAAATTATGTTGCAGCTAGGAATACCTCGAGAAGAAGTCAAGAAATTTGCCGATCCGCATCAATGGCTCCAGTTCTTCCCTCCCAAATGCAAGGAGGACTCCGACAGCTTTGGCGCTCGAATTGACTGGCGACGAAGTTTTGTCACTACCGACGCCAATCCGTACTACGACGCGTTTGTGAGGTGGCAGATGAGGAGCTTAAAGGCTTTGAACAAGGTGAAGTTTGGCTTGAGATATACCATCTACTCCGCAAAAGATGGTCAGCCATGTATGGATCACGACAGACAGAGTGGTGAGGGTGTCAACCCACAGGAGTACACAGGCATTAAGATTCAAATATTGGAGTGGCCAGCTGCGGCGAAGGTCACACTTGATAAGGCTGCTGTCGACATTGAGGGCAAAAAGATTTCTTTGATTGCGGCTACGCTTCGTCCCGAGACTATGTATGGCCAGACCTGCTGTTTTGTGAGCCCCAATATCACATATGGCTTGTATGAGATTTCCCCTACAGATATTTACATCTGCACTTCGCGTGCTGCGAAGAACATGTCGTTCCAGAAGATTACTCCAGTTCGCGGGGAGGCTAAGCTTTTGGCGGAGATTTCCGGCAGAGAGCTCATTGGTGCCAAGATCCATGCTCCCTTGAGTGTCTATCGCGAAGTCCGGGTTCTTCCTATGGATACCATCTTGGCGTCAAAGGGTACCGGCGTCGTGACGTCTGTGCCTTCCGACTCTCCGGATGATTACGCTACAGTGGTTGAGTTGGCTAAGAAGGCTGACTACTACGGCATCGACAAAGAATGGGCATCTCTTGAACCTATTCCTATTATCACTACTCCTACGTATGGAGATCTCACTGCTGTTGCGCTTGTGAAAGAGTTGAAGATTCAATCTCCTAAAGATAAGGAATTGTTGGCCAAAGCCAAGGAGATTGCATATAAGGATGCTTTCTACCAGGGTACGATGGTGATCGGTGCTTACAATGGCGAGAAGGTCGAGATCGCCAAGAATAAGGTGAAGAATGACTTGATTGCTGCTGGCGATGCATTCGTCTACAATGAGCCGGAGTCGTTGGTTATTTCCAGAAGTGGCGACGAGTGCGTTGTATCTCTGGAAGACCAGTGGTACGTTGACTACGGCGAGGAGGAATGGAAGAAACAGACCTACGGATTGCTTGAACACATGAACACCTACAGCATTGAGTCCCGACACGCGTTCGAATCTGTCTTGGATTGGCTTAACAATTGGGCTTGCGCGCGGTCATACGGTCTTGGAACCCGTCTCCCTTGGGATCCGCAGTATCTTGTTGAAAGTTTGTCTGACTCAACTATTTATATGGCTTATTACACTATTGCCCACCACTTACACTCCGACATTTTTGGCAAGACTAAGGGTTTGGCGAATGCCAGCCCTGAAGAAATGACCGATTCAGTTTTCGACTATATCTTTACCCGAGGCGATTATCCGAAGGACGCCACCATTGCTGAGGACAAGTTGAAGGCAATGAGAAGAGAGTTTGAGTACTTCTACCCTCTTGATGTCAGAGTGTCTGGCAAGGACTTGATAAACAATCATTTGACCTTCTTCATGTATACACACGTTGCGATCTTCCAGGAGAAGTACTGGCCTCGTGGTATCCGTACCAACGGTCATCTCTTGCTCAACAACGAGAAGATGTCCAAGAGTACTGGCAACTTCATGACATTAAATGAGATCGTCAAGAAATTCGGCGCCGACTGCGCTAGAATATCCTTGGCCGATGCAGGTGATAGTTTCGAGGATGCCAACTTTGACGAAAGCAATGCCAATGCTATGATTCTCCGTTTGTATACTATGCGCGAGTGGTGCGAAGATCAAGTTAAAAACGTGGACCATCTCCGAACGGGTCCTAAGGATTCCTTCTTGGATCAAGCTTTCGAGAATGAGATGAACGTCCTTGTTGAAGCCACCAAGAAGAACTACGACAACGCTTTCTACAAGGCAGCATTGAAAACTGGATTGTACGATTTCCAGGCTGCTCGTGATTACTACAGAGAAGCCACTTCGTACGATGTGGGTATGCACAAGGATCTCGTGTTGCGATACATTGAGCAACAAGCATTGCTCTTGACTCCTATTGCCCCTCACTGGGCTGAGTACATCTGGACCGAAGTTCTGAAGAAGCCACGATCTATCCAATTCGCTTTGTTTCCTGAGGTTAGCAAGCCAGTTGATGTCGGTCTTACTGCTGCGTTGGAGTATGTCCGCGGCGTCGCGCGCTCAATTCGCGAGACTGAGGGGGCCAATATCAAGAAGCAGAAGAAGGGCAAGCCCACTACCTTCGATCCCAAGAAACCTACCAAATTGACCATTTACATTGCTCTCCAGTTCCCTGAATGGCAGGATAAGTACCTCGATCTTGTCCAAGATGCATACGACAGTGTATGTTCCTTAACAGAGATGCTATTTGGAATTGAGCTAACGATGCCGCAGGTCTCCTTGAAGTTCTCGCCTGATCTTACTGCCAAGGTCCAGAAGCTTGGTGACATGAAGCGATCTATGCCGTTCGTCAATCATCTCAAGTATCGCCTTACTGGCGGCAAGGAATCTCCTGATGTGGTCTTCAATCGCAAGCTCGTCTTCGACGAAGTCGAGACCGTCAAGGCAACCATCCCCATATTGCAGCGAGGAATCGGCAGTCAGAGTGTTGAGGTGTTTGAGGTGAAGGATGGCTCCAGCGTTTGCACGAACATTCTTACCGGTGAGGAACTTCCGGTCGCATATCCTAAGGAGGCTGAGGTTGCTGTTCCTGGTACACCTGGAATTTCGCTTGTTAATGTTTAAATTTACACTGGAAGGATATAAAGGATAAAGATATAGACTAGCGATATGCATGGCGTGTTCTGATTTTATTATGTACAAATTATTGGTATGATTGTGCAGTGCGTGTTCAATTTAGGATTTAAGTTATCCCACGAAACAATCCGATGTCCAAATCAAACAATCATTGCAAAGCTGACAATCCATTACTATTTTCTTTATTTAAAACAGATACGCCTTTATACCCAAATATACCTTAATCATAGAGGAACGTGAGTAAATAGGTATGATACACTCTCACCATTATGCAATCTTCTTATACTCTGGGACATATGTTAGGGAAAATCGATACCAATATGCATAAAATTGAGTATATGCGTACCTCAGCCAGCGTAGGGCTAATGTCAATAGTATCCAATTTCGGACAAATAATCTTTTTATCGTCATGTGGAACCGTATTAGTGCAAATAACTTTCGTCAGTCTGCTGTCCATGATTCTCTCACAGGCCTTGCCAGACAAAATACCGTGCGTAACAATAGCGATAACACTAACAGCGCCATGAGTGGTAAGAGTCTCCGCTGCCTTAACCAACGTTCCGCAAGTATCCGCCATATCGTCCACCAAAATGGCTACCTTTCCAGCAACATCGCCAACAAGCACCATTCTCGAGACCTCGTTAGCGCGTTGTCGCTCCTTATGGATAAGTGCGAAGTTTAAGTCAAGTTGGTCTGCGAGCGCGGCGGCACGCTTCGCACCACCGGCGTCGGGCGATACAATGACTGCATTGCCGTAGTCGACGTTTTCTCGGATGTACTTCAGGACTGACGGTTCGGCGTACAAGTTGTCGACTGGGACGTTGAAGAAACCTTGTATCTGTGATGCGTGGAGATCCATGGTGATAACGTGACTGCAGCCCGCGGTTTGTAGCATGTTGGCCATTAATTTGGCAGTGATAGGTGCCCGGGACTTATCTTTCTTGTCTTGGCGAGCGTATGGGAAGTTGGGCATAACGGCAGTGATCCGTCTCGCGGACGCAGTCTTGCAGGCGTTGATCATGATAAGAAGCTCCATAAGATTATCGTTGATCTCGCCGCAGCCAGTCTGTAAGATGAAAACTAAGGTACAGGTTAGTTCACAAACTTTGAACGTGATCTAGATCTTCTGACAACACTACCATCTTCGTCTCTTACTGATTCGCCAATAGTGACTGATGTCTCTTGATTTGAATATTGAAATACTGCAATCTTTGCTAGCTCGATCCCTAGTCTAATAGTGATACAAGCAAATATCTGGCAGAAAACCGGATCTTTAGTTGCTGCAAAGACAATCGTCGACATCTGAGCTACTGAGTTCCTTGTCTAAGCTGCGCACGATCCAGTTTTTGCCAAGATAACAGCCCAACGTCCGTCAGTATATGATTGCTTTGACTAAATAGCTATAGTGATTGGCGTGTCAAAAAGGCTTACCGCATGCTAACAAGTTTGGCGAGTTCTGGATGGGAGTTTCCCGCCAGCAGTTTTATCGAGTTGGACGACATACTGAATTATTCCACCGAATCCGCGTCTTAACAGATAGTCTTGTTAGTATTTCAAAGTATTCCGAAGATGACCAAAAGTGGAAATAAGGAGAATGTTGGCTCGGCTGTGGAGTAGTATACAGAACTTATTGCGATGATAGAGCTTTGGGCATTTTTACCCTTTTTTTTTGGGAACCACAACGTGAGGATATTCCGACGATGCTGAATCAGCCGGCTGCGCCAGCAAATTATCGCATATGACATTTATCGTTAGGATCTAGTCAAGTATTTATACAGCGTATTTATGGAATTATTGAATTATTTATTATTGAAGGCGCCCGCTGGCTACAGGCCACAGCCCGCAACTGCAAGCGTGCGCAATTAACTCAAATTACTGGTCACCAAAAATTTGTAGACCGAACGGGTTAGGGGAATAATAGCGCAGAGTCAGAGTCCTGGACGCGTCAATTCAATCTGTTGCGCCGGGGTTCGAAAAGGTTCACGCGTCATCCTTCGGTTTCGTCCGCCGTCAATACTATACGGCATCTACGCACCGCCATGCCATCCTTCAGGCGCCAGGGTAATTTCGATGAGGACGACAACATTTACGATGATGGTACATCTGCGTCCTCTGACGCTTTGCCTTCCGTCAAAAGGCTGCGCATGTCAGAAGGGCCACGCGAGAGGCACGCACCGGGCGCCATCGTGCGCGTCGCTATGCGCGACTTCGTAACGTATTCCAACGCAGAGTTCCGTCTCGGTCCTAGCTTGAACATGATCATCGGTCCGAACGGCACGGGAAAGAGTACGCTTGTTTGCGCCGTGTGTCTAGGTCTGGGGGGGAGGCCCGAGGTATTACTTTTTTTATTAACTCGTTCCGGCACGGTAACGTGTGTCGCAAAAGTCGTAAAAGTTTTATATCGTGTTGCTAATTCCCACGATAGCTTCTGGCCAGAGCGAAGGACGTCGGCGAGTTCGTCAAGAATGGTCAGAATAAAGCTACAATTGAGATCGAGCTCCAAGGCTTTCCCGGCGAGCCCAACTCCGTCATCGAACGCACTATCTACAAGGATAACAGGTCTGAATGGAGTTTAGATGGTATGCCGATTGTGATACCTGGCTGTTTGCGATGAATGCTTACCGGACGCGTCATAGGCAAGCGCGAGACTGCCAAGAATGTGAAAGAGCTCATTGATCGATACAATGTTCAAATCGACAACTTATGCCAGTTCCTACCGCAAGACAAAGTGGCATCTTTTGCGGGCATGACGCCACAGAATCTTCTTATCGAAACCGAACGCGCGACTGGGTCTCCGCAGATGCTGTCCCGTCATGAGAAACTCAAGACATTACACTGTGAATACAAGTCTATCGCAGTCGCTGCCGAGTCCAACGAACATGAACTCGCGAAATTGAAAGAGCGCCAGGAAAATGCGCGAGTGGAAGTGGAACGCTTCAAGGAGCGCGAACGATTGCAGGCGGAGATAGAGCTACTCGAGCGATACCGTCCATTTGTGGAGTATTCCGCACTTGCAAATCAAGTAAGGGAGACCAAGACTGCAGCTAGACAGAAAAGACTCGAACACGAGACTGCAAAGGCGCGCGCTGGTCCCTCATTGCAATTGGCAGAAGCAGCAATGAATTTGTTTAGACAGGCCAATGAAGCTCTCGAGGCTTCGAACGCTGCTAGTGACAAAGCTTTAAAAAAGTATACTTCCAAATGCAATGACCAAGATAGTTTCACGACATCGATAGATGAACAAAAGGCTGCGATTAAGGAGTACAAGGAAAATCGGGACAAACTGAAGCGAGAGCTTGCTAAGACAAAGCAGGATTTGGAGAAAATTGAGGAGAAAGCAGCTAACCGGCCAGACGACTCCCGAAGGGGTGAGCTGTTGGAGAGAATGTCGGAGAATAGTCAGCTGAATAGAGATGCTACCCGCCGACGGGACGAGGCAAAGTCTGCCACAGATGCCGTTGATAGCCAGCTCGCAAAGCTGCACACGCGTGTCACCGCATGTCAGGAAGAGATTAAAACTCTTGAAATGGTTAGCAATCAGAAGCTGAGGCACGTCCAAAAGGTCGACCGGGAAACTTTTGATGCCGTCGTCTGGCTCCGTCAAAACAAGCATATTTTCAAGAACGAAGTGTTCGAGCCCCCGATCCTTACGCTTACGATGATCGACCAGAACTTGACAGACGCTATTGAAAGCGTGGTTCATAGAACCCAAATGCTGACTTTTACTTGCTTGTCCCGCGAAGATTATGTGACGTTCACCGAGAATGTTATAGACAAGAAACGCCTAAACGTACCGGTGGTTGAGTACTCCGGCACTGATCATCCTACATTCGACAAGTGGAGAAAGATCTGCTCGCCTACGCAGTTGCAAAATCTGCATTTTGATGGGTTTCTGTTAGACGCCGTCGCGGCTCCTGATCCCGTTCTCAATATGCTTTGCCACGCCGCCAATCTCGATGAGTTTGCTTATTCTCGCCGTGCGTTATCGCCAGCTCAGCGGGATCAAATTGAACATTTTGTCACAGCAGACGGAAATCCAATAATTAGACGATATATCTCCGGGAAGGACTCGTATTTCCTTAACAGATCTTTTTACGGCAATCGCGCTATTTACACCCAAACGCGCGATGTCCGTGCTACGAAACTGTTGTCAGATGGCGGCGTAGACCAAGAACGCAAGGCACAGCTTACTCAAGAAATTGATGAAGCTAGAGAATTGAGGGAAGTACTGCAACAGGAAAGGCAGAAGCATTTCAGTGTTTTCCAGGAGAGGCTTTTTGAGATTAGACAACTTAAGAATGAGAAGGTTGGTTTCTTAAATTGTGACATGTGGTTGCTATTGCTCACATGCTTATACTAGGACTCCCTTGCAAAGACTCGTGAGCGAATGCACAAGGAGCTCCAAGATTGGAATAAAGCCTGTGAATCAGTGGGAGACCTTAAGGAGACCATTCAGGAGCTTGAAAGTAGGCCCGATGATACTGAGGAAAAGGTTGCCGAAGCGCAGGAGAGGATTCGCGAGTACTTGAACCATCGCGAGAACTATGCGACTAAGCTTGTCGAACTACTAGAGCGCGTCTGGGAGGCGCGTAAGGATTTTGTGGTTAAATCTATTGCTGCGTTGAAGAAACGAAGTGACGCCATGGAACTCAAGCATCGCGCCGCCGCGGCAAATAAAGATCTTCAGAGGCTTGCTCAAGAAGCTAAGGATGGTATGCGATTTAAGTCTGTATCACCTGCCAGGCTGTACTAATTGTATATATAGCCAAGCGACGTTTCCAAGATCTCAAGGCTGTAGCCGCCAGCAGACATGAACAACTCGAATCGATGATGTTGGCCATGACGGAGGAACAGCAAGAACAAATTAGAGAAGTATGAAGGGGCTATTATATAATTCGCCAATAACTGCTAATCTCCTTTAGTTGTCAGATAAAACCGATATGACGCTTGATGAGCTAGATGGTAGAATTGCTGGCACTAAAAGGGAGCTCGATAGTATTTTCGGTGGAAACCAGCATGTTATCGAGCAATATGAGAAGCGACAGAGTGAAATTGTGAGACTTCAGGAGAAGGTCGAGAAGAGCAATGAGCAAATTCGGGATTTGCATGCGCAGATTACTCAAATTCGTAGCGAATGGGAACCAGAGTTAGATAACCTTATCAGCAAAATTTCTGCGGAGTTTTCCGAAGCATTTAAGTCCATTGGTTGCGCCGGTGCAGTCAACGTGGGCAAAGATGAGGATTATGAGAACTGGAGTATTCAAATTAAGGTAAAATTCCGTGAGCACGAGCAGCTTCAACTTCTTACACATCAACGCCAATCTGGCGGTGAGCGGTCTGTCTCGACTATTTTCTACCTTATGTCGCTGCAGTGTGTCACCAAGGCGCCCTTCAGAGTTGTCGATGAGATAAACCAGGGTATGGATCCCCGAAACGAGCGCATGGTTCATAGCCGAATGGTTGATGTTGCTTGCCAGGAGAATGCTAGCCAGTACTTCTTGGTTACGCCCAAATTGCTTCCAGATCTCAAATATCACCACAAAATGGTTGTTCATTGTATTTATTCAGGTACATACTTGCCGAACCCGATTAAAGAACCTGCCAAGATGGGACTCGGTAGACTTCGCAAATACGCTGAAGTCGGACGCCGACTACGGCACGTTATTACAGCTTAATATGAATAGCTAATAGCTTGTGTGAAGAGCCGTGTGACTGTAAGTCATAATGTAGTGTTATAATAGTGCGATGTAGGAATTAATACAGTTTTGTTTGTAGTCTGTTTGCAGATAATACATATCTTGGTGATACCATTCTACAATCCTTTCCCATGACTTTGATAAATCTGCGAGTTCAAAATCGAATCCAACTCTGCAGCCCTGTGCTTCGCAAATGAGATGCATTGGCGAATATGCTCTTTAGATATGACGCTTTTCCCTGCGAATATGGACAAGTTTTGAATGCTACATTGAACTGACAGTTACTGACTCGCGTCCTTGAGCAGTAGAAAAATCAAACTCACCTGCTGTTGCCTGCCGACGTAACGATGGTTATACGACCTTCAACACTAACTTCCTCAACCCGGCCCTCCAAATCCGCCAGCACGAGTCCCGTGTCATCCATGACACCGAAATTAACACACCATGGCAGTTTTTCATAATTCAGCTCCAACTTCGTAGTTTCCGTTTTCGAAAACCGTACAACCGGCTCCGTTCCAAAATAAGCAGTGAGAGTCTCCTCATCATCTGCCGGAATCGCTTTCGGTATCCTCGTGACTGCCAACGCAGCCAACAGCGCCGCCCAGGCGACGTCTCCCGAATACATTTGGGACAAAAGTTGGATTTGCGCCTGTAAGACGACTGTTTGCGCAGTATCTTCAATCCGCAGCTGTACCGGATCGAATAATTTTGTAGCTAAAGCGGTCTCATACATCCACTCTGACATACTCATTAATTCGGATTGTGGCGGGCCTGTTCGTCCGACAATGTCGACATTAGTGTAGAGCGCTGATGGGCCGGCTTCGGTTGTGTCGATAATATATCCTGTAATTCCACATACAGCTATGCACTCACCCATCCGCACAACAGATGATCCAAATGTGTTTGGTAGAGCTGAGGTATTTATACTGCATGGTCTGAACTGTGTAGGTGATCTGAGGGATGGTCGGATGGGTGGATCAAGTGAAAGATATTTGTCGAAATATACAGTTGGTAGCAGTCTCGCAAATAACTGCGGCGAAGAAGACAACGCCTCTGCAAACGGCTGCGGCTCTGGCATATCATGCAGCTATACTGTCTATGCAGTCTTGGTGAAAGATGAACGATTGCCGATACATGTACCCTAGTTGTTGAATCAACTTTCGTTTCTATCGAGTATTCTGTTTGGATCTTACAATAGGCTCTGAAAGTTTCGCGAAATTCGTACCCCTTACCCAACTTAGTCATGTGACTTGCTAGCTACTAAACCCTTATTGTTTATTAGGTTTATTAGCTGGCTAATCATGTTAGGGTATAGACCTAAGAATTAAGTGTGACTGCTTTTGAGCCAGTGGTCACCGCAGTCCCAAGATTTGCTGGATGAACCCAAACGATCGAACACTACGCTTTCGAGATTTGAGAGATCACGGATTTTGAGACCACCACGGAAGTCCACCGGTTCGGCAAGTTCGCAATATCTATTTCGGCACTTTCATTATGAAGGTATGTGATTATAATATCGAGAGTTGTTCTTGTGACGATTATGGAATGGAAGTGTTGCAGGAAGAAAATAGTGCCTGGGACAAGAAGAAACTCCATGGACTGCTTTTTGTTAGTTATTCAGGATAATCGACGCTAACGGGGATTGTGTTCTAGCTCAACATTTCATATCCGGCGAACGGCACCCAGAAGCTGATTGAGATCGACGAAGAGCGTCGCACTCATATCTTCATGGAAAAGCGTATCGGCCAGGAGGTTGAGGGCGACAGCGTCGGCGATGAGTTCAAGGGCTACATCTTCAAAATCACCGGCGGTAACGACAAGCAGGGATTCCCCATGAAGCAGTATGTGTTATTTATTACGTTTCTGAATTGATGTATATATTAGTGAACGATGGTTAACGAGTTTAGGGGTGTCATGCACCCATCGCGTGTTCGCCTGTTGCTGTCCAAGGGCCACTCTTGTTATCGACCCCGCCGTACCGGTGAGCGCAAGCGTAAGTCCGTCAGAGGCTGCATTGTGGCAAACGATCTCGCTGTCCTTTCTCTTGCCATCGTCAAACAGGGTGAGTCAGACATCGTGGGACTGACCGACGTGGAACACCCCAAGCGTCTCGGTCCTAAGCGTGCGTCCAAGATTCGAAAGTTTTGGGGTCTCACCAAAGAAGATGATGTCCGTAAGTACGTTGTCCGCCGCACTGTCGAGAAGAACGGTAAGACCTTCACCAAGGCTCCCAAGATCCAGCGTCTCGTTACTCCTCAGACTCTCCAGCGCAAGCGTCGTAGGACTGCGCTCAAGATCAGAAAGGCTGAGGCTCAGAAGGAGGCCGCTGCTGAGTACGCTCAGCTGTTGGCTAAGCGTGTGACTGAGGATAAGGCGAAGAAGGCTGAGATCCGGAAGAGACGGGCATCCTCCATGCGGGCGTCGACCATCAAGGCTTAGATATTTGACTAGTGCAAGATGACAATGGAACGACAAAAAGTGTATTGGTTTATGGGTTGTTGGCTTTTATTGTTAGTTTTGTGTAGTATATTTCGGTAGCCGCATGTACATCAAAATAATTAGATACTACGAAGTATATTGTTTTTCCGTAATCATGTCTTGAAGACAATGGTAGCCATTCATAATTATCTAATAACGTTGTATTATCGGTCTATTACTCGCACTTTATAAACATATACTTCCAAATATTACAAAACCGACTAGTGTATCCAATGCTTTGATTACTCTTTCTCCGATTAGTCGCTAGGGCCAATCATCTTCTCAGGTCTGACCCACTCGTCAAATTCCTCGGAGGTCAAGACGCCGAGCTCCATAGCGGATTCCTTCAAAGTGATACCCTTCTTGTGCGCGTTCTTGGCGACCTTAGATGCGGCGTCGTAGCCAATCTTGGGGTTAAGTGCGGTAACCAACATGAGGGACTCGTTCATCAATTGCGATATGCGCTTGGTGTTGGCCTGGATTCCGTCGACGCAGTGAAGTCGGAAGGAGCGGCAGCCATCAGCCAACAGTCTGACGCTGGACAACAAGTTGCGGATCAAGACTGGCTTGAAAACGTTAAGCTCGAATTGGCCTGACGCTCCAGCGACGGTAATGGCAGTGTGGTTGCCAAACACCTGCGCGCATACCATAGTCAGCGCCTCGTTCTGTGTCGGGTTGACTTTGCCGGGCATGATCGACGAACCTGGCTCATTCTCGGGGAGAGACAACTCGCCATATCCGCATCGAGGACCAGAGCCGAGGTATCGAATGTCATTCGCAATCTTGAACAAGCTCGCGGCGATGGTGTTCAGAGCGCCAGAGGCCTCGACGATGGCATCGTGGGCGGCGAGGGCCTCGAACTTGTTAGGAGCAGTGTAGAACTGCTCGCCGGTGAGAGCCGTAACTTCCTCGGCGATGGCGACGTCGAAACCCTTCTTGGTATTTAAACCTGTACCCACGGCGGTACCACCTTGGGCGAGGTAGCGGAGACGAGGAAGAACAGCCTTGACGCGTTCCAGGCCGTACTCAAGCTGTGTGGCGTAGCCGGAGAACTCCTGGCCAAGGGTCAGAGGGGTGGCATCCTGGAGATGGGTACGGCCGATCTTGATGATGCTGTCGAATTCCTCGACCTTCTTGACGAAGGAGTCGTGGAGAAGCTCGATCTGAGGGATCAATGTCTTGGTGATCTCTGTGACAGCAGCAATGTGCATGACAGTGGGGAAGGTGTCGTTAGAAGACTGAGATCGATTGACGTGGTCGTTGGGGTGAACAGGCTTCTTCGATCCCTTCTTGCCACCGAGGAGCTCGATCGCACGATTTGAGATGACCTCGTTGGCGTTCATGTTGGACTGAGTACCAGAACCAGTCTGAAACACGACGAGAGGGAAGTGATCGTTGAGCTTGCCGTCAATGACCTCCTGCGCCGCAGTCTGAATCGCGTTGGAGATCTCAGGCTCGAGGCCGTATCGCTCGTTAACTATAGCCGCAGCTTTCTTGAGGATACCAAAGGCATGGATTACCGGTAGCGGTATTCGCTCGGTCGGACCGCCGATGTCGAAATTCTGAAAGGAGCGCTGGGTTTGTGCTCCCCAGTACATGTCATCCTCTACTTCGATTTCGCCGAAAGCGTCGGTCTCGATGCGCTTGGTCTGAGTGAACGTTAGTCAAAGGCACCCGATTCCACCAACACCATACCGCAAGACAAAACTTTGGTAACTGGACCAAACTGGAGCGGTCTAGCAGAACAGAACATATTCTTCATATTGAGACATACCATGTTCACGTAGGTAGTTGAGAATGATCTGCAGACGGCAAAGGTGGGGAAGATTAAGATGTCCGGAGCGGTGACGCCGGCATCGGAAGGAGCAGTAACGTGACGCGAATTGAGTTTCGCGGCAAGGAGGACTGAAGACCGGGATGTAGAGGCGAGTGCTCGCGCAGCAGCACGGCAAGTAGCAGCAGACGATAGCATTGCTTGTCGATGGAGGAGAGAGAGAGATGAGACGATACGGTAGTAGACAGCGGAGTATGCAACAGGAGGAGTCGGAGGGTCGGTCTGGAGAAATTCGGGATGGAGGAGCAAAGAATAAAATGCTACCTCGGACGGAGCCCCTGTGCACCGCGCCTCGTTCCGATCTCATCTAGAGCGGGTCTATTTGAGTTCAAAAATTTTCTCGGACCCGTTATTCCGCAATGGTTACTAATATTTATCCGGCAAGGCGCTAACTTAAACAGCCATGTACTGTATGACAGTTACAATCTTTTCCTTTTGTCTCGAGTATCAGTTCTCGGGCCAGCAACACGACGCACAACTCTGTTAGACTCAGGTATGTGAGCGACGCGCAAACTATTACTTCTACTTGTACAGTACTATTCTCTGTTTCAACATTACTATTCTCTGGTTCAACTTACCGGCTGTGGTAATATAATGGTTATAGTGAGCAATTCGCTATTATATAATAAGACTCTACAAGGTCCTTTACCGACACTAATCCGTGGGTTGTAGTCGAGAGTTTGCGCACAGTTCCAGGTTTCTAGGTGGTGGCTTTGTTTTCGACCAGACTTCAGCGACAATATTAGAACGGACGGTGGACGGCATTCCTCGTACACGTGAAATCAGATTCATCTACTGGCTATAGGTGGCAAATTCTACCGCCAATGTATTGGGTGGGCTAGAAACTCGGCACCAAGTTCCTAATATTGGCAGGTGCTGTGTTCATTGACAACTAGTGCTCTGCTGGGCCGGCTCTTTCAGCGATGCTTCCGCAGATCCCTTCGTCTGGAGTAGAGCTGATGGCTTTCACCGTCAGGAGGTCGAGCGCCTCCCTGCAGGGCATAGGAGTTTCTGCCTCACATGCCTCACTTATTTCACATCTTGCGACTTTGATACTCTTTGAGCGCAAGGCTGCTCTGGTGGATAACAGTAAGTGACAGGCAAGTCGTCAGCAGCAACTAACAGCGCTCTCAGGGCTGGCTGTTGTCCACCTAATTTGGACCCTCTGTATCTAAACCTAATATCAACCACACAAAACAGATGGAAGATGGCACCCTCAGACTTAGACGGGCACGCTTATTAGTGATCTCTCAAACTCAGATCCATGACTATGCAAAGTCGCTCGCCTGGAGAAATCGTTTATGATGGCGTGTCTGACATCGAGAGATGGGAAGCCACAGTCACTGTGAGGCAAACCACAATGCCGACGCTTATGGCTGACATAGTGATAAATATTATTAGTAAACTATTAATAAACAATTTATATCCCGTAGCTAATTTGGTGGCCGAAAGTGTGCGCTGCAAATGGTGTTTCCCAGTCCAATATATGTCTCGTGGGACGACGACTCTCGCTTATGGTGCCTGCCACAGAGGACAATAACTTAGACCGAGATCAGTCATAACCTCATCACATTACTTTCTCGGCAATTCCTGGTTGACAACTGCCATTACCACGATTTCGATACAAATATAGCCATGCTTAACTAATCTCCAATCTAAACAGCAGCAAAAATTAGCGAACGATGTCGTCGGCAGCGTTTGAGGGTATCGCAGCTCGGAATCTTGGCGCACTGCTACCGCTCGACGAGGAAACTTTGAAAGGAATAGTGCATTATGCAGCATCTTTATCGGGACCAGAAGAAGCTGCTGAGCATTTCAAGGTACGCAGTATTTCTAACGATATTTTACAGTTACGATAAAAGGTATTTACAGTAGAGATTAGGGACTTCTGGGTAATGAAGTTGCATCGCTTGATTTTATTCACGGATTTTGCTCTCGGCGATGGCCACCGAAAGCGAAGCAGCAAAGCTCTGGACCTGGATCAAATAACGGAAATACTCGTACTGTAACGAAGCGAGTGTCGGTTGGTGCGAAGAAGGTCTCGAACTCGAGTGGACTGGCGAAGCCTGCGCCACCTGCCACGAATACGCAGTCGCCGGATATTGGGCGTGGGTATATGAAAAAGGCGGATGGGGAGGAGTATTATGTTGGTGTAAAGTATATTGCACAAGTTGAATGAGCGGCTGGTTGGATCGCTGACTGATTTGTAGGAAGGATAAGGGCAAGAAGCGGCATCACGATCTAACTCCAGAACCCATGCCACAACAACCTCCTCAACAGGCATGGACTACAAGTTCAACGACGGAACCTCTACTGGAAACTACCACAGCGAAGGCGGCATCGATTGCGTCAGCAATCAACAGCAAAGAGTCAGTGATCACCCTCCCATCGCCGGCTTCATCGACGGCAACTCCGGTTCCGGCTTCCAGGTCACAATCACCGTCTGTCCAGACAGATGCACGTTGGTCTGCGCCACCACCTATTCTTGCAAAGAATCTGTCAATGGCATATACCTCCGAGAATGTAAATCAGGCGGAGATTGCGAAGAAGGAATATATTGCTGTCGCTTCGATCCCATTGGAGCCAGTTAAAGTCAGTACAGCTGCCGCTTCTTCGCCACAACCTGCAAAACCAGCGCCCCGGACCTCGTCTCTGTCGAAGAAGAAAGTAGAGGGGACCCTAACCTCCGACTTAGCAACAAAGAAAGCCGCGATGAAGCCAGATGTAAAGAGCGGAGTTGGTGCGGCCCTAGCCGAGAAAAATGGGCAAAAATCTATCAAGGTGCATTCGCTGCAGGAAGTTGAAGACGCTATCCAGATTTTGGAGTCGGAGTACACCGATACGCGTGACCGGCGGATATGCAATTGTCAAGGTATGCAGACCCTCTATTTTACTTTCAAAGAGTCACACGCTGACAGGAGGGTAGCACAACGACATCCACTACTCGAAGTAGCCCCAAACTGTTTAAATTGCGGCAAAATCATTTGCGTAAAAGAGGGCCTAGGACCATGTACTTCTTGTCATACTCCGCTGCTAACTAAGGAAGAGTACAGCGGGCTCGTAACCGAGCTCCGTCAGGAACGTGGACAACTCAAAAACGAAATTTACAATGAGCAGTCAAAAAAACTGACAACTGGCGGTAATACACGGCTCACGTATTCAGGCAGCGCGGGCGGACAACCGCTCACAACGGACCAAGCAATGTTACCGGGCTTGGATCGTGCGAACGATCAGCTCTCGAACTTATTATCATTCCAGGCAAACTCAGTGCAACGAACGAGAATTATTGATAATGCTAGCGATTTCGACTTACCTGGCTCTGGTAGTGATCGATGGTTGACGCCTGCCGAGCGGGCAATGCAGCTTCGCAAACAGCAAAGGACTCTTAAGCAGATGGAGGCTCTGGAAGCGAAGCGCAATGGTCGTGGTAAACGTGTTATCAGCATTGATCTGCGAGGGAACAAAGTCGTGGCGGAGGATCATTCAGAGACTGACTTCGACTCAGACGAGGTTGATGACATTGAGGAGATTGATACCAACTCGGCTCTCAAAGAACAAACTGGAGCAAAGATTGAGATGTGGAATCCCGACAAGGACAATGCGCGGTTTATTAGGCCATCGTATCCTGGCTTGAAGGAAACTGGGGCCGAAGGACAGGGCCATGCTGACGCGAATACAGACAAGGCAAGGACGAAGCAAGTTGATTCGGATGACGAGTCGATGGATATCGACAGTGATGATGCACAGCCTGCTGCTAAACTGGTTACGTCCTCAGCTAACCTACCAGCTGCTCTGAAGGATTACATCCAAATAATTAATACTGACTCGCTCCGCAGTCGCCCCGCTCGTGTTCAGGAGGAGTTCGAATACGACGATTTTGCCAGCACAAAATCGTTATTCGATGAAATCGGTATCACGGAGACTGTTGACGAGGAAACAACGGAAGCTATTGCTCAAGCTAATAAACGATTTCAGAATGGCATTCGCGACAGTAAATATGCGACAGATAGAGATGTCGAAACTCTCATTCGCCGAGCACAATACACTGAGAGCACGACGCGAAGGCCAGCACGAAGACGTGAGGTCTCAAAGGTTTCAGAATTTTTCTTGGATGCTGATGACAATTACCATGCCGACCCTGTCATGCCTACCGGACCATCCGGTCCGAGAGGTAGTTTTCGGGCTGGGCCGATTCGTGGCTATGGCGATGACGCTGATGTTTCGCGCTATCGCTCTTATGGACCGCCTGCCAGCTACAATGGTGGGTCTGAATATGTTGATGAGAGTGAGGAGGATCAGCGGATCGCAGGTCCGACTTCATCAACGATTGCGCCGGCGCAAAAGCCCAATTTGCCAGACCTCGAGAATTCTAGTGATGTTGGCGTTCCTGTTGCTATTAGCCGACCTACGTCGACAGACAAAGGAAAAGCTAGAGCTCCGACCCATGCTATAGATTCTGAGAGCGAAAGCGACGATGATATACGTGACAGAGAAGATATACTTGAAAAGTATAACCAGTTTAAACCCAAGGGTAGCAGTAACTACGTCAATCCCTACGTCGCGCCACGCTCGCCCTCGATCTCGTCAACTAGTGATCGCGGGGAAGATTACATTGACGATGCCGACGATAACCCAACTGTTGAGGATGACGGAATTGAATTCATTGATGAGCAGGCCGGTGTGAACCGTGATGACCAAGATGACGACGAGCCATATGGTGGACATGTTGGTGTTGTTGGAAATGATGAGTTACCTGATGATCCAGATCATTACTTGAATCAATTTGGATTTCCCGCAGGAGGACGCAAGGTGAAGCGATGGGGACATGCAAAGCTGAAAGCGTATGTTTCGACGCCGATAGAATCTGATGGCGAAGTCGCAGAGGGGAGCAATGCGTCGTATCCAGCGCAGAATGAAGCATACTGGAATGCGATGAAGAAAGCTGAAGCTGCATGGGCACCTGTTCCTAGTACGAACATACGCGACGATTGGACTAAAGGTTCTACGAAGTCTGCAAAGAGTGTCGGTGACGATTTAATGGACTTTTCCTAATTTGTTAGCATGTACGATAGGTGGATTGCTGGAAAATGTGTATTTGACATTCTAATTATTATTGCTCATCACAGAGTGGTAACTATAACTGCACTCTGCCGGGACCTTGTTCCCAATCCTGTCTCAAAAATGAAGGCCGCCTACCTAGCCCTTCACTTAAACCGCACACTTCATCAAATTGACCAACGTTTTCGCCTTTTTGGTCTACAAGTTTGACAAATTTATCCAGCGGGCAGATACCGCCATCAGTGGTCTCCGACTGGCATCCAGGAACCGGTACAACGCCGTCGTTGACAAGAATTCGCACCCCAATTCTTCGTGCACCGATATTTGATACGCACGATACCCTTTCGAAGACAATACGACCTCCCATTGGAACGACGGACGACAGCTTCCAATTGCGATTATCTTGCACATGCGTAGGTGGCAGCGGTTCAATCTCCGGAAATAAGCCCAAAGTACCGACTAACGGGACAATATCACCGTCATGTGCACTGTAAAAAGATAGTTAACAATCCACAACCAAACTTACCCAAATCAATACATGTATCGCAACAACTCACAAAGAGAAAAATAATTTCCCGGCTTTTTCCGGTCCTAGTTCTAAAACTTCGCGAGTCGCGTTTAAATACAGAAAGCCCATAACCGCGCTATATGGCGTTCCCGGTCCTGACCTATAGTAATGTAATAGATCGCGAGCATATGCGAACTCCTCCCATTCACGCTGCGTAAAGATACCGCACCACGGACTTTCTTCATTTCCTGTGGCTAAAATTTCAAACCCACATAGTTCTTGCATGTACCACAAGTCAGACACGCTGAAATCATAATCAAATTGGAGACGCAGGCGATCCGCGACGCGGGAGAGGTAGACTGACTTGAACTGTTCTGAAAGAACATGTCCTCTACTTCTTCCCCTTTCCGGATCCTGTCGGTACCGAAGGCACGCCTTGACTGGCGTGAGCGTATCAGCCCCTCTTTGAGGCGCTATATCGGGGATGATAACATGCCGCACATTTGCAAACAGCTCATCCTCCTTAAAGAACCCGAGAGCGAAATTTTCAGCCGTGCGTAGCACCCGTGAGCACGAACATGAAAATATCGAGAATGTCTTGTTCTCTGTTTTGTCAACGCAATCAACTAGATGATCATAGCGCTCACGCAGTTTCACTCCGCTATTGTATGCCTGCCGGACTCCCGCATATTTACCTTCTCGAGTAAGTTCCTCCAAATCTATACTCCTCCCATCCTCATCCACTTCGAAAAACTCCTCCCAAGAATTCAGAAAAGGTAACACAGTCGCCCCAGACGCTTTCAGTTTCGTAATCAGAGACTTCATTTTGATACCAACCGACCGCGTCGGATAGCGCTCAGCGTGCCGACTTAGCATATGGACTTGATCCACTACGCATTGTGATGGGAGAGTCGAGATTGTCGAGGTTTGATGCCTAATCCAGGGACTGTAGCCGCCCAAGTGGTAGAATATGTGCCAATCTTGTAAAACAGCTTGCAGCCTTAATGGATCCGATGCGGACGGAAGAGATGAAACAGCCCCAAAGTAGTACGCCAGCAAGCCCGATGATATGACGACCAGGATAAGTAATAGACGAGGCATTGCTAGCTGCATATGCAAAAATGCCGTACCTGGCTTAACTGCCACTACACTATGTTCGATGGCATTGGGAATGGTGTCGCTTCCATCGGTAGAAGAGGTGCTTTCATTGTCATTATTAAGGTGCAGTAGTAAGACCCGCGAACGTTGTTAGATGGGACCTGCGCAGGTCCAATTTATCTGACCCAGCTGTAGGGAGACGCAGCATAACGACCCTTATTCCAACTACTTATGGATGCAGGAGCCGTGGTTTGGGTTTCAGGGTTTACTTCGCTCTGCGCCGCTTCCAGTGCTTGCTGTGGATGACAATTCTCTCCCGAAAGCAGATTCGGAGAGAGCTTTGCCGGATCTCAAACGGTTCTTGTCCGTCTTGTACGTAGGTGCTTCCGACGCAAACGCTTTCAGGAGGTCATCCATTACAGGGTCCCGCATATCGTAAAGTGTCTCAGTGTGCCGTACGAGACCTTGATGCATTTCATGCCTAAGGCGCGGGATGGCGAAATTGCGCTGGGAATTTGTTTGAGGGATGAAGATATGGAGAGGTTAATTGCCGATGAGGAGTTTGCAAAGTATGGGACCAATATTGGGTGAAAGATAGCCCACAAGAATAGTGAGAGGATGATAAGAGCCGTGGCAATGTGGAATTGTGATGGCAAGGGCGAGGATTGTTCCCACATGCGAGATCGATTCGATAAGGTCAGCCAAGGACATAGGCACAGTGATGTCAGCGTACATAACACTATTTTTTTCAAAAAGATGCGACCTGCATCACATTTATCATATATCTAACCAATCTCGAGAGCTATCTCCGCTCCCGCATAGAGCAGCATCTGCACCACCTTCTCATGACCTCCGCATGATGCCGTCTGCTGAACCGTCCGGAGAAGCAGAGGAGAGTTACGAGTCGTCGAGCCTCGGCCGCCGACGTCTCATCAATACTGCATAACATCCGCTCATATGTCTCGTCCTTCGTCACGCACCGGATGCTGAAATACAAAAAAATAAATTAAATCTAATTATGGGTGAGATCTTGCGACATGCCAGTATAGTCTAATACTAACTAAATTCTTAAGTAACTTAATTATTCGGATTGAGACGGAACGGCGCATATGATAAAGCCGATATTGAAAAAAGTTGTGAACAAGTTACGCTCCTGGCTGTAAAGATGCAGGTCTTCTTTCAGCGGTGCGTAAGGTGTGTCGTATTTCACAACCTCGCAACCACAAACCACAAACCACAAACCACAAACCACAAACCACAAACCACAAACCACAAGCCAATAACCAATAACCACTTAACTACTTCACTAGTCACTTGCCGCTCGCTACTTTCTTCCAACCCTTATTCGCAGCTGCAAACGCATCATTTTCAACAGAGCGGAAGCTAATAGGCGATATAACACCATGGAAGCCAGCATGGCACCTATATAGGCACTTCTCTTCACTACATATCCGTATGATTCCAACAGCGCCTCTCCAGTGGGAAAGGGGCATTCGCCGTTGGCAAGACGAAGGGAGTCATCACAGCCGAAATTTAGGCCAGCGAATCCATAATTTACGATGACCGCTATTCGTTACTGTCAGTATTTCAGCAATGATCAGGAAAAGGTGGTAACATACATGTGGTATATTTCAATGGATTCAGATAATTTATGCCCCTAAGAAATCCAGGCATATGCATAGAGAACAGGCCATTCATCAGTGTACCAATACTTAGCACGACTGAAGTCATGGTTGTCGCCAAACCTGAATGTTTAAATATCGTGTTGAAGGCAATTCCGATTGACTCTCCACAATTCACGACAACGAAGGCAGCCAATGCGGTGAAAAAGAAGGTCTCGACCGTGCGGTTAAGACCTGTGACCATGACGACAAATGCAGCGAAGACGAGGCCGTTAATAATTTCCAGCGGCATCTCAAACAATGAGTAGGATGTCAAAAATGGGAGGATTCCGTACACACCATCATCGTGCTCTCGGTAGAATATATCACGTTCGTCAGGGTATACTGCAATGTTGTTCAACATGCCGATAAAGTACAAGGCGCTGCACTGCTGGATGATACCAAGACGGTCGATAGCACCATAATAATCGTCCTTCAGTGGCGAGTAGAATAGTGCTAGAATTGCCCCAAATCCTACAACTTGGCCAAACCGCGCACCGACGATAGTAGGGCGTCTAATCATATTTAAGTAACCGCGCCTCATCAATATTGGCATTGTGCGAAAGAAAGACGCCGGGTCACGTCGGAGAGACCCCAACTCAGCAGGTAGCAGTATTTCGCCCCTTGAAATCACTGATTTCTCCGACCGCGATTTCTCCTCAAACTGCTCCAGCAAATTATTGACTCTTCGACGAGTGAGTTCCTCGCCCAATTGGTCTTGGAGATTGACCGACACCAAATCCAGAATATGGTCGGCAGGATTCGTGAGCGGGGGGCAAGCGTATCCACGATCAGCGAAATACTTCAGAACATCTTCCTTTCCGGGGCCAGTATATGCAGCACGACCACCTTTAGCCAGCAACAAGATATTTCCAAAGAACGAAAACAAGTCCGATCGCGGTTGGTGAATGGTGCACACTACAGTACGCCCCTCTTCGGCAAGACCTTTTAGTACTGTTAAGATCGAAGCGGCAGTGAAACTGTCAAGACCTGACGTAGGCTCATCGAGAAGCAGGACTTTAGGGTCATTGAGCAGTTGGACACTGATTGATACGCGGCGCTTCTCACCACCTGAAATGCCTTTGACAAGCTCACTTCCAATCGGCGTGTCAGCGCAGTCCTTCAGACCCATCTTTAATATAACCTCTTCAACACGTGCGCGCATCTGGTCCTTGGAGAGATGCGGAGGAAGCCGAAGTTCTGCCGCAAACTGCAATGTTTCGCGAACTGTGAGGGCTGGAAGCAGACTATCATCATCTTGTGTGACATATGAGCAAATTGACTTCAGAACAGAAGGAGACGGATTTTGACCACCAAAAGACACCGATCCAGAGGAATAATAATGCGAAAATGCAGATGAATGCAATCTAAGAGCTATATAATTCAACAATGAACTCTTGCCTGAGCCGGATGGGCCAAGAATCGCGTTTATTTTTCCCGGTTCGAAATGGGCGGTAATACCGCGAAGGATATCAATCCGACGTGTCGTGAAATATATATTTCGTTTTTCGATTCCAAGTTTTAAGTCGTTGATGTCAATGCTGACTGGCCGGTGCTTTTCCCGTGGCTCGGATCCACCGTCAATGCCCACCGGCACAGGCTTCGAGTCGTCTAGTTTTCGCTTCGATGTGGCAACTGAGACATCTATCGGTTTGTACGTCAATACCAGACCGGCAATAAAGTATGATGCGACGGCAAGGCAGAAAATGGCAACGAGTGGGACCGCAATCCAATGCTGTGGAAACCCTAACGACGACAGCTGATATGAACCTGTATATTGAATGCATTCGGGATTCGACTCTCCACCATACGGGCAGTCTCCGAAGTATCCCGTAAATTGGTTTGAGGCAAGGGCGCCGAAGCCATAATACTGACAAACAGTCAGAATTCATGGTAACTATACTTCACAGGAATACACTCACCACGTATGCTATCCATTTGAGCCATCGTACATACACTGGCATTGTGCTTGACTGATTGAAATATCCACAAGCCATAGACTGGACAGTATACACCATGTTCGCAATCAATGATGACTGTGCATAGTCTCTGGATAGCGCAGCACACATGGTAGCAGCACATACAGACACCCAGTGTTGCAATAACACATTAAGGAAATAGATGAAAAAATTGTGCGCGGATGTTCTAAGGCCGATCATATAGTATGAAATAGCAGCAAACAACATCGGACAGATCACGTCCTCGGTTGCCAGCCGTGCGAGCCGACGTGAAACGAGGAAACCTGCAACGCCTACCATGCCGTCTTTTAATTCTCTGTCAAAGACTTTCATATCCTACAATTCGTCAGTACCAGTTAACACGTTGACGATTGGCACATACTATAGCACATAGTCTAAAAGTCTCATACATCAGGATCAGGTAGCCTTGCATAGCATTCGCAGTATAGAGAGCACCCATCACCGACCGAATACCCAACAAACTATCATCCAGGTTATAGAATATACAGCCACACATAATACCCATGAAAATCGCTTCAAGAATACCAGCAACTAATCCTAGTGCATCTCTATATGTGACTTTGAATGTTCGTGTCGTCAATACAATGACTTCTCGCCATATAGGTGCACGTTGGTCTGTAAGTGACGGTGGCTCCACTGCGAAGGGTACCGACTCAAATGTTTGTTCTTTTCGCCAGACTGCTACTAACGCTCTGATTCTGTCACCTGATTCTTCTTCGAGCTTCAGAGAACGGGTGTCATATGCCGCGATGTCGATCAAATAATCTGCTGGGTTCATGTGTTCTGGGACCGTGTAGCCAAGACGTGAGAAATATGCCATCGATTCCTTAACTTGCCCGGAATACAATGGTTGGCCTTGTGAAAGTATTGTTATTGAGTCAAATAAGAAGAAAATATCTGATCGAGGTTGATGGATAGATGTAATTATGGTTCGTCCTCTTCGTGACAATTTCTGCAACGTCTTGATCAGTAATTGCGCTGAATAAGCATCAAGGCCAGTCGTCGGCTCGTCAAGGAACAGGACTGAAGGGTTGGATAATAATTGAATTCCGATACTTAGTCGTCGCTTTTCACCACCAGAAAGACCTTTGTGCTCGTTGTCTCCAACGATTGTGTTCGCGCAGTCCTTCAGACCCAATTCAAGAATAACTTCTTCGACTAGTTGCCGTCGCTCTTGTTTTGTGGTAGATGACGGTAACCGCAGATCCGCGGAATATATTAACGTTTCTCGACATGTAAGCGAGGGTAGGAGAATATCTTGTTGCAGAACATATGCGTGCCGAGTCTTGTGAATGTTGCGGTGGCCGTTAAATGTGACGGATCCATTAATATGAAGATTAGGAGATTTCATTCTGTTCGCCATTACATTCAGCAATGAAGTCTAGGGCCTATTAGCGCTCATTTCCACTATCTCTGAACACAACTAATTACTTTTCCTGATCCGCTGCCACCAATGATGGCCATGAGGGACCCTGACCCGACATTGACAGATATATCATCCAGGATCTTCTTCTCCACTCGACTCGATGCATTGGGACCATTATCCTGGTTCAACTTACTCCTAATTCCAAGTACGCTTAATACAGAGGGCGGCGTTATTGTTACAGTCAAACCCCTCACGGAAATGTCAACGGCTTCTACTTCATTGAAGGACAGCTTGGGGCCACATTGCTCTATCGTCGTGCTTGCCACAACGTTGGGCAACTTGAAAGTGGATGAGGAGACCACGTCATACTCTGTATCATCGGCACTAGGACGATATGGGTTCTTCTTTTCTAATACATCCATTGTGGCTTCGTTACGTACGAGCGTCGTAGAAAGTCACTTGCGATGGCAATAAATGTTTATTATGTAAAAGACCATTCAATACCAACATAGAATTATGATCCTCTGGGGCAATTGCTTGTCATCAATCGTGATGCGAACCGATATAACTCGGTGATGATGTAATGTGACGTACGTGCAGAGTCTCCTTTTGGTGGTCACTTCCGGGATGGTCCTTAGCAGTTGTGAAGCCGCGCTTCGTTGACGACTGTAATCTTTGCTTTACTCGGTTCCTGTCACTAGCCGAATCGACACCGCACGTGAAACCCTATTTTCATATTGGGGAGGCAGGGATCACAACCTTATACCCACGGTTTTTTAATTGTAGGAACTAAAATTGTAGATGTCGAACCACCATATATTCACCTAATCAGTTTAAGCAGTTTACTAGTTAACTGTTCAGAACTGCTCAACGATGTGTATCTGACATTTTATGGTTTTGGACTAGCCGTATCTGCAACGCGCGGGAGGGAGTAGGAACAGTACCGCTTAATCCGGTTTAGGGTTTTGGCCAGCGTACCCAACCTCCAAATGTTGGTGTTTACCATAGTTAAGGTAGTCAGTACCCACCAAAATAGTACCAGCGATCACGTTCGAATTTTTTTATCGAACAAAATAAAATAAGCGACAATTTTGAGATGATACTCTTACAAATAGTTCGATATATATTTCGAGTTGATAGATGATGATGTGGTGCTGTGGATAGAAATTATTGAAAATCGGTGGTACTTTTTTCTTCTTGGGTGGATGCACCATAGTCAAATACCCGTCGCCACACTACTTTCACTGCCGATGAGGTGTTGCGGTGTGACTGGGAAAGACGCGAACAGCCTACACGCACACATCCATATTATGATCTATGTTGATACCATCAAAATCGGTACTGACAAACTCGCATTAAATCGACACATTTGCGAGAAGCTTGCGTTTCGGGGTATAGTATATTTGTCGGCGGCCCGGATTCCGAAGCTTGCGTCGACGATTGCATGGACATTCTTTCGTGATGTCGGTCGGTATAATAGTGCTGTAACGCGTGCGGCCACCCAAACAAGAATAAACCTTGTAACTCGCCACGAAACCCTCGTTATAAGCAACAATGTGCACCCATCGACAACATGATGGATGGCATTAACAACGGACGCAACATCCTCGACTTTATAATTCGCCGAACCGAACCTCTGCTATATCTGTTGTCCTGTGTCAATTGAGCTTCAATTTAAATTTTGCGGCAATAAACAGAGACCGGGAACAGCGGATAAGTTTGACTCCGGATTAAAAATGTCTGCGCCGTTGTACGTGTCTTCGTACACGTCACCCACAGAGATCCAATTTATCAACAATCTTACTTCGCCACCTACGGTTTTGCATATTTCGAAGCCAACTGGTGAAATTACTGTTGCAAAAAGTAAGTGTTTCAATATGGCATGCCATGTCATGTGTCGTGGCACACAGAAACCAGTTGTATAGCACGCAGCTGACAAAGTAATCAGATGAAGGCGATACCGACCAATATGCCACGTTCGGGCAATCAGTCCCTGGTATTCTCGGCATCATGCGTTTACGGATTGGGAAATATGTCATTGTTATCACGAAGAGCGAGAAGATTGGCCTTATTAAGGGACATGTCGTGTACAAAATGACGGATTTCGAGTTCATTTCGTTACGCGATGGGGCTATGAGGGATAAGGACGAGTTGACGTATTTATCTTTGCTGAAGCAACATATCAAGACTGGACCTATGTATTTTTCGTATACTTGGGATCTCACGAATAGTATGCAACGGCAACGAGGCAGACAGGATGGGTCTATTTGGAAGAGAGTAAAATACACCTGTTGAACTACATTATAAGTTGCTACATTTGCTGACGTCACTGAACAGGCCGACGAACGATTCTTTTGGAATAGATTCGCCCAAAGTGAATTGATCGAATATTCCAAGACCAATTCCGATGCCGACCAGTTTATTCTGCCGGTCATATTTGGATGTAAGTGCTATATCGCTGAGGTGTGAGTAAAGTCTAACGCACACTTTGTAGACGTCAACCTCACGAAAACTTCAATTAACAATGTGCCGCTTACATTCGGCTTAATATCTCGTCGCAGTCGCTTCCGGGCTGGTACCCGATACTTCAGCCGTGGTATTGACCAGCAAGGCAACGTATCCAATTTCAATGAGACAGAACAACTTATCGTTCTTGAGACGCAGGGTCAGGAGACCTATAGTTTTGTTCAGACGCGTGGAAGCGTTCCGGTATATTGGGCAGAGATTAATAATCTGAGATACAAGCCAAAATTGAGGATTTTTGATACTGCTGTACGTATACCTAGAGTCTTTATGCAAATTATTGGAACGCTGATCAATGTAGTTTGAGACCGCAAGGGTGCATTTTGATCAACAGAAGAGCATTTACGGCACGAACTACTGTGTTAACCTTGTTAACCAGAAGGGCCACGAGCTACCGGTCAAATCAGCATACGAGACGACTATTAAGCTATTAAATGATCCAGAAGTTATTTATCTGTACTTCGACTTCCATCACGAATGCCGCGGTATGAAATGGCACCGTGTACAGGTGCTGATTGACCGATTAGTTGAGATCGGCGCAGATAAGATGGACTGGTTCCAGTCGGTGGATGACCCTGAGAAACTAGTCTCTGTGCCGAAGAAACTTCAGAATGGTATCGTTAGAACAAATTGTATGGATTGTCTTGATCGTACGAACGTTGTGCAGAGTATGCTGGCTGGTTGGACGCTGCAGAAGATCTTGGTCGACGCGAAGGTTACACCGTTTGGTGGTCGTTGGGAGGACGATGCGGAGTTTGAACTACTATTTAGAAACGGTATATGCGGTATTCTATGTTAGATAAAGCCGGGATGCTGAGACCTTTTTTTAGTTTGGGCTGATAATGCGGATGCTATTTCCAACGCATATTCCGGTACCGGCGCTTTGAAGACTGATTTCACGAGGTATGGATGCTGTATTTTATGACCAATTCGGTGCTAATAGTTTCTAGAACCGGCAGGCGAACGAAGAAAGGTGCATTAAACGATCTGGCGAACTCCGTCGAGCGCTATGCCCGAAACAACTTCTTCGACGGGCCAAGGCAAGACGCATACGACCTTTTCCTGGGAAATCACCACCCCTACGAAGTTTCCGATCCGCCGTTCAGAGATCATAGACCCCTCCTTATCCAATCTGTAAGCCATTGCTGTATAAATTTATAGCACCTCTTCGTTCTAACATTCTGTAGATGCCATTCATTTCGTATGGGGCAGTGTTAATGATTGGAGCAGCCCTCTTTTTACCACGCGCAAATGATGCGAAGCTTTCGATTCGCCTGTTTATTGGCATATGGCTCGTCCTCTTAGGATATTCTCTATATTTCATTTCCAAGCACGGTTTGGCGTACGTGAATTGGCCACGTCTCGTGCCGTTGGATTACGTTAGCGAACAGGAAGTCGTTCATCCTGGGACTGGCACAATCAAAGGATGGGTTATGTCCGAGAAGAGCAAGATTGAAAGCAAGATCCGTGGTCTTGAAGAGGGCAAGAAGCGTACTGAGTAGAATGTAGACTGGAAACTTAGAGACTAGAGAGTAGACTGTAGACGATTTATAGGGGAATTGTTGTGATGCGAACGTTCAAAAAATAGAAAATGCTTAAGTGTATTATAAATTTTTGTCTGTTTGTTGATTGTCGGTCAAACAATGATTATTTGCATTTATTTAATATATGAACAAGTAATCTTGGCATCATGGTTTCTCGTCGAATTACAATCAAAGTACAACGAAAAGATTGAAATACTATAGAAATCGAGGCGAGGATAACATTGGCACAAGTGTTGTGGTCGCGAAGGTTTGCAGTTTTAGTAGTCAAGCGCTGCATACGCATAAAAACGGCGATGAAATCGCATTCGCAGCAAAAGTCCAATAAATCACAATATTTAGTCCATTTGAAGTCGTGCCTTCCTAGCTCCGAGTCCTTTCCAAACTATGCTCACCCGCTGGCGTCCAAAATCGTTGTCGCAACGCAAATTTTTCGTTGCAAATAACCTAAACCGCAGACAGGGTCAGGGCTAGAAATATGCCCTTACCCTCAAAAGAGCCAGTATTACATGTCGCGAGCGGACATGTCCGCAAAGTAATAATAATACTGGCTCTTTTGCTCGGGGATTGCCAAACTGGTTAAGGCGTCAAGCTGTAATGGTTTCCATACACGCTAACCTGAAAATGGCGTGTTCGAGTCATCTCCGGAGAGTACTTTTTGCAACTGATTCTGATAGATTTATTTATTTGCAAATACAGTACTGGTAAGAATTGTAGTCGTTTTGGCCGTCCGTTTGGAGTGAACAGGCAAAATGAAACCGCGTGAACCACTCCAAGGAGCCAAGCCCCTGCATAACTGCCAAATACACTGACCATCCGAACTCCCAAGCGTAGAATTTTTCCCAGCTAATATCCTTTTTTTCTCCCGTGGACAATTTTTTCCCACATTCACTCAGATTTGTCAACACAGTTCGCGGTAGACGAGATGAGGATCAAAAAGAAGCATCAAGCCGGCGCGGCGAAGAATTTTATCACCCGTACACAGGCGGTGAAGAAACTCCAACTTTCTCTGGCAGATTTTCGGTACGTTATGTCTATGTTAGTGACTTCCAGGAAAAGGTCGCATATTGACACTATATAGACGCATTTGCATATTCAAAGGCATCTACCCCCGCGCCCCCCGCAGTGCGAAAAAAGCGAACAAAGGCTCGACCGCGCCAACGACATTCTACTACACCAAGGACATCCAATATCTTCTCCACGAGCCTGTCATCCAAAAATTCCGAGACCATAAGATTTTCGCCCGCAAGCTCTCACGGGCTTTAGGTAGAGGCGATGTATCTGATGCCAAGCGCTTGGACGAGAATAGACCACGGTATAGACTGGATTTGATCGTGAAGGAGCGGTATCCTACGTTTTTGGACGCTGTCCGGGATTTAGATGATGCTTTGAGCATGTTATTCCTCTTCGCCGCCATGCCGGCGTCGGATAAAGTCTCAGCACGAGTAACAGAGGACGCCGAGAAACTTTGCAACCAGTGGATGGCATACGTTGCCCGTGAACGACTTCTGCGGAAAGTGTTTGTCAGTATTAAAGGTGTTTATTACGAGGCCGAGGTCAAAGGGCAGGAAGTGGTATGGCTTGTGCCGTTTAAGTTTCCGCAAAATATCCCTACCGATATTGACTTTCGGATCATGTTGACATTTTTGGAATTCTACACGACTTTGTTACAGTTTGTGTTGTACAGACTTTATGCGGATGCCGGGATCGTGTATCCGCCTAAAATCGATGCTGCCAAGGTACAAGGTGTCGGTGGGATTTCAGCATACGTGATGGAGGGCAAGCGCGAGAAGGAGTCATTGCTGCAGACCAGCACCACCAAGAAAGCCATTACCGAGTCGGAAATGGCGTCTCGCGCACAGACCATCTCCACTGTTCTCAACAAGATCACTGACCACGCAGCTGGCGACACTATCGCAACGCTGGCCGACGACGACGACGAGGAAGAAGTGACCGAGACACTTGACAAGTTCACAGCATTACCGAGCACAGACACCGTCATCAGCGACATCATCCCGCAACCTGACGAAACGTCGCCCGAAGAGATAGTCAAGACCCTTTTCTCGCCCTTCACGTTCTACGTCGGCCGCGAAGTACCCCTCGAGATCGTCGAGTTCACAATCCTTTCTCTAGGCGGCGCCGTGGTCTCCGAGTCCGTACTCGACGGGTACCTCCACGTCGACACTGACGCTCTACCCGACGCTGAGGAGGTCGACTTTGATGCACGGCAACGCGAAGTCGATGCCTTGCTTAAGAAGGTGACACATCAGATTTGTGACAGACCGGCATTGGCCAGTAGGGTGCCAGGACGGATATATGTGCAGCCGCAATGGGTTTTTGATTCTCTGAATAGAGGACGGTTGGTGCCTGTTGATGAGTACGCGGTCGGGGCTACGTTACCGCCACATTTGAGTCCTTGGGGTGATGGGGCTGGCTATGATCCTGAAGACATCGGCAAGGAAGAGGAAGGAGAAGAGAGTGAGGAGGAGGAGGATGAGGAGGTGGAGGGTGATGAGGAGGCGGAGGGTGATGAGGAGGAGATAGAGGTTGATGAGGAAGAAGAGGACGAAGAAGACGAAGAAGACGAAGCCTTGCAGCATCAACGCGAACTCGAGTCCGAGGCTAAAGGAATAATATATTCGTCCACAGCCTCCAAGAAACGCAAGCGTGCGGACAAAAAGCCCAAGAAATCTGCGGAAGAGAAACAGGCTGAGGAGGAGAAAGAGTTGCGGAAAATCATGATGACGAATAAGCAGAAGAAATTGTACAACCAGATGCAATACGGTATTCAGAAGAAGGAGACTCGGAGAGAGACGCTGAAGACTAAGAGACGTAAGCTTGAGAAGAACAAGCAGAATAAGAAGAGGGTTTTGTAAGTTTGAGGAGTAGTTATGTACGCAAGAAATTCATCGCGGTTGCAACTAAACTGCCTGCCATATAGAAAGAGTCCATTACAAGGACAGTCGTATTTGGAAAGCTCAAATAAAACCATTAATACTTTACTGCTCTAATATTACAAGTCGTATCAATGCATGTTCCAATAATCAGACGCTAAGAAATTAGACCTTCGGCTCAGTTTCAGCAGCAGGGGCGGCCGTATGCTCCATATGCTCGACCTCTTTCGTCTTGCCATCTTTGGCAAGATCTCTGTTGGCAGCTAGTTCAGTCACATCAGCATTAGCTGTCTTCCAAGGCTTGATGTGCTCGGACCAAATAATATCGATTTCCTCCAACGTCTTGCCCTTTGTCTCCGGAAACATCAAAAACACGTGAATCGCCATAGCGATGCAGAATACCGCGAAAATTAAGTACGTCTTCCACTGAATGTTCTGGAACGCCGGGGGGACAAAAAACGCGAGAGCAAAATTGAAAATCCAGTTCCACGCGCCGCAGAAACCGTTTCCAATAGCACGTTGCTTGAGCGGGAAGATTTCGGACACATAGATCCAGATGCCGGGACCCCACGTGGTGGCGAAGGTGGCGACGAAGAGGTAGTTGCATGCGATGATGGCCTTTGCGGCTGGTTTGTCGGGAACAAACCAGCGAATGTTTGGATTGTTGCCCACACTCGGGACCCAATGGCCGTGGGCGGCCATAAGACCGGAGACGGCAAAGAGCCAGACGGCCATGATGCAGGCGCCGTAGATGAGGAGTGGGCGGCGGCCCCAGCTGTCGATGAAGATCAAGGCGGGGACGGTCATAACCACGTTGATGACGTACTGGATTGACGAGGAGACTAGGGCGGTATTGCCTTGGTAGCCAGCCATTAGGAATGTGTAGACGACATAGTACATCATGACGTTCATGCCGGTCAGCTGCTGCCAAATCTGGCCGGACACGCCGACGAACGTGCGGATTCTCGAGCCCTTGGCGAACAGGTCGAAGATCGTGACGTCTTCAGAGAGTTTGTCGATTCTGATGGCCTCGCGGAGTTCCTGGATCTCGAGTTGAACGTCGGGATTCTCAATGTCGCCCTTGCCTTGGACATGGGTAATGATCTCGATGGCCTCGTCCCATCTATCTCGAGCCGCAAGCCATCTGGGAGATTCAGGGAACACAATGAGTGTGAGGAGGAGAAGAAGGCCTGGGATCATTTGAATGCCCCAGGCAAGACGGAACGACTTCGGACCGTCCAAAAACGTGCAACCGTATGAGATGTAAAACATAATCCTACACAATAGTTAGAATAAAACACATACGAAAGACGAAAATGGCGAGGCACATACATGATACCCCAGGTGACAGCCCACTGGAAGAGACCGACGAGACGCCCACGAATTTGCTTGGGGCTGAGCTCGGCGATGTAGACGGGGACCTGACTGGAACAAATACCTATGGCGAGACCAGCTACCAGACGACCGCAAATGAGCTGCGCAACATTTTGGACAGAGCACTGGATGGCGGCGCCGATCATCCATATAATAGCACCAAGCTGAATAGTGTATTTTCTATTCATTAGCTGTTAGCACCGGTCGTTTTCAGCAATAAGCGGAGATTTTACCGTCCGAGTTTGTCGGAAACAAAACCAGCACAGAGTGACCCCAGGAACGAGCCACCGGCCATGGCAGCAGTGATACCGCCCTGTTTTGTGGATCCAGGATAGTTGAAGAACTGGCGGTAGCTAGCATTGTCGACGAATGCCGAGACAGACGAGATATCGAATCCAAACAGCATACCACCGATGGTCGCGGACAGCGCCACGAGGTAGGGATTGTAGATCCTCAGAGCGCGCATTATTAATAGGTAGTTAGTAGTTAAGTGGCAAGTGGATATAGACGAAAACAAAGACCAGCAGCCCAACAGCGGAAAGGAGTAGCTTTAAATCCTAGAACATCGACCGCGGGCCAGTGAAACAGGAGCGCCGCCACCCCGGGCGGGGAGAGGTACACAAGAGTATACAGTAATACAATACAGTTTCATGTCTCCAAATAGCCGGTGCAGAATTCTGTACAGGAACGTATGACAGCGGTCCCGCGGATCGAGTTGCAGTCGACGGAGAGGAATCTCCGAAGGCGAGATCATGATGTCACGGGTCATCGGTCACCGGGTCCGGAGTGGGAAATGAACTTCTCCACATGCGCTTTTTTCGCCCTTCGTTGGTAGGTATATTCGCAGCTAATATGGTTAGATCTCCGCCCCGGCCACACCGCCTGGAGCACCCCACAATATCGCATGATAGGAAGATTGCGATGGGTGAGAGTGGCCGTGGCCTGCGGACACCCGAGAAACCTCAGCCACAGCGCAAAATCGTAAATCCGCGTCCTCACGAGATCGTCTCGGGTCTGACGAAAGCCGTCCGGCGTGGCCTGTTGGGCGGCTGCAAGGACCGCGGAGCCCGCTGATCCCGTCGCGAGCTCATCGGGGATAGGGTTGCCTCTCACCAGATCGGAGATGCGCTTGCGCTTAATATTGGTTTCGCCACGCCACCCCCGTCCCGAATTAGCCTGCCGCCAATGTCCACCGTTATTCTCTCTTCGCAGTCCGCACATGTTCCAGAGCGATTGCGTTTCGTAGAAGAAATTGCGGGGTTCGAATGCAGTCCACAGCCGACCGTTGTTCGGAGTAATCGGAAGGCCGTTTTCTGATCGAGCCGCGCATCTCGGAGGAAGTGCTGCCTAGTACTGGTACCGCCGGAAAAAACCAGGCGTTATTAACCTTGAACTACGGATTAATTGGATATAATCCGATTAGAGGATGAGAACTCGTGATGGAAATGCTGTGTATGGGCACAATAAGGCATTGCTTTTTCCGTTCGTGAGGCCACGTTTGCGCTTGCGTTAACTTACTAAAGGCGTCTGCCGTCGTAAGCCGTACCCGGACTTTTTTCCGGATTCTCTAATTTGAATTAGATTCAGCGGGGCCCCGGTACACTAGCGCGAAGTGCGGAGACGCGGAGGCTTCAGGTACATATGATACCTTACTCAAGTTAGTACAGGCAAATTAGGAAGCAGAGGATGCAGTGGATGCAGTTGATGAGGATACAGAAGAATCGGGCGACGAAAGTTCTTAAGAGTTCAGAGTCATCTGAGAGATCGTTGACAGAGATTAGAACTGGTTCTGGGGAGCTCGCAGTACTCATAATGACGGAAAGCACCAAGGCACAGCACAGAGAAGAATGTCGGTCGAATGTTATTATCTTCGGCCTGAAAGTAAAGTTAGAAGATGGATATGGAATGGTGGTGCCAGTAAGATCGATATGACAATTACTGTTTAATTGACGCGTGACAGCGCTAGCAGAAGATTTATTGGTTACCGCACAAGTGGGGATAGGGTATCTACGAACATTTCTAACCATCAATCCTACTATGGGCATAATCTTACCAACTTCTCAGAGCCTTGTCTTATGGCGAACAGATACACTGAATACACTAAATCCACGTACACTGGACCTTTATGTAGTGGATTAGTCAGAAAGTTCTGGTGTAGATTATTTAGTTTAGTGTAATACACCAAGGTATCAACTCGTGTGAGTCGCTTAGTTGCTTGGCTGATTCTCCACCTTGGCAAGCAGCCTTGTACAAAGCATCTGCTAGTAATCGTGAGAAGTAAATATTCGGATTTAGATTGCGAACGTTCTTTATTAAGGGACATTCATCAACAGCTGTGCCTCTATCTGGATTTGAGAACAGTTTCGGTTCGAGATATGGATACACCCAGCCGACCTTGATCTATTCACAGCCGCAGCATCCACACTCACAGTACTCTGCTGGAGTATTGAGCAACGGCTCAGCATCAGACGCGTAACGCGTAGACGCGTCGGATCTCAAGTTATATCGCAACAGCTATTATCCGTCGACCCGTACATGATACATATGGCTTCTAGGGTATTGTCGGGACTGCACCGCAGTATTACTTATTATCGTTCACAGAGTGTGGCAGTACAAAATGGTACCAATTTATATCTTGCCGAAGATAAATCTACCCCCCCGCCCCCCCCCCCGGTTACTAAAGCTACACCCCTTCCTTTTAGGCGTAGTGTCCAAAAGAGGCATAGTGCATTGAAGGTCCAGGAATCTCCCAGCAATATTATTACTGCTGGCTGAATCAGACCCGGTTGCCCTACCAGATGGGTTTCAGCGCCTGCCTGCCTCGTAGTTGCACAGCCATCCCTCGCTTCAGCAAAATTATAATCTGTCGTATTCACATTGACCCCTTCTAATAATAATTCAAATAACGATGATCTCCAAATGCATAACTGTATTCATTATTGATATTACTATTGCACTTCTATTATTTGCAGTGCGTTTTGCCATTGCTAGCGACAGATGCGAGTATATAGGTCCGAATTAGAAACTTCTCAACTTATCCCGGAAGGACTCTGGTATTATATGGTGCGCGCGCTGGTAGCGCGGACAACGCCTTGGTATCTGATAAGTATCTGATCAATGCTTGTATAACACAACTACGGTGGGCATTTTACGAATTCCACATCTATATATAAGAGAGGTTGGAAGGACTGCAATATAAATTGTCGGGCATATGCTGGGTGTAGTACACTGCACGCTGTCGGCGGTTCGATTAAGAATGTGGCAGAGTCAACTGTGGGGACTTTCATAAATGCAGAAATAACCAACCCTTTCAGCGGAGGCAGAGGTATAGCCCACGGTCTATATGCCATACTTTAGATGCTGGCAACATATGTACGTCATGGGCTACGTATGACTCCAGTAGTTTGAAGAATGGCGAATCAGCAGATATGGCAGGATTTGCTGGTAACTGCGTAAAGAATGGTATGAGTGCCAAGTTCAGAGGCACGGACAGCAATGGTGGTTTAATATTTGTGCATGTCAGCGGCCGTAGCACGGGATGCGGCCAGAATGTATGTTGATAATTTGGCTTTTAATGTATGTGTTAATAATTCTTTTTGACTTGATTGATTTCTTAGTGTAAATTGCATGTGTGGTATGAGTTGTGGATCAAATGGAGCAATATCGACTTTGTGGGAGTAGCCTCAAGCGATGCGCAGAGTTATAATCGGAACTTGTGACACTTTATGAAAGGTCTTATTTAACGAAGGCAGTTGAGACACTTTATCACAGGTCTTATTTTACGAAGCGTACATGTCAGTCTTGTCCAACTACTGATTGGAAAAAAGATAGAGGATCAATTCAGCGAGAATCCACAGTGCGAACTCATCAGCCCTTGCCATATTGACAAATTCGGACATGGACTTCTCCATAAATTCGTGAACGACGTGTCCTAGTGCGAAGGCTTATACCGTGTACCATGTTCAAATCCGACTTCCACTACGTTCATATACCGTCATGAAACGATTCTCAGACTGTCTGAAACTGATGTCAGAAATGGAAGACGCCATGGGGGGACATACCATTCAAATTGCAAAAGGAAAAATTTGGAAAATCCAACTACAAACATAAAATTGTAACACAAGCGCATATTAGAGGCGTCTTTACAAGGCAGCATGCATTTGTCAAGTAGTTCAACAAATACAACATTGGTAACGCCATCGGGAAAGAACATCTCAGATCCAGCTGTATGGCTGGACACAATACATGCAGTCAAGACGTCGCACTGTTGGTGTGACGATCAAGGGGTGTTCGTACTATATGCTACGCCAGTGGGATGGCTTGTAACAATATATTTTAGAATACCAACTATGAGGACTGGGCGAGGGACCAGCGTGTTCTTATGTGCATTCATGCGTCCCCGTCCGAGCCTCTTCGTTAACTTCTGCAAACGTAGTCAGAGGACCTAAAATACTCGGACTCGTCATATTCATTGGGCATACTTACTCGCAATTGCAGCTGTAACAAGTAACCTAGCTTATAAATCTGATTCAGCATTTTTATCGGACTACTGACGCTTTACAGCGTATTTATTATAGACTTCGATTTCAAGTAACATAATTCTAGAATGTACTTCGTAAATTTTCAAACTAAAACTTTTGGTACGCCAGTCTCGCATGTAATTCAGCACAAACCACTCCATCTACTTCTTCAATACTGCAGCCCAGTTAGCTCCCACCATCACACCGAATCTCTAGTACCTCAATAGATATAACTTACTAGTAACAACATCCTCATCCCTCAACACGTGCGAGAGACCAACATACTGCGGCTGATGTTTCACACTCGAACCATACACCACCGCCGTCCGAAACTCGTCTACTAAGCTCTTGTGAATGGCTTTGCAAAAATGCTCGACCGTACAGTGGCCATCTCTCAACACAATCGGCTGCTCGTAATCTGGTGGCTGGCCCTTGGGTTTTGTGTATACGCGCACTAGATCGAGTTTTTCCCACCTTATTTGTTTAGTATCTGCTAGTAGAATGTGTAGATCGTACTTACATCATCTCTAGAAGTTCGTCGACATTCCAGCCCTGTAACTGTTAGCAAAGGTAACGGCGCAATTAGATCATATACGTACGTGCTCAGACGAAATAGGAACAGCATTCGGAATCCTATAAAGCAGGTCCAATTCTAATTCTATTAGCCAATATTCACATCTCGTGTTGGAACTTGAATAAACTCACCCTGAATTGAGATCGAATCAATCTTATTCAACGCGTAAATAACAGGGATGTACCTGCGATTCTGTGCCTCAAGAACATCAATCAAATCATCAACCGTAGCGTCACACCGAATTGACACGTCCGCTGACGAAATCCTATATTCCGACATCACGGCCTTAATTTCACCATGATCAATGTGCGTAAGAGGCACCGTGTTTGTGATGTTTAATCCACCTTTATCTTTCTTCTTGATCAGAATGTTTGGTGGTGTTTTGTTGATCCGGATACCGAACCCTTCGAGTTCTGCTTCGATGACTTTTTTGTCCGTAAGTGGTTTCAGGACGTCGAGAACTATAAAGATCAAGCTGCACGTGCGAGCGACCGCAATGACTTGGCGACCACGGCCTTTACCGTCTTTCGCACCTTCGATAATACCAGGGAGATCCAGAATCTGTGTTCGACGTTAGGTACAATCTATAATGGCAACGTTCACGACCTACCTGAATCTTGGCGCCGCGATACATAATGATACCAGGTACAGTCGTCAACGTCGTGAACTCATACGCTAATGTCGTCAGCTGCTGACCAGCACAATATCCATAGATTAAAAACACGCACCTGCAGCTTCACTATGCGTTCCCGTAAGTCGGCTCATAAGCGTACTACTGCAGTCAGCCAAATCTCATCGCTACTCCTCGCGTTTCATCTAACGCACCTTTTCCCAACACTAGGAAATCCGATGAATCCGACGGACGCAACACCGGTTCTCGCGACATCAAAGCCAGCTGCATGTATTAGTCGCTGATTCCATCATTAATTGTCAATAGACTAACCACCGCCGCCACCGCCGCTGCTTGTAGGTGTCAATAACTCTCGTTTTAATTTCGCTGTCCTTGTTAGCCCGATTGGATAACCAATAAAAAAAGTCAATATCCCAATCAGAATAGACTTACCTAGTTTAGCTTTTAACTGTCCCAAATGAAAACTTGTAGCCTTGTTTTTTTGAGTCCTGGACATCTCCAGCTCGATCTACACATAATTCAATTACCAATGCCGTCCACAAAGATACAATTTAAATTCGGTTGACAATGAGTGGGTATTACCTCTTTGATCTAGATCGTCGTCTCGTTAGCAATACTCTTTACAAGTCTCAAATCTTCGAAGAATGTATCGATCGTACCTTCTCCACCGTTGTCGACATCTTGTCTCGCTAGTCACAAAACCTAATGATACTTAACTATCAAAATCACCAAAAAGAGCCTTCAAAGGTGAATAGATCCTCAGGATAGCCACGAATATCTTTTGCACGTCTCTCCAGAATACAAACACAAGATTGAAGACCTTCGACAAATATCGTGCGGCTCAACAGTGGTCTTTTCATCTCAGCCCGGGTAACCTTATAGCGACTGTCCTACATCAACTTCATTATTACATCATTTCACTATATATCACAAGATAGCAGGCATACGACGTGATTATAAGATTCGGTCATAATGAGTGCGTCATCGCTATCGGGAGACGATATATTTGTATCATTAGAGCCGCCGCCGTTAGAAGAAGATCCGAGTCATGCAATGCGGTAAGGCTTCCTGATCATAGCAGATACATCAGTTAACGTCTGTTTGTAAGGTCTTTTCGGAATTTGAGTCAGATTATTCCGCAGATAGCGCTCGAGCGAGGATCATTTCTCAACGTAACAGAAGACAGTCTTCGTAAAGAAATCGAAGCCGGACCTTCTCCTCATGACAAGAACATGGAGGACGATACGCCCACAAAGTTGAAAAAAAGTGCAACTAATTTGGCCCAATTCGAAGAGGATTTCAATAATGCCCGAGCAGACCTCAACCGGTTAATCTGCGCTGCGCAAAACGAAGCGGCGATATCCCTAGACTTCGTCTCCCTACTCATATCCTCAGTTCGGCCAGCGGCTGGCACCACCTCCATGTCTCCACATCTCAAAAGTCATGTACCTGTCGGTTCATTGGGTGCAGATAGGATTAAATCCTCGCCGTACGTCGAGGATATGTCTGTGTGTTTGGGCTGGAAGACGCAGGCTGTTAGTGCTGCTTCTGAGCGATTGGCAAGGGCGGCGGAGAGGTTGGCAGAGGAAGCTGCCCTGGAAAAGAACTATTGGGAGCAGGTGGAGAAAATTGCGGTTAGTGGGGAGGTGTTGTCGAAGATGAGAATGCCGGATTATAGGGGAATGGGTGTACGATATGGGTTTGCTGATGGTAGGCGAATACTGTACTTCTTGAGTGATTGAGCTAACGCATGCCAGCTGGCTCGACATATAAGGAGAAGGGAATTGCGACATTGCGACGAAATGTGGAAGGAAAGCTCGTGGTCAAGACAGAAGGCGAGAGGCGAACAAAAGTGCTCTCGGTCGCAATCATGAGGCCATTACATGGTGAGTACGTCAGGACAGGTCAACACGCCTCGAAAGTCAACTACGAAACCAGGGATGTAAAAAAGGAGATCAAGCAAGCAAGGGACCTTTTGTTTGAAGACGAGCTTTTTTTTGAGGTGAATTCTGAAGAAAGAGTCCTCTCATTGCAGGCTGTCGCTGATGTTCATAGATCGCCAGAGAGACGAGGATTTTGGGCTCGCAAGGAATAACGCTGGACTTCGGAAACAAGGTCATGATACCTTTACCAGCTCTGCAAGTTGCTATCGAGACTGTGAGAATATCGTCTCAAACTTGTCATTGCACGTAATACTAATATATGTTTAGATCGATTTGGAGGACCAAGACAGCAGTATGGAATTAAATACCGGTCCAGATAGAGTTATTGCGGAGGCAATCAACGTCGCCCTCCACCTCCTCCTTTCCAAACTACACCGCAAAAATTTAACAGCTCGACGGTCCATTCCGTTGCCACTTGGAACCCGAACGTGAGTTTTACAACCTTGTGCTGATGGCAAATTTCGGTTTTGACTTTATTGAAAGCAATATTACAGACGGAGGTAAATCTGAAATCCTAGAACCTCTGGTCTCGAGTCTAGCAGTATCGCCGATTAAGGACAGTTTAACGACTTTAATCATGGACCTTACGTCCGCATTGAAAAAGAATGTAATTTAGGCATATATGGTTCACCTGTCCCATATGCGTCTTTGAATCATTTCAGGCTTCGCGGTTCAGCCGCTTTGGTGCTTGTCAATATATCCGCACAGTTCCTCCAACGCGTCCTTAAGCTCGCTTGGATCCGCAACCCAGACGGTGCATGCCGCTAACCGTGCCTTGAAATCATTCGCGCCGATAGAGGCGAACTGGTCGCCGACATGAAGTGTCTGTCGTCCTGAGATCTGGCCTAGATATCGCTGTAGCGCTTTGACACCTAATCTCTTGTCTCCAATATCGACCCACACATCGCTTCCACCTGCCGAACACATTAGACAGTTCGCAAGTCTGCGCGTAGACTCGACTTACCATTGAACGCGCAAAAGTTGATCTTACGTCCACATTCAGAGAACTCTAGCCGTCGCTGGGTGCCCAGGACGACTTCCTCAAGGTCTTCCCGGATCATTTTTTTCCCGGGCAACGGAATAATTCCTAGCCACTATAAGCAACTATAAATACCATCGAACCGTTCTGGATGACGTACCAACAGCTCTGTCCTTGCGAACAATTTCGCCATTCAAATTCATAACATGTTGGCACGAAGTCATGACTTCCTCCGCGAGATCGAGCAAACTCTGTATATCGTTCTCTTCCCACTTTGTCATCTCAGGCAATATCCATTCCTCGCGATCAACATACACCAATGTTGCCGAGTCAACGGAAAATCTGAATAGAAAATTTGATTCACCGCCCATGACAAGTAGATTGCGTTTCTGAGCAGGCGTTAACTCCGTAGAATCGCGAACTGCAACCAGAATTCCCTCGAGTCGCTCTTTGTATCTGGTGCCAGATGTATCCGCATACCCAGCTGCAGTGACAATACCAATCACAATATCTAGGGCTGCGTTAATCACGATCTGTGGGGCTGTCATTGAACTTTACCTCGCTTCAGTAGTTCTAGAAGAACTGGAATGACGGGACTATCGTGTGTGAGAGACTTGCCGTCCTCATACTAAGAATATTAAAATATGTCCACGTATGTGTTAAATTTTTCATGAATACCAAAGTAACATCACCATCCAATGTGACGAGCTTCAACTGCTCCTTGCCCGACGCTAAGGCCATAATCTGAGCAGTATTCAAGATCAATCTATCTCATCCATAAGCGGACATAATTGCCAAAGCGACTAAGGCATACCGGACATCGTTAAAGCTTGGACTAACTAATCGCCGGCATGAAATAGCACGTTTTGCATCCTGTGCATAAAACGCTTCTTCCAAAGGCAACTTTGTGAAAAATGTACCAATTGACGGTACGAGATGCCTTATCTTTGCCAGATACGGTGTTCCCTTCTTCTCATTGTCGACTATATAAATATTTAAGCAAAACCTGATCTTCATTTGCAATAAACAGCCTACGCACGCTGGTCTTCGATCAGCTGTTCGATATCACACATGATTGCGGAGTATTGCTGTCGGGTAATATTGGTCGCCTCTGTCCATGATTCGACGCCTTTGATGTATGCTGCAGGCTCAGAGTGCAAAACAAAAGGAACCTAAATTCAATTAGCGATCGTTCTACTTGAAGACCAGAATTTCACATACCGCCAGCAATCCTTTAATCCATTCAATGAATCCATCTCGTCGATGAGACTTTAGCGCATCTAACAAAGCCAGAATTAGGCATTGAGCAGCACTAGGTAATAAAAACGTCATTCCTTACATTCTACTCGATACCTACATTCAAGGTGAAAGTAGTTAGCATGGTTGAAGAGCATCACTTTGACCAGTGTATACCCACTTCGTGGTCATTTTTGGTGTCTGATCTACCACTACAAGATACGGATACAACTGTAAAGTGTGTGCAATTAGAAATCGTAAGCTATACTCAGACAGCCTCTCTCATCAAAGAGTTGATTTAGTAAATGCATCATCGTGGATTAGGGCACATGGGGTAAGTGTATATGACAACTTTAGCCGTTCACTCACTTGTGAGCCTAGCGTTACGAATCTTTCGACACGTTTGTTTACTTCTCTTTGGTCCACGATGGGAATTCTAACATTTTATGAAACCAGAAGATGTTATAATTAAGTTCGTACAATCATACACCAATGCTAAAATATACGCCAATGATAAAATCACCCAGTGACCCATGCAACCAATATCCTGTCATAATATTATGCTACTAATATACAAACACTCGTCTTACCGTACGACATTGTAGACTCAAACATATGCGTATTAGTGCTCTTAATCTCCACGTCCCAGCACGGCCTGTGGAGATAGGTGTCCGGGCATGTGAAAATACGCGTCGCACACTTCCACGACATCAAAAGCGGTTTCGTAAAATTGAGGCACTACATGTCCAATTAGAAACTCAAATCCCACGTCCAGCTAACATCATTAGATTAGCTGCCACTTACATGAATATCCGATACTCCCAAGCACAGCATGCACAGTAAACATCCCAGTAGCAGGATACTGCACGGGCACTAACTCGTTCCTATCATGGACGCCGCCAGTGCCAACTATACCTCCATAAATACCGGTTCTCACAGAACCTCCCGGTCTAGACTGTTTCAAGGGTGACGTGTTTGGATTGTGTGCTCTGACAAGTACAGGCTGACTCGCTCTCCGACGCAACTTCTCGTCCTTAGATAACGGCGACGGACTTGACGCATGCTGATGGATAGACGATGAAGCTAATACTGTACTCGAGCTGCCGGGTGATGAAGTCGTAGCAGTAGATGACGGCCTCCTCGATGTCTGTGAATTTACTGACAATGATAATGACGACGCGCTCGACTCGGACCGTGGTGACCGTGGTGATCGAGTTTTTGGTGACGGAGATTGGGAATGTATTGATATTGCAGTCGTCATAGGTGAAGCTGACGCAGACGCAGACGGAGAGAAGGAATATGAATGGATATGGCGTGCGCGTCGAGTCTGTGATCCGGACAGTGTCGTAGATGAAGTGGACCCGGCCGTTGAGTCGCGGTTAGGCGGAGACGGGTCTGGCGTAGGCAGGGGCGGAAGGAATTCAGTCGACTGACGGCGCGGTGAGCGCGGCATGATTGTGGATAAATGGTCCTCGATCTCAGTTAGGGACGATGACTTGCCTGTACAGGAGACAATCGCCGACTTGGACAACTACGACGCGCCGCAGGAATGTCGAACGCGTTCACACAAATACGTATTCACTATACCAGCGTAGCATTTGTCACGCGAAAAAACCGCCTAATACTACGAAGTGAATTTGGCGAATACCTGCATGCCACAGGCCTTCAGCCCAATTGATAACAGACCCAGCTAATGAATTTTCTCATGTTCTGATATCGTAAACAAATTCTAGCCGTTCTCATGTACGTTGCCGCCAATCCTAGTCGATTCTCCTAAGTTTTATCCTATCCTCGTCCCCATTTTCCTCCCGTCGCTCATCCTCGTCTTCAGGACCTAGAAATCTGGCTGCATCCGCTACGTTTCTAGAATCTGCAAAACTAACTCTGTCCTCTCCCTCAACCTCGACTTCCGCTAACCGATCCACATTTTCAGCAGTAATCCATTCATGTCCGTCTCCAAAGATATCATCACCGGTACTCAGCGCGCGAACCATTCCATCATCTTCGATACCTTCTTCTTCAGGTTCTGATTCCTCCGGATCCGGATTTAATGCGGAACAAACAGAAAGCGCGTCGAACAAGTTTCTTATGTCCGCCTCTTGCTCGGCACGATCTAAGCACGAGAGAGCGGGTATAAACAACTCTAATACGCCGTCCAGTTCGCCGTCGTCCGCACATTCGTCACCATTGCCCTCGTCAACCTCGTCGTTTGACGCACCATTTGTATGTGTATTCTCGGTCTTGTCTCCGTTCCCTTTCTGCGCTGGCATGGACTTAAGTGTGAAGGGAATATCTTCGAGCTGCAAATACACACCTAGCACTGGATCGCGTTGAATGGCATGAACAGTTACATGTTTGTACGGTATTGAAATTCCCTTACTCCTCGAAGGCACGTAAATTATAAGCCTTCTGTATACCTATAGGTTAAAACTGGCCAAATTTTCTTGAAGCAATAGCACATACGAGGCCGCGACAAATACATCAGCAAAATGAGAACTGTCACTTGGCATGTTACCTATGCCAGGAATTTCTGCCAAAACGGGACGCATTGTTATAGTCCTTCCAGTCGAGTGATAATTCAGCGCAGGTGTCGATGTCGATATCTGGTCCTGAGTTTCTGTTGGATCGTCTCCTTCAATTCCATCTCCGGTGGATGATCTCCGAATCACAAATATGTCTGGCTTAGGAGGCGAATCGAGAATTGTTATAGGCATCTTTTGGTGACGTTGAATGTTTGGGCGAGCTTTGCTGAATCACGAACAGAAAGGCAACGAGCGGAAAGCTCATAGGGTTAGGTGAATCTGCTAACTATGAAGACTTTTCTCGGTTGGTCCGCATCAAATTCTCAATCAATAACTTAAAATTATGAAAATACAAACAAACACAACTTCAATTTCGTGAACATAACCCTCGTTGGGGCCCGCAAATACCATCTGTAGAGCAAACAAATAATATGACATATCCAGTCGTTATAGCACAAGGAAATGATTCTCCAAAAATTGAACAGCGGAATGTAAGGATAACAAGTTACAATATACCATCTCACTCGCGAATCCCTATTTATCCCAGCTTATCCGTCTTGCGATACGCTGCAAGTCTTCGTCTGAATCAGCCTCATGCATAGCACGAGTCATGGCTTCCCTCCTATTCTGTTCCTCAGTCTTGGCAACATCCTCAAGCGATGGTGGCAGGCCCTCGTTCTCCATGTCAATCCTCCTTGCCTCCTCGAACGAAGAGATGGCATCTTTAATACCCTGTCCGCCATGCATAAGAGTTCCCGCTGGCAACCGGCCACCGTGGACACTCTTGAGCTCGCTGACACTTTCGGATTCCTCGCGCAGGACCTGGAACATGCGCGAAACCCGTCCGATGGCAATGATTTTCTGTCTGAGTGCGTTGCGGCGAGCCTCGAGCTCTGATGTATCAGTGCCCTCTGGCGCCTCCGGAGCAGGTAAGGGGGTCTCTTGGTCGAGCTCTTCCTTCGTACAGATATTCAGAATCGCAATAAGCATTTCAGTGACTAGATGATCTTAGTAACATCCTCCTAGACATGACCAAACCATGACATACTCTTGGAGCCCACAAACGGTAACGACCATGTAAATACATCCATAAAGTTCGGCAACCAATATGGATGTGGAGAGCAATTAAACTGTCTAATATTCATAACATTGTTCTCGTACTTCAACACCGCGGCCTTGTTGTGATACGAGTCTGTGTAATTTGGAGCAGAAAAAATAGTCATCACGCTCGGAAAACCGGTGGATCGTGTCTTGCGATACATCCTGTATCCTGCGTCCTGCGCCTCATGCGCGCGGATAATAGACAGCAATTTGTTCTTCTCGAGAAATGCGCACGCTGCCGGATAGGAAAAATAGTATGAGCATCCGCGTGTCTTGTTGTATTTGAAGTGCTCAGACGAGCTCTCACTTCCAAACTCCTCCAGAGGATCAGCCCAAAGGATATCGCACATAATTCCGTGGGTAGGAGGCTCCCGGAACCGATCAATCCTTCGAATATCATCCAGTGTCTGCATGGCAGGAGATAATCCTCCGTGAATGCATAGGAATTGGTCATTCATGACTGCTCCCAACGGAAGCGCGCAAAATGATTCCAGACACGTCTCATAAAATTCCTCGTTATACTTGTGCTTGCACTCCTGCTTGAATGTGAAGTATTCTGTCAAATGTCGGCATTCGTGATTGCCTCGCAGCAGCCAGAATGAATTAGGATACCACAACTTCAATGACCACAAATATAAGACTACTTCAGCCGAGAAATAGCCTCTATCGACGTAGTCTCCTAAAAATAAATACCGAGTCTCCGCTGGACTTCCGCCTACCTCAAATAGCTTCATAAGGTCGAAGTACTGTCCGTGGATATCACCGCAAACAATCACCGGCGCATCAATTTCCATTAGGGTAGGCTCCTGCTGAAGGATCTCTGTTCCGGCTCGGACAATACGCAAAGCCTGGTCTATGGTAAGTCGGCCCTCACGGCTGAAATGCTGTTTCAGGAACTGCAGATTTGGCTTTAGCGGATTTTGAGATACGAAGACTTCGTCGTCCGATGGTGTAAATGTCGCTGTTGCAGCAACATCTATACATCTTGGTCAGCAATCCCATCCGTTCATTCAAGATGATGCCTAATACCTTTCACGATTCTCTCTTTCGTGGACGCCATTGTGCCGTCCTCCATTGTGTAGAGCGTGAAGTCGATCTCAGGGACCGGTTTCTTGCTCTGAAACGCACGAATCGCATTTTCCAGCTTCTGCGAATTAACCGCGGCAATGTCTGTAATCGCAGGCTCCGAGCTCATTATGTCGAAAGAGTATATGCCGGTAAGACTTGGGGATCAGGGAAGACCCTGTTATCAGCAGAAGACGGTTAATGGTGAAAAGTAGTTGCAGTAAGATGCCCTTAGTTGTCGAGCAGTAGGATAATTTTTGGCACTAAACGCACTCGTACACCAGTACTGTCTGCCAATTCAGTGAGCACGCGACTATACCGACAGATACACGTATGACAATCGCAGTCGTAGACGTATGCTGAGAATGCAGTTGAAAAGCCGTTGTATTTGCAAGCCGCATTCGCCAACACATTGGAATACAATGTAAGCCGACATAGTGTTTAAGTTTAGTCACAACCTTATCGATTAGGTTACATTGGTCTAGCGTCATATTTTGTACTAGGTATTGAACCTTGTATAGCTGTCACTGTAACAGTTGCAAGTTAATGGATATAGAGTTGGTGTCCGATGCACGGATGACTTGGAGGATTGGACGGGGTTCGGCCGCAAGAATAGAAAATGCCTAACTATGTGCCTTCGGATAGGAATTAAGAGGCGCGGATCGCGATATCCTCACAATACCCAATCATGGAGTCTACGACCAGCTGGGCCTACTGTCCGTGTGCAAGACGAGTTTATGGGTATGATGGTACAGTCAATGACTTCTACTGAATATATTTTCAAACACTAGCTATATTCTACCAGGCTTTCACAAAACGTATCACAACTGCAAAGACCACTATCTGCCGTTTATTGCGTACGACCTCCGAGCCATTCGTAGTGACTAGCTATGCGGAAAGTATATTCTGATCTGTAATATAGTACAGATGGCCAACCGACGCACATACTCCTTCCAAGTCTGGTAAATGCTTGCAACTTTGCCATCTAAATATAGTACAGATGGCCAACCGACGCACATACTCCTTCCAAGTCTGGTAAATGCTTGCAACTTTGCCATCATTAGCTATCATCTAATATTATCCTTTGTCGCTGCGACAACTTGCTCTGTAATCTTTGCAAATATCGGACAAAGCTTGCACTCTTTGTACTTCTCAATCAAGCTGAATCCTTTAGCGCTTGCCAACTCTCCTTTCCCGTCCGTGACTGCTTCGCCAGATGCCGCAGCATGTTGTTCCTCAATCAATAAGACAAATTGAGGATCGATGGGCACCGCTCCCAAAAACGGCACGTCGTACTGCTTTGCCAACTCCTCACCACCGCCATGTGAGAAAATATGTGAACATTCTGCACAATGCGGACATAGGAAGCCGCTCATATTCTCGATAACACCGAGCACATCCAACCCAACCTTCCTGCAAAAACTCAGCTCCTTCCTTACGTCTGCAGTCGCAACAGCCTGTGGAGTAGTAACAAGCACCGCGCCGTCTGGATTTGCATCTCTTAGCTGCTCTGCGATGGATATATGCTCATCGGAAGTTCCTGGTGGCGTATCAATCAACAGGTAATCTAGCTGACCCCACACCACGTCTCGCACAAACTGTCTAATCATGGCGCTTTTCTTCGGGCCCCTCCACACTACGCTGTCGCCGCGATCCTTCAGCAAAAATCCAATAGACATCACGCACAATCGCTTCGACGCATCTGTGTACACCGGCACCCAACCTTGGGAACTCTGATGAATTTTCTTCGATTCGAGACCAAACATGCGCGGAAGTGACGGTCCCGTTAGGTCAATGTCGAGAACACCAACGGAATGGCCCAGTTGGACTAACGATAGCGCTAGTTGTGTCGTGATTGATGACTTACCGACACCACCTTTACCTGATAGCACTAGCACAATATGACGGATTTGTGAGAGGGAAGAAGGTGGACCACTTGTCGTCGCCATACTTCTATGCCACACGACAGTTATACTAGTGCAAATTTCCTTTGAGTATATTTGATCGTAGTGAGCGGACAGTGGATGCAAATTAATAATAATAGTTGACTGTCCTCAGACGAGATTAGAAAACTTCGAACTGCTTATAAATATTACCCTAACCCGATTACATTGGGTAAGGGCTTGGAGAGTAAGATTCGAATAGAGTAGGCAACCTATCGCACTGTCACCTACGTGCTCTGGGCCTTATAGCCATTCTCTCTGGTCAGACACAATGGGTGACGTGTCGCGAAAAACATTACAGGTTATAATTGATGGGGCTACCAAAATGGCCGAGAAGAATTTTCCGGCGCTCGCAGAATCCGCGTAAAAAGCTATTTTCAATTTTTCAAGAAAACCATTAACCCCGCCGCATAGATCGGCACCGACAACACTTATACATTGGCATACAGGTGTACACAGCAAAAGTATAATAAATGCGCGTGTTGCATTGGAGGATCAAGGCGACGACCTCCACGAGAGCGACACAACTATCTCGTGGCGCGAAACTCTGAGTCTTCGAATGAGTGTGCAGTAGTTCCGGGTAGTATACCATACTCTGTAGCTCAATGTAGATAAATTCTTAGCAATAATTAAATACGAGTTGGACTAGACTTTGTAGCACACAAAGCAACCTAGCAAACGGAGCGAGCGAACGCGCGATGACGAATCAAGACCGAAATCTGGATAAATAGACAACCCTATCCCCTACACCAGATATTTCTACTTCCAATGGTTCACACTCAGTGTCATATAAAGGCTGTTGTGACTTTGTTCTAGCTAGATTCGCAGCTAGTATAGCAGCAGGCGATGTTGAGGCTACGTAAATAGTGTCATCAACGGTCTCATGAACACCGTCTACCAAGCCATCCTTTCCCTTGGACATCTGGCTTCTGTCCGCAACCAGTGTTGAGTCATCTTCCCCTTCTGATTCAGATATCTCCTTAACCAAACATCTCGACTTCCTCGATGAAAAATCAGACAACCGAGGTGCATCAGATGTGACTCTGGCTCCGTTGCGAAACGCGGGCTTCGTCTGAACTTTTCTCCGCGAAGAGTAATCAGAAATTGGAGTAAATGGAGACCGCTTCTCAATCTTATAATTTCGTCGTCCACGACGTTTACTAGGACTACCGTCTTTGCTCGCCAAGTCAGTTGGCTTATCAGGACTGACCCTAATCACGTTACCATCCACATCTGCCTGAATATCTTTAGAAGTATTTGCATTTCTTTCTGGTGATTCAAGAAGCTTCATGTTTTCACGAACTGAATGCAAACAAAACTGGATCGCACTGGTCTCCGTGGCTGTCAGCGCGACGCTTCCGCTCAGCGGTGTCCGTCGTGCACGAAGATGCTGCTTGGAAGGAACATAACTAGAGTCTAAGGCTCATACGTAAGCATACTTGATAAAATAATTTGTTACGTGTCAGAAAATTCCAACTTATTCTCACGGGCCAGAATGCATGTTGAGTGCCGGGCAGAATTCGGTTCGCGCTGATACAGGAAGCAATCCACGACGGATCAAACGGTGCAATTCTTACCATCAGTTCCGTTAACAATCCGTCGCAATCAGATGCATCAATAAATTCACGCGACAAACAAACCTCGCATCGATCAGAAAAGCGTCTGCCCAGATTTCCGCATCCACGAAGACGTAATCTACGTGACGACATACTGGATCCCATACAGCGTTAAACCAATGCCGGCTTCTGTTATCTCCATTGCCGTTTTCGTATCGAGTACTCGAACTTTCAATATCACCGTCTTCAAAGAAGCCTGATATTCGTAGCACGTCACCGCCGTGTTGTGTCCAAAGGCGTTCGTAAAATAGATTTGCGAGAGCCGGCGAAAATACGGCAGTTTTCCCGTAGAATAATGGACGCGAATCGGGGCAGTTATTCTGCTCTCCAGAGAGCGATGGGAGTGACAATCGTCCAATCAATGACTTAAGTCGACAGAACATTTTACCATTTCTTGCTGATTTGCACTTCTGTCGTGTGGTGTATTTTCGGAATTGTGCTGATCGACGCGTGTGCAAAACACACACTGATTTGTTATGCGCTGAATTGAGTGAGCATTGTTGTGTGTCCAAGCGGGGAGTCATACCGCACATAACATCTATAACTTACGAATAATCTGTCTCGAACATGCGTAACAGATTAGTTCGGCGCTAGAATTTTTCAGTGCCAATGAGTCATACTTCTGCTCAGACTAATATGGGCTGGACACGTCAGGCGCAAAGAGACCGCGACCAGCCAACAAGCACCAGCTGCTTCTCATGATTTGACACGTAAATTTATTCAGCCCACTATTCGAGCCGGTTGGATCCTGTAAAGCTTGTACTAACTAAATCTTTTGATGTACTGGCATGAGTCAAGTTTTGTGATAATGTGTTATTTAGCGACTGGGTGGAACGCGAGAACTGAGAAATTTATCTCCGAACTAGGACATCTGGAGTCTGAACAGAACGATGATACGGACTACCAAACTGACGTAGCCTTGCTCGCTTAACAGTTCTCCGACGTCTTCTGTTCGTTCGACGACTAATGTCTGGGCCAGGCACCAAACCTACCGTTCAACTGCTCGTAATTCCCCAGAGCGGCCGACCTGCTGCTTGATCCGGTTTGCCATATACTACGCTACTCTGCGCAGTTTGGTAAAGGCAATTATAGTACTGTGTAGCCAGAGGTGCTACTGATGCAATCTCCATTCCATATATTCCGGTTGGAAGTTGCGGGAAGTCTTTGAGGATCTGCAGGGCGAAAGGTACCAGTGTATCAAATCACCACCGAATCGAATATGTTCTGGTACCCCTGCCACACGCGATCTGCCATGTTTCTGCAATCGCAGCTGATCACTCGACCTCTTTTCGTCTGGATCAGCAAATTCCACGGTTGATCGGGGGTTGCATTCGAAATTGCAATCAGTATTTCTTGGCCTTCGCACACAAATTACCAGGAGTCAGGGTTGATCCCTGCCTCTTAGGTTTTGTCCAGACACTGTCAACACTCCACGTGCTATGAGAAACCATCTTTGTCGGATCATCACCGCGAATGTGGTAGTACCCTGTCGATCTTTTCAACCGATGACGTCACCGGATCCTTGTGCCGATCTGTTTATTTGAGGCCGGGTAACCGTGCGTAGGGCTCGCACACTTCGTATTTGCGTCGACGAGCTGAGTTGTGGCTCCAATTGGTTTTTCTGCACATGTATTTGACGTCAACGGGCTCAATGGCTTAGATGAATATTGCCTGCAGACCGGCCGATCATCTTCCAGTCTGGGCACATTGGTCTCAAGCGGACGTTCTGGAAATGCGGGGCAGTGGGCATACCAGTGGACAACTAGTTCCCTTCTTAACCACAAGGCAGATCTCCATGAAGCTGGCTGGAATAGATAGGTTCACGAACTAGTCAATTCTGACATTTTGATATTAGAAGTAGTTAAGGGCGGCACTACCGTGATGAGTGATTGTCTCTTATGGACTTTCCCTGGCCGTGATGTGTCTTGGGGAGGGTGTACCCACTTTGATCGGCCCGACAAATCAACGTTCAATCCAAGCCTTATGACGTATGATGCCTAGCATTTGTATCTGCTCACTGCACAAGGAAGATACTGACGTCGCCGTATCCCGTGCCACATGTCCGCTCATCCCCTGAGGTCATACCCGGCGCGAGCCCCGGCCATCAACTATAAATGGATCCCTTCCTCCCAAGCCGGTTCGTTCATCATCAGACAACTCTTACTCACATAGCACTATAGCGTTTAAGATCTATCGCCGATATCAAGATTCAGTCGTTCAGACGTACATTCACGAAAAGTGCTTCTATTCTCAAAATGTCCGACAGTATGCTCCCGTTGGCTCTCGTTAGATATTTTGATATATGTTTGGCTCATATCTTATACAGCTGGCAGAAAACCCGTTTCCGATAAGGTTTCCGACACTATGAAGCCTGACTCCCAAAAGTCTTATGCAGAGCAGGTTAAGGAGCAGGTCACAGGCGCATACGACAAAGTTGCGCGCGATATCCAGCCCGAGGAGAGCAAGTCTACCTCCCAGTCTGCCGCCGATACCGTCACTGGCAAGTCGTCAGACACTAAGGATACCGCAGCTACTCATCAGCAGTCATTCGTCGAGTCTGCTAAGCAATACGCTTCTTCTGCACAGAAGAGTGCCGCAGATACTTTGCACTCAGCTGGTGAGTACTTATCCGGCAAGTCGGAGGAGACCAAGTAAATTTACCGGTGTCAATTGGAATATGAATTAGGTGTTATATTTTATATGTTACTCATGGACTTCGTTGGATGGGGTGTGGGATCTTCCTGTGTTTGTAGGAAACGACGGAGAATATATCATAAATTGTCTTGTCTGTTATTGAATATAAATCACGAGTTGCACCGTAACTCATGAATTAGCGGAACCTGCTGTGCAAATAGCTTCATATCTATAGTGTATAAATGAAGTGCGAATAACAAAATGATTCTCATGCTACTCTCTTATAGCAATGAGGAATTTACACTGACGGCTTCGAAGTGCGAGTCACAGATTAGTCTGGCAATACCTATATATTACAGTTGCAAGACATGCTCGCGGCAGGGGGAGTTCTCTGGCCTTGATCTAGATATTGCCCAAGCTGTGTCAGCTGACCTAAAAAAATTAAGAAATATTATAATTTGATGGACTAGCAGGACGCGTTTTACATTGCCTTTGTGCTTGATCCGCGATTTCAAGTATGGCTGTTTGAGAAAGAACTGGGTGAAGAAACAGCTGGTAATATTGTAAACATCTTAAAAGGTGCCCTTCACAACGATTACCCCTTGAGCGAGGAGAATCTGTCCACTTCTGCAGAACTGGCCGTGGTTGGCCACAGTATTAAACCGCGGGTGTTGCAAAGGTGCAACCGCACACCGGAAACATGTCGGACATTGAACGTTACTTTAACAGCGTGGCCGTAGTGGTAAATGAGTCAGTGACTACTGACAAAAATTGTCTGTTCGATGGTGGAGAAAGCACCGAAGCGAGTTCCCGCGGATGGCAGCCGCGGGTAGAGACTATCTAGCGATTCCTTGGTCAGAAGTTGCAGTTGAAGGCTGTTCAAGGGATTTGCTGGGCGCCTACGCAGACACTCCCCATGTGCGAACACCATGAGGAAGCTTGTTTTGTTAGGGAATATGTACGGCGACGAGGAAGGTGTTTAACGTATTTCTTAAATTATTATATTTTATATGTGCGAAATTGATTTGTTGAGGGGTATATGGCAACGAGGAAGGTTTTTAATATATTTTTTAAATTATTTTTATGTTATGTGCGAATATTGCGAACAATTACGAATAATTTTTTTTATTCGTATTCGAATGCGAAATATTCGTCATTCGTGTCCACCCCTAAAGCCATGCTACAGGTCATATTGTATAAACCATAAGACCTCAATTCCTCGTATAAGTCACTGTATATCTGTTAACGTTATATTATTGCCGTTGGTGGTTATCAAAGTTTGTTTTTTTTGGTATACGCACACGTGGCGGTGCAATAGGATAGTGGAGGGTCTCGACTTCGCTGTAAAACGTTTCAATTGAGAGATTTGAGCCCGTTGTAGACAATATGATAATGTATCTTAATGTTACATATCTAAATTATTGAAAGGTCGTCACAGCAATTTCATGATAAGTAGTCGCAATTTATAAATTCTGTGTGTTGAGAAGTATAGCTTATAAGCCACGTATACTCTGTGGCAGTGCAGATACAAATTGCGTACAAATTGCGTATGATCTTAGTCCGAGTATGATGTACACCTTGGTTCAGCTTCTTCTGCCGGACCGCGAATAGCTTAGTAAATTGGTATTGGATCGGTCTTTTGTACAGTTTGCGATATTTGGCGGCCTTCTACTGTCTCAAAAGAGTGATGCGCCGAGTTCTGTTCCAGAGAGATTTTGACGCCAGTACCCGATAAGATGTCGAGCTCAATGAGTGCAAAGCTAAAGAAGAAGCCGTGGTCCAAGAGCAGCAAGAGTGATGACAATGAGTCTATTAAGTCCGCCAACTCACCAGCTGAGGCGAAGTCGTCCAGTGCGGCGAAGTCGTCAACAAGGGCGAAGTCATCAGCTACACACACTATTCCTACTGCTCCTTCCGTGGCAACCCAGACAATATCAGTTGAAGCAGAGCCAGCAATTTCATTACTGGCCAATTCTTCTGCACCCATGTCCTCAGTGTCTGACGGACCAGGCGATTCGAGAAAGGACACGATTCATATGAAGGACCGCGAGGGGCTGCTAAGCATCACACCAGTACGCTCAGTGCTTCCTGGACAATTGACATCCACTGCACATAATAATGGTTCCAATGCACCTGTTGTCCCACCTAGAGATTCTTCATTAAAGAGAAGCAATACAAAGTATCTCAAGGGGTGAGTAGCTATATCAACTAGTCTGATGCCGTCTAACTGCCCACCAAAGAAATACCGAGCAGACCCAGATCAGTGCACATTATGCTGCTCAGTCTTCTACTGCTCTCCCCGGAACGTCGTCTTGGCGACTGCCGTCTCCGTCTCCAGAGCAAGTTCCGTTGCAAATGCGAAAAACCTCTCCAGAACTCGCGAACGTTAGGTATATTAACCCTTATGAGGGCTATTCAAAAGAACCTAATACACCAGAGCCAATGGGAGACGATAGCGCAGGACGTCCTCAAGCGGATATATTGCAATGGTATCTTTTCAAATCGTACAGATTGGAGCTGTTAAAGGGCTATTACCAGCAGATGGCCAAAAAGGTAGAACAATTAGAATCTCAATTAGCGCTTAAATCGATGGACGGTACCAGACGTATTCTTGACGATTCCGCTTATATAGCCCGATTTCATCTTTTGGATAAAAATTTGGCTCAATTTGCTTTTCAATGGAGGACGCAGTGGACTAAGTACCCGGGCTGGATCGAACAGTTCAACCTGAACCAGGATCCGAAATTAAAAAAAATACAAGCACGAGCGTCCTTGACGGAGTGGTTAGTCAACGAGGTATTTAACAAGGTTTTACATCCGGGTCTTAAGCTCCAAGAGTCGCTTATTCTAAAAGATATTGAGAGAAATATTATTACCAATAATGAGCGGAAACTTAGTTCAGAGCCGAAAGATGACGTGGTACGATGGCGGACTGCTACTCTCAAGGCGAGGCTAGATCCGAACTTTTTGAATCACCAAGGAGAACGAGATGCCCTGAAGAAGACAGTTCATTATCGGGATCATCGGCGAGCAGTGTTGGCTTCGTTTGGCGATTATTTCTCTACGTTGCTCGACAGGCAATTAATCGGTCCTGATGGCTCCATGAATGAAAGCTTCCTTACAGGACTGGACTCAATTATTGAGGAAGTGCTAACCCTTATTTCCTTTATAAGCCTTGAGACAAGAAATATTGCCGTTTATCTTATTCCACCAGGTTCTATGTATTCAAACAAGCGCATGCGTGTTCCGGAGGATGTTCCTGAGCCACGGGAGGGAACCGAGATAAGCCTTTGCGCGTTTCTAGGCGTCCAGAAGGACATAGATGGGCAAGCAGCAGTTCTTTATCAACCCGAAGTGTATTTTAGGAAATAAGAAAATTCCATCTGGTTGATCGAAACTCGTCGTGGATTTGGAGAAGAGTTCACAAATTCTGAATTGTTTGAGGTTTTGACCTCTACATTATGCAGTATTTATCTTAACGTTCTGTGGAGAATATATGGAAGGGTATCGTAGAACAATGACAATAAGACCGAGCTAAGCCGATTCAGTTCACCGATAACCTCTGTAAGCCCATGTGTTCCCATGCAATATTTCGGGCTAATGTTAAAAATCTACTTCAACAAAATATAACCTCGATAAGCCGAATAAACTGTAAACCATTGCATCGGCTTAAGCATGCTTCTAGCAAACTTTGTCCCCAGACACTTCTCAAAATAGAAACCTCATGGGGTAAGGGTGCTGTAGACATATGCCAGAACTTTAACTTCTTGAAAGTTTTGGAGGGGGGAATTTTCTGAGATTACTGTTTTCTAGCAGGGTATGAGATTTCATTCTGCAATCAACTGGCACGTAATTACGCTCTTACTACTGCAAAGGTTCAGAGGCTAATGATTACTGAAGGATTATATTCAGATTACTACAGACTCACATGTGCGCATCAAGATACCCATTAAGTAGGGATAATATAAGTCACAGATTACTGAAAGAAATCATTGAAAGGTCATCAATTCCATCATGTCCAGCTTATTAACATCAACTATGTCAAGCGAAGGTCAATTCACTTGCAACGGTGTAGGTTCCCGATGTGTTTTGGTACGAATAATGCAGCATCAAGGATTTTCCAGCCTGAGCGTTATTCGTGAAATAAATCGCATGCGCGACGCCACCATAATCGTATCCACGAGGTCCAGGAGTCATTGCCCAGATAGCAATGTTGTTCGTGGTCCACGGGCCGACTGGGGATGGTGCTGACAAGACCCGGAATGTGGAGTCAGCCCAGTTGTCGAAGAAGACAAGAAGGAACGCATTATGGTACTCGGAGAAGAAGATGGTTCCAGTGGAAAACGGAATTGAGTTTTGGATAACTGCGGCTGATTGCTGTCGTGCATTGGGGATCGGCATAGTCGAGTTCCACGTTTGGCTACTCGCGTTATAATATTGCCAGGTGCTGAGATCCGTAATTGTGTTGACGGGCGCCATTGCAAGATGCACATCGTTCCTACTGTATACTGTGTCCAGGCCATAGAGATATGCCACTCCATTGACAACGACGTTAGCAAACGATCCGTACCCATAGGTAGGCAGAGCAAATGCCATCTGACTGATGCGCGTCACGGTGAACTGGTTGGTCGTTGGGTCGAGCGTGTATTGGGCCATAGTGTTGCCAAGATTTTTGTAAGATGTCGTTGACGAAAATTTGTTAACAAGCCAGAAATGAACAGCGGTGTTGTTGCCGGTTGGAACGCAGTTAGTGTACGCCCAAATGGCATATCGTTGAGAAGTACTCCCAGCAACAGCTGCTTCCGCGGATGTCCACGGGATAGCTGGTTTAATTCCAGTCGCAGGCGAACTCGACGCGTCTGCCAAAACGGCAGGCTGGCTAAAATTGGTCGCGAGTGAGATGGAATTGGACGCTGCGCCCATAAACCTCCCGTCAGAGATTCGGTAGGCGAGAGTATCACAAAAGAACCAGAGTGTGCGATTCGCTATAGCGCAGGAGCCACCACCGTCGCGGAAGAGATTGTATGTGTTCAACGGGTCGGCCATCTTCCCGAAAGTAGCCGTAGAGGAAACGGCGAACGACGAGTGCTGCAGCGGTGACTGGCTATACTGCGGACTTGTGGCTCGAGCTGGGGTCAAGATCGATGGAATAGAATATGATGTTGATGCTACTGGAGTCGAATCTCGTGCTTGAATTGCTTCGCACAAGGCGAAGGTGAGGTAAGTGATAAGTGCGATGAGTCCGTGGAAAAGGAACATGTTGTTGGAAGTTCTGTTTTGCGAGATTGGACAGACTGGACTTTCAGACGGAATCGTTTTATATGTCTCGTCATCATCTACTTTCGCCATCACCACAGTGTCCTGACGGACCTTATGACTTGATCACTGGTAGGATTTATTCGACAATTGGCGAGGGATAACATTGGATCCAGCTTTCGATAGGTACATTCTACGGAAGGCGACGATGTCGCACATTTGGGTACACAGTATCTGTGCAAATAATGTTTGCTGACTTATTGTGCCTCGTGATTGTTTATTGTGCCTCGTGCTCACTATTTCCATTGTGGGGATGACGTTATGAGCTATGAGCAATTTATCCAAGTATGAAGGGTAACATGATTCACAATCAGATTCTGTAGGAATATAGTGATACAGTCGATCCTTTTGATCTCGGAGGTACATAAACTCTACTATGTACTGACACGGAAGGCCCTCACTCTACCATCGATCTCACTACGACGGTTGCCAGTTAGCTGGGTACTGTCCGTTGCTATGTTGATCGAGATTCATTAGGACGATACTACACTCCAGAGATTTACATTGATGAGCTTTGCGGACGCATATTCAGAGTTTGCGGATGACCGCCGAAGAGTACGTTTCGCTGCTACAAAGGTTCATATCCAATTACTGCTAGAGACAACCTTTCCGTGGTCTCGTGGTAGTGGAAGCAAGTCTCTGAAGGAGAACCTCAGTCGTGCGATATTTTGCAGACCGCGGCGCAATTCCGGCTCATTGTAATAGTGTCGTGTCATTGAGATACGTCTTAACAACATTCTCAGCTATACTGTCAGTCAATGTGTATTCCCTTCATTCTCAGCCGCACTATCATGTTACAGTGTTCTACTAGCACTAATCTGTGCTAGGTCATGACGTACCAAAATTGTGAGAAATAAGTTGAATATCAGATGCGTGTGGGCTAGAGGGTTGGTGGTAATCTTAGTCATGTATCATGAGACGTGCTCGCCAGTGAAAGGCTCCGAGAATATACTCAGGAATATTGCAATTTGGAAACTTTATATGCGCCGTTTGGAATATTCCGGTGTGTTCAACACAACGCTTGGCGCAGCGTTGTCTAAGATCTGACGTTGAGCGTTGAGAACGCTCACAACGGACGGAACACCGATGTCTGGAATATGAAGGATAGCGCACTTAGTGATCGTCACCAACTGACGTTAAGACCGGTGGACAGGTTCTGTATTATTCTGTCATGAAAGTGAGGGAATAGATCGGCCAAAACTAGTCTCATTTTTTATTCAAATTCAACGTGCCTGCGTCTGGCGGGGGAGTTGGAGCCAGTATTACGGACGGATGGTAGTAACTTAGACTTGGCCGAATATCTTGGTACGATATACCTTCAATGAGCTGTGCTGCAGTACCTTCCGGTCGGTAAACCAGTACGTCGGTATGCCAGTATGTCGACGAGTGGATGCGCAGAATTGTGGAGCCTAATTTGAGCTTCGCTAATTGGTCGGACTAGATCCTAACTTAATATTATGTTACAGTTTGTAAGTCTCACGTCATTAGATCTTGCCTATTGCGTAAGCAAAGTCTTACACGGTCTACAGCCTGATCTGGATAGCTATGCAAACCCCCAAATGTGATCCTAGGAGTATTCCACCCGAAGCCATACGTCATACAATAGTCGCTCGGAGGAATAACGACAGCTAAGAGGCTGATGCACCTTGGCTATCATGGAAAGGTTAGAAGGAAAGCGGGACGGTTGTACAGACCCCACACCGGGCTGATCTTGAGGACAATGTAAGTCAAGTAAAGTCAAGTGGCGTTCCTTACTGGCGGACAGGTTTCCTGGCAATCGAGTTTCTGCATGCTGCACCGCATCCCCGATTGTATATGGCCACCGCTAGCTGTACGATTTCTAATATGTGGTTGTATGCTGGCAAATAGTCGCTGGAGTGAAGAAGTTGAGATTCCGGCCGGCCCTTTCGAGTAGACCATTTTCAACACGTAGATTCTCGAGAGATTGAACTCTGGCAAATTCAACAAACTTGCGGGTTTTTATTCAAAATGTACTTCGTGACGTGAGGGACCGCAAACCAACGAAGACGTTCATTTCACGTCACTGTATTTATTAGCCGTGAATGCAAGGAGGTCGCTTCTGGTCGAACAGCGTCATTGAGGCAAACGAACTATATCGTCATTAATTATTAATTGGTGGCCTACGAATCCTAAAATCTTTAAATCTCTATTCTTTTTGATCATAGCCCTATTTTAAGCTATTATCCGATACCCCTTGCGTTAGTAGTACCCCTGAGGCTGGGAGACGACACACGCGAAATAGCGGGTACGCCCTCGAGAGCGCTCTGCCACGAATTAGATGCGCAAATTCGTCATGCAGAGATGACAGTAATTGAAGGGACAATGTACGAAGTCAATTAAAAGGACCTTATTACGGACATATAAGTGCATGCAGGATAGGAGAGTTACTCCTGACGAGTCGTGACTTTACAGAAGTGAGCTGAGGGTTTGGTACCGCACGGACGCGGTGTGTGCGCTCGCTTTACATATTGATCATATACCAATTCCAAACTGTTCGAAACGCAACAACCAGCCCTCGGCAGGTTATCTTCGGACATATATTTTATAGTCAATTCTCTTGCTGTGATCCTATTTTTGTTCTGCTGTTTGGGACAATTTCCGCAATAGGGACACCGACGAATTGTCGCGCCGGGGGCTGTGTTTGTTTACGTCTTTACTATTGTTTTCGGGAGCTCAGAATCGTCGCCAATATGAGGTAAGCGGCGAGCTTGATTCGAGATTTTAGTTACATATTTCACCCAGTGGAATTTACCATGACTGACATGTTACTCAGTTACACTCCTTCGCGGGAAAGCTCTACTTCGATCACGCCTTCGCGGGAAAGCTCCAGTTCGATCAAAGGTATACTCGAACAGGCATTTCCCAATTTATTTGCTGATTATCCGTCAATTCTATAGTCGTAGCACGTTTTCGCCCTCAAAATGCTACTGAATTGCAGCAAGGGGGTTCACCTATCGTGTCCTTCGTGGGCGAGGATACTTGCACCTTAGAAGTGAGTCATGTGATAGTGTCACTATTCATGCCCTGCCAGAATCCTAACTTAAGGACAGACGAAAGATTTCGGGGGGAATTTCACCTTTGATCAAGTGTTTTCTATGGATAGCAAGCAGAGCGATGTTTTCAACTTCAGTATAAAGTCCACAGTTGATGGTGTGTTTGATCAGGAAGTTGTTTAGCATGAGCGATGCTAACTATCGCAGACATTCTGAATGGCTATAATGGAACCGTCTTCGCATATGGTCAAACTGGTGCGGGCAAGTCTTACACTATGATGGTAGCCACTCCCTAAATGGTATTAAACAGTTCGAGATCAGATCTGACGTCATATAGGGCCCCAGCATCGAAGGAGCTCAGCGCGGTATAATTCCTCGGATTGTCGAGCAGATATTTGCATCAATAATGCAGAGTCCCGCAGAAATTGAATACACGGTGCGAGTGAGCTATATGGAGATCTATATGGAGCGGATCAAAGATTTATTGCAACGTAAGGGCAAGTGTTTAAAATACGGCTTAGGTGCTAATACGTCGCCATAGCGACCAACGACAATCTGCCGATCCACGAGGAGAAGTCAAAAGGCGTATATGTTAAGGGCCTTAGTGAGATATACGTGGCTAGCGTGGACGAAGTGTATGAAGTAATGCGCCAGGGCGCCGCCGCTAGGGCTGTTGCTTCTACAAGTACGTATTTCGCTTCATATATCGCTGGGTTGTTCTAATATTGGTTACTCTAGACATGAACCAAGAATCTTCCCGCTCACACTCAATTTTCGCACTGGTCGTCTCCCAGAAGAATGTCGAAACTGGGAGCTCAAAAACTGGTCAATTGTTTCTCGTCGATTTGGCTGGTTCTGAAAAGGTTGGCAAGACTGGGGCATCTGGGCTTATTCTCGAAGAAGCAAAGAAAATTAACAAGTCTCTGTCGGCGCTCGGTATGGTAATTAACGCCCTAACAGACGGAAAATCGACCCATGTTCCGTACCGCGATTCGAAGCTCACTCGCATTTTGCAGGAGTCTCTTGGAGGTAATTCGCGGACGACATTGATTGTGAATTGTTCTCCTTCCAGCTATAACGATCAAGAAACAATCTCGACGTTGCGATTTGGCGTGCGAGCTAAGAATATCAAGAACAAGCCTAAGATCAATGCTGAGTTATCACCCGCGGAACTCAAACTACAACTCAAAAAGATACAGTCACAGAATTCTGCATACGCGCAATATATAGCTACATTGGAGAAGGAGGTCGCACAATGGCGAGGAGGTGAACAGATTCCCAAGGACAAATGGGCTGTGTTGGGCCCGTCGGCAGCACAGCGAACTTTGTCAGAGACGCCAAGTACACCTCGGCCATTGTCTACATCAGACCTGCTATTGAGGAGCGCTACGCCAAAGCCTGCGTTTGACGCTGATGAACGTGAGGAGTTCTTGAAACGAGAGAATGACTTGCAAGATAGATTAGCGGACCGCGAGACCGTGATATCTGGCTTAGAACGACTGATCGCTGAGCTTAAGGAAGACAGTAAGACATTGGGTGTACGAGAAACTGATGTAGCTGGCCATGACGAGAAACTTCATGCTGAAAATGCCGAGTTGAAGAATGGTATTGAGAAGCTGCAACTCGAAGCTCGAGATACTGCTACGACATTGGATGGTTTGAAGGAGCTTAATGCCGAGACGACTGCTGAGCTGGATGCTGTGCGAAAGCTGCTACATGATGCTACTATGCTGGCACAGGAGAAGAGTGTCAAACTTGAGGAGCGCACAAGGCGGAAGAACGACAAGATTAGGCAGATGACGAGCGGGTTCGAGTATTTTGCCATCAGTAACGGTCTCGAAGCCTATGACGAAGACGAAATCACCGCACTTGACACCGAGCCGATTTCAAAGAATGGAACTGAAAGATATAACCAGAAAGATTGGATAGGCACCGCCATCTCGACCTTGGATAAATCTCAAGGTGAGGCTATCGGTGGATTAGGTGCGTCGCAGATCACAGCATTAAAAGCGTATCTGATGGAAGCTCGTGAGTTTATCTCGCGAACAGGACAAATGTTGGATAACCGACTTGAGGAAGCGGAAGTACGCATGGCCAGAAGCGATGAGATCGAGGCACTGTTACAAGACCTGAAAATGACGGTGGCCAGTCTTGCAGACAGCAGGGAGGGTGAAGGGGCTAAGCTTGATGATTATATCAAGACCCAGCAGTCTCTACTTGACGCTCTGTTGTCCGACGCAAAGCGAGATCTCAGCCTGGCCGTGGCAGATAACAAGAGATTGCGCAAGATTATCATTACGGAGACGGCTTCTACAACCTCATCAACTGCATCATCATTAATCTCATCCACATCATCAGTGTCATCTACATTTACTAGACCAGTTGAGGCATTGTCTGGCTCACCAGTAACAGCTACATTCACAAGCCTCGGTACTCCAGTTGTCTCGATGACATCTTCGTCTGCGCCCACTTCTCCGACGAAGGACCGGCATGGCAAGACCATGAAGCAGCAACTAGTCAACTTCGAGGGTATTAAAAAGTCTCTAATGCGCGACCTTCAAAATCGCTGCGAGCGCGTCGTCGAACTCGAAATCTCTCTAGACGAAATGCGCGAACAGTACAAGTCAGTCCTGAAGACCGCCAACGCCAGCAAATCTCAGCAGAAACGCATGGCATTTTTAGAGCGGAATCTAGAACAATTAACGCAGGTCCAGCGTGCACTGGTTGACCAGAATGCGCAGTTCAAGCGAGAACTAGCCATTAGTGAGCGCAAACTACGTGTGCGAGATGAGCGGATCGAGGGGTTGGAAATGTTGTTACAGGACGCGCAGGAGCGACTTGCGATGGAGGCTCAAGGCTTTGAAACTCGATTAGGTTCTCTGCGGGAACGGTTAGAAGACGTCAAGGCATTTAGAAAGCAGGCCGATGGCAAGAGGTCACCTGGATCTAACAGCATTATGTCGCTGCAAGGAAGTCAGCGTATTGTGAAGCCACTGCGCGGTGGTGGTGGGGGAATGATTCCTGTCGTGTCAGGTGGAAGCAGTCCGTTAGGCGCGTACTTCCAGTCAACCGATTCCGAGAACAGAAGCGACTCTCATACCTCGCCAACGGGAAGTCAAAGACGGAACTGGTTTGGTAGGACGTAGTATTTTCTAAAAAGACTGTCATATATCGGTGTACATGGCGTTTGATTTGTTTTGGTCTCATATTACGGTCAGCTACTCGGACATGGTTTTCTACTATTGCACTTTTGCTCTTTCGCTACGATATATGCACGATGGATATTTGAGTTTGAGTCAATCATCCGGAAGATACATTCACATGTAGAATATATTGTTTATTGGCTCTGCTTAGGATGATTGATTCATTGATTTGCTAGTACGTATTGCGCAATAGATCTAATATTGAGAGCTTGTCAATCGTGTTATGGTCATCGGAAATAACGTTGCGATTCGAATACTCCGCTCGCGGCATGTAATATCAATTCAACTTACTAAAATATAGAAAATATTCTATACATTTAAAACAAAAATCGAACTACATTTAAAGAACCCATAGCATTAAAATTCCTCCTAAAAGCTAATTATACACAACGGCATACTCGGATTCACGAACCGATTAGCCGGGCTGCCGGAACCTACAATACAAAAAAAGAAGACTGATCCTGATCTCAAAAAAATAATGTAACTAGTCCATTAAACATACCCGAACACAACAAAGCAATGTTTTTGATATTGATAGTAGTATATTAGTTTGCCTCCACATGCTGTGTCTCATCACCAGTATTAAGCCAATCACTTTGGAAAAGAGCGTCCATGGCCTTAATTTCAATCACGCCGAACGGATTCTTCTGATCCACTTCGATGGCGTCTTTAGTCGCGAGGACGAGTGTCTCGAAGAACAACTTGACTGCTTGCTGGCGCGTAGACTCGACTGTTAAAGACTGGAAATCAATAGTATCTTTTTTAGAAAGTTCTTGCTGGAGGATGGCTGCGGTTTCTTTGGTATGCCGGGAAATGTCGCTCACAACCTGTGTGGCCTGGACTTCGTTATCGAGCCCGTCTTCAACGAGTCCAGCGTCGTCTGATGTTACCACTCTGCTGGTCTCGTTGTCCTTACTCGATAGCGGTCCTTCAAATGGGAGATCAAGAAGCACCTGCTCTTCGTCGTTTGGTTCGACATATTCGTCAATAGGGACCTGATATCGTTCTTCATCGTCGTGCATGATGACTTCGTTATCCTCATGGAATGTAGGATCCATGAGCATCTTCTTCGACACCACATCATCAAGTTCACCTTCTGGACCTTCAGGCGAAGCCTTTCGTTTCCGAGCGTTAACTTCTCGGAGTAATTCTGGAGAGAGGATCTTGCTGAGTGACTCATGCATGTTTGATGGCTTGAAGATCATGTCAAATACACCGGTAGTTTCATACATGTTAAACATAGTGACGCTCTCCCGGGCGAATGGCAGCATGGCGTAATTTTTGATAATGCCTGTCCGGTTGTTCTGCATATCCTTAATAAAAGCTCCCTTAAGCTCAGTGACGGTGTCGATTTTGAGTTTCCGCTTGATCGGTGCTCGCGTCCTCTTAGCAGGTTCGCCGGCCTCAACCTCTGCCGAGACGCGGGTAGCTCTGTTCAAATCAACATCACGCATTGGCGTTAATGGTTCGTCGTCTTGTCTGAGACCAGGCAATTCGAGGAGCTCCATATCATCAACGAGTCGCATACTCTTCTGCGCCTCAATGTCATCCGCGGCTACGTCATGACCAGACATCTCATCATGTATAGGCTCGATTCCATAATCCTCAATCATATCAGAATTCACCTGCGCGTCTCGACCAATTTCAATACTTTCGTCGGGCATATATTCGTCGATGGGCGCCATATACCGCCCTTCGTCGCCTGTCATAGGCACGTCAGCCGAAGTCTCCCCTTCCAAGAACTCGCCCGTGTCAAGAACCAATTCGTCATCTCCCATATTCGCCAGTTCATCATCCATATCTGTGCCACGTGCAAGTTCGATAGAGTCTTGAAGTTCGGGAAGCGTGATGTCCTTGACATTCGACGTGTGTGCTCCTGTTACAGTAGCTTGTGTGGCTGGGGCATCGAGGTTCAGATTGAAGCCAAGAGCAATAGAAGGATCGGGAAGAAGTAAATCGAGGTCTGTGATGGTGTTCGGAAGAGTAAGTTGCTGAGGATTTGCGGCAACGGGACCAGTCGCCAAATCGACGTTGCCTTTACTGAATGTCTACCAAATAAAAGTCAGTATCGAATCAATACACCACATCATCCAGAGTCGTACCATTCGAAGCTTCAGCAAGGCTTCATTACAATCGTCCAGTAAATATTTCGCCTTCCGACTATAAATTCTGACAACACCGAGCAAAAGCTGGCCAGACAGTCGGAGTGCCATAGGAGCCACATCATCGCCAACGATCGCACCGACAGATTTCTCAATGCTGGTCTGTAGAAATTGGGCTTTTGACAATTTGCGTTCAAGATTCGCTGCAAGCCACACTCGAGCGAGTGGTCCCTGTGTATATCAGTTAGCTCGTTCATTGAGTTCCGTTGAGTTTGTGATGGTTATTACTTTCTTTGACAAAAGCGACTCTGAGTAAAACATCACGAAGGATATCTGGCTTCAAGACCGTTATTCAACATAAAGTGCTATATGTTCTATATCTAAATGACACTGTTACACAATAAATGAGATGAAATTTGTGAAGGCTAAGGCGATAGGAGAAAATGTCCTGAGGTGTTTTGAGGCCAGGAATGTAAACAAGGGTGGCTGGGCTTCCTTTTCTCAATGTAGCGCGCGGCGCATACTCAATGTCTTCGTGGTTATGCGATAAATGTTTACAAGTTACGCGTTTAGGGCATAGACACGCAAGTAGTGCTGTAAGCGAATTGTCTGCCCTTACCCGATTGAATTGTGCCATTGGGTGGAACCCTTATTATCGCAGGCTTTAGTCGACGTCCTGGCGCTTGATCTATGTACAAGGCATATTATTTTTATTCCGTTTATCAAATGCCAGCGTGCCCTTACGACCGCGAACTGCCAATAGCAATCGGTACGATTGTTGCCTAAATTTTAGCACCATGGAAATCAGCCTCTGATAGTACGAGGCATGGCGAATCGTGAAATCCGCGCAACTGGGCAGTTCATTTGATTGGAATTTCACCACAGCCTTTCCAGCACGTCATTCTCATTCGTTCAAGATATACACCCGATACTTCGTCTATCTACCGACGCAATTCATCCTGAGTGTCATACGACCTATCGATAGCACCCTACACTTGAGCGTTAGAATTCAGGCTGTTGACAACATTCCTGTACTGACACTTACCAAAAGCAATTTGACAACCCACGTATCCGGGGTCAGTGTAACTCCCATCTTTGCCATCTCGTCCTGCTCGACCTCAAAATTGCTCGTGCAGTCTACCATATTTCCAACAGTAGGATCGGAATCCAACGACGCAAGGAATTTTCTGGCTCCGAGATCATTTCCCACTTGCGCGAATTGAAACGAAATTGCACCAGGACCAAACCTGGTTTGAGAAACTTGCTGTTTGGCTAATTTGATGACGTCAAACACGGTGCGAGGGCCTTCGCCAGCGGGCTGACCATCCGTGATTGTGATGACCATAACAGGCTTCTTCATGTTTCCAGATCTCGCTGGGCCAACGGCCAGAGGATCGAGAACTTTTGACTTGAGACTCGTACCAAGCGGCGTTAGTCCTGCAAACTTGATTTGTGAGATGAGGTTGGCGGCGGCGGCCTCACTATTTATACCGTTGCCCTGTATTGTGTTGTTCATAAATCGGACCTCAATGCCATCATTATCAAATAATGCAGCAGCAGATGCCACACGAGAAAGGATCAACTTGAGGTCTTCGATACGGTCACCATTTTCTTCAAACGCCATTGACCCCGAATCGTCGACATATAGGACAATGTCGTAGAGTGCCAAGCGGACGAGATCAACAGCAATCTCATAGGGAAGATGCCACTGCTGGGAAATGGTATTGATCTGGCTGGATATGCGCGAAGCTAGAGCTTCTACTGATCCGGGAGGATAGAATGCTTGGAGGCCGTTTTCCTGTACTGCTCGTTGGAGAAAGGAGACGAAATTACCATTTTGACCGCCAGCCTGGCCGCCATTGCCGCCATATTGCCCTTGCTGCTGACTGTACTGTTGGCCTTGCGGTTGGCCATATTGTCCGCCGTAATGTTCTGGTTGTCCATACTGATTCTGGCCGTACGGCTGTTGACCATATTGGTTTTGTCCATACGTGTTCTGTTGGCCATACTGTCCCTGTCCCTGTCCATATTGGCTCTGTTGGCCATACTGGCCGTGCTGACCTTGACTGCTCTGACCGGACTGACTGTACTGGCTCTGCTGACCATAGCCGACGGGCTTGTTGCCATATGGAGCAACGTGCGATTGCTGCAGCGGATTCTGGTTTCCATACGGGGTCTGCTGTTGACCGTATCCGCCGCCAGTAGTCGGCTTGTTGGCGGGATTGTATGGGGCAGGACCAGTAGAGTATCCGCCGTAGGCACCTCCGGTTGCAGCACCGCCAGGGTTGAGGTACCCGGCTGTGGCCTGAGCGGCAGCGAGCTTACTTGCAAGACCCATTAATTTATAGACAGAAAAAAATTCAAACGGACGAGTGGATCGAGACCGGGGATCAGACAGCTAGGGGGATATACAACGGTCTTATAGAGGCGGCAGCGGGTCATGGATGAGAACAGTCCAATGAGGGGCAGTGAGGAGACTGCAAAAACCAATTACCCTGCGCTTGCAGGCAAAATCTTGGCGAAAGACAAGCTACTTCCAAACGTCTGTTAGCTCAATGAGTTGGCAATAAAAAATTGTATCGTATGCAAATTGCTATGCAATGCCGATATCCAATCAATCACACGAGAATTGGCTGATCTGACTAACTGATGAAGTATAGTCGCTGACAAGCAATTGGGGCAGTGCTGTGACGGCGTGGGCGCAGAGGGGCTGAGTCTGATGACGCGTTGTCACCTGACTGCGCGTTCTATGTTGCAGGCACGACTCGATTGTGCAGCCTCGGAACGCGTCTTGGAGTTGATTGCGGCGGTCGGCAATGGACGATTCCTCCGAACTCCCTCGCAGTTTTCCAGTGTCTTGGCCAGCCTATCACGTAGAGGCAGCAGAGCACTACTTGGGCGCAATAGTCGGGGACTCAGCCGCCATAGGAGCACAGCCCCGTGCGGCGCGGTCGATGATGTCATCGCTGTAATACTTCTAGTCTCGTGTCAGGCACCATAATAATAAGCCTACTCGTCCCTTTCTGCCGCATACTCCGTTGAACGTTGAACTGTATACACCGAATCACTTCTCCATGGGCCTCGCTAGCAAACTCCAGGCATCCGGCGGCGCGGCAGGATATCCACCAGCTGCTGGGTCGACTCCATATCCCGCTCCTCCTTCGGTTCCTTCCTCAAGCCGGCCCGGAAGCATTCCTCCTCAGACTCCGCCACCTTATGGCCAGCAGGCACAGCAGGCACAGCAATCATACGGCGGTTATCCGCCCCAACAGAATAGTGTTGGTAAGCCGGTAGCTGGATCGCATTACCCAGGAATGCAGCAACAGTATGGACAGAATCAATATGGCCAACAGCAGTACGGCCAGGACCAGTATGGTCAACAGCAGTACGGCCAGAATCAGTACGGACAGCAGCCTTATGGACGCAATCAGTATGGGCAACAACCTTACGGCCAGCAAGGTTATGGGCAACAGCACGCAGCATACCCTCCTCAGGGCCAATACCCTGCCCCGCAGTACAACAGCCGCCCTCAGCAAAGTGGGTACGGTCCTCCACCTGCTGCTCCCGGCGGTCTTAACGCAAACTACCTCTCATTGCTCCAGAAAGCTACCCAGGAAAATGGATTACAGTCGTTTTATCCTCCCAACACCCTCGAAGCAATTGCGAGCAGGATGACTGGCCAGATCCAGCAGATCGCTCAATTATGGCGTCTCCCGATGGAAATCGCTGTCGATCTTGTCCGTTTAGCTTTGTACGATATCGTCCTTTACATCGACGATTCCGGATCAATGGCATTTGAAGAGAACGGTGAGCGCATCGATGATCTCAAGTTGATTCTCTCCCGTGTCGCATATGCGGCGGCGTTATTCGACAATGACGGCATCGAGGTCCGCTTCATGAATAGCACGGTCCAGGGTAACGGAATCAACAGCGAGGCTGCAGCGTCTGATCTCGTCTCCCAAGTCAGATTCGCGGGCCTGACACCGCTTGGGTCCGGCTTGCTGAGCAAAGTCCTCGATCCGCTTGTCCTCGGGCCGGTCCGTAGCGGAAGCCTGAAGAAGCCCGTTTTGGTAATTGCGATTACGGACGGTCAGCCTGCTGGCGAGGACTCACGCACTGTATTCGATGTTATCAAAGGCGCAAAGAGATCTCTTGCGTCGTCTAGATATGGACCTGGCGCCGTGGCCTTCCAGTTTGCCCAGGTCGGAAGCGACTTGAAGGCCCGTCAGTTTTTGGCTGCGCTCGACACCGACCGGGAAGTCGGTAGCATGGTTGGTAAGTACCTGCGTAACTAAATAACGTTGCATATTACAGGGACTAGGCTGACTGAATTAATAGATTGCACGAGTAATTTCGAAGTCGAGCAGGACGAAATGGCACGTTTGGGTGTCACCTTGACTCCAGAAATGTGGCTCGTCAAGCTGCTCATGGGTGCCGTCGACAGTTCTTACGATACTCAGGACGAAAAAAAAAAGGCATAATATGATTGTAGAGTAGACAGTACCGGCTACTGGTTGCGACATCGTTGTACAGTGTCTCAATTTTTGATGATGTGCCAAATAACTAATTAGTACAAATAATTATTCCTCTTCATCATCAGTCTCCACTCTCCTCTTCTTCCCGACTTTTAACTTGGATTGCTTCTTGTCGTCCTTTTTCTTTGTCTTCTGCTCCATATCCTTCCGTTCCTGTGCGCCCTTCTTCCACAATGCATCCCGTTTGGCGATAAAGTCCGGATCATCCGCGGACTTGCCGATTAACGACTCGAGAAGCTTGATTTCTCTCCCCCAAATCGCTTCATCGTTATTGTTCGGAGTTTCTAAAATCATAGGTAACCCCTCTACATGATGTGTATTCATGAGCTGCACTTTCCATTAACATCCCCGTTCACGATTACAATACTCTCCTTTTGACTTACAATGCGAAAAGACTCCAGTCCGAGAAAGCCTAGGCCGATATTTTGGTGCAGATCACGATTACTCCCCAACGGAGCTTTCGAATCATTTAAATGAATCGCGGACAAATATTTCAGACCGATAATTTTGTCAAACTCTGACCACATTTTGTCGTATAATTCCTGCGTTCGGATATCGTATCCTGCAGCCTAATACTATCAGCCCCTAGTCTACGTCTGGCACATTTTGCGAAACAGAATGAATGGATGAGGACGTACAAAAGTATGGCACGTATCAATGCACACTCCCACTCGCGACTTATTTTCAACCATGGCGATCACATCCGCTAAATCCTCCCACGTAGATCCGATCAAGTTCCCATGGCCAGCCATATTCTCGAGCACGATCTTGACGAATTTCGTAGCTTTTATCGCCGCGTTGATGTTTGCTGCGAGACGCTTTATTGCATCAGGCTTACTTAGGCCAAGCGTTGATCCCGGACTGTCAGGCCCTGTGTTAGTGATTTCGTATTAACTGCCAAGGATAGAAAGTAGAAAAAAAGCATACTGGAAATTATAGTGGCCGATGCCGAGTTGCTCGCACCGCTGCAACTCGTCTAAAAACGAAGAATAAGCTTGCTCATTCTTCGCATGATCGAGATTGGCGAGATTAATCAGGTATGATCCGTGAGGCAATACATGTCTAAACGTTGCCAAGAAGTTATTCATATTCCTTATCGCTCGGGTGTAAGGACATACTTTGTGGCATCGTATTTGTGTTCTTTGAGTAATTCGCCGAAGTGGTCTATATCTTCCGGTTTGATAGGCGGAGAAGTCCACCGTCGTTGCTGTTTCACGAATAACCCGAATGCGTTCCCTCTGCTGACAGTCAGTCATATCAAAATGCAGCGAAGCATATTATCGCACCCTATTCGATTACTGTTCGTAATGGAATTGTGAACTCCTATCACAGCCCATTAGTTCTCAACCCCCTCGATTTCACCATTCGATCAGCCGACCTTTCGCACTGCTAACGTGCGCACCAATAAACATCTTCAATCCCTCGACCCTGGGAAACATCTCGGCTTCACCGCCCTTGCTCTCTCGTTCTTCTTCTTCGTCCTGGTTCTCAGTCTTGAGAGTTGATCCGGTTTGCTCGGCTTTCGGCGAAACCGAAACAGGAGTAATCTTCTTTGACACTTTACGACGTGATCTCATTTCGTAATATCTCTACTACCCGTTGGTGCTGAAGGCAAATGTACGCGGCGTGTGCCAACTAGGAGCCTTTTTTAATGCACGCTTGAAGGTAACGCGTTGGCCGCGTGAATAAAGTTTTCATTTCACGTTGACGCGTCCATTGCTGCGACAGCACAAAATGACCACCGAGATGTACCTACCATTTGCAAAACTACGGCCAATCCATAACTATTGCATATATCGTTATTGTATAATAGACATTTATTGTAGTTTGTGATTCCGAAAATGATGGACGAAAGGGACCTAGAAATCGACGACCTCATCAACGACCTCGACAAAGAACATTTCTCCGCCCATCCCACAGCCAACTCTTCCTACCTCACGACCCACAAATCTCGGGACCTCAAAAGCCTCGTACGACTATGGATCTCAGAGCGCACATGTCCGGACATATTACCCTACGCGCATGACCTCCTCGACACGATGCTCGACCGTGTGCGCGAACAGGTCGAGGTCATAGAGGTGAACACTACCTCCGGCGACGCAGGCGGAGGCGCGAAGTTGAAGTTATTGTTTGTCGAGACAGAGATTGAGCGGGTGAAGTTTCTAGTGCGAGGGTATTTACGGGCGCGAATACTTAAGGTTGGTTTTCCCCCGCAGTTCTTTTGTTGGTGGCCAAGAGTTATTGATCGGGCGAGTAGATTGACAACTACTATATGCACATATTGAATAACCTCGACATGCAAACCAGATTGTCACAGTCGGAACTACGCTACGCGAAGCGGTATGACCGTCCTTTGTTCTTTCCTCGCCATAGACCGACGAATCACTGACAAAGAACAGCCGCGGGAATCAACTAAAAAGATATTACGACCTTCGTTTCCTCTCGTCACTCCCACCGTCACTTCAACGACTGGACGACACTGCTGGCGGATTGCAGATGGTCGAGATGCCTGATTTAAACGAAGTAGTCTTCATTCGAGTCTTACATGATGTACCTGGCGAAGTAGACCTTGGCAATGACGATAAGATCGAGCTGAGAACAGGGAATATATATGTATTGCCGTATAAAGTTATCCGGCGGCATATAGATATTGGAGATGTGCAGTTAGTGTAGATGACAGTAAATGCACAATCTGTACGATGATTGTAAGGTACTGAAAGTATATTCACTGCTCACCAGCACACAAACCAGGAAAATGACAAACAAGACATTAAAATAGTGAACGTACGCATACAAACACTAAAACCACAAAAAAGCACCACACAAAATATTACAAAACTCATTTTTGATGTTGCTATCGCTGTTTCTCGGCAATACAATCATCATAACATAAATCACCAATTTATCTGATCAAACCTGTCATCTTCCTCTTTCTGCGCATTGATATACTGCAATGTGCGCTCAAAATGTTTCCGCGGCGAATCATTGGTCGACTGATCGATCGTATTCGATAAATTCGACATAATAAGCGATATTAACCCATTCACGTACTTCGCGGTGACGACCTCGCATCCCCGGTCAAAGTAATACACATACCGGTTCAAGATCTCAACAAATAACTCAATTGAAACAGCAGAATCCATGCATGCATCCGCAACACGTAACGCCCGCTGCAAGCATTCCAGCACGCGCTTGCCGTCCCTATACAAAGGCGTTTTGCCCTCTTCCTCACCACGAACTGCGATCTCAACGGCCCACCATAAATGACTCGCAAAGTACACGGCCCGACACTGGTCTGGCTTCTTGAGCAGTTTCGATCCAAACAGCGCATTCTTGGTGATCAAAGTCTCATAGTTTTCCTTTGTAAAATTTCGAGTACCGTGAAGGGCGCCTGCAATAACGCACAATGCCTGGAACTGAGCGCGCGAGTCCGTGAGAGCTTCCTCAAAGACAAGATATGCCTGTGCGAAGAACTCGTACGCGACCTCCTCCGACTCGACCTGGTCCGCAATCTGTCCGCAGAAAATGTACTGACGCAAGCAGGTATCCGGGGACGCGCCTGACGAGTACATGTCTGTGATCAACTGATGCGCGAACTTGAACACTGCGACGATCTTCTGCGCGTACGCGTTGTCGACAAATCGCTTGCCCCAGAACGTCTGCACGAGCTTGACAGACGATGTTACCAACGCCGGGAACGTGAACTTTATGCGATCGCCGCCTTCGCCAAGGGCCTTCTTGGCAAGCTGCAGCATGCGGAACTGAACATCGGGAACATCTGACTGAATGAGATGAACAATCCTTGCAAGCCACCCCTGTTCCTCAACTGTCTCGTCAGTTTCAGTGTCCTTCCGCTTAGCGGCACCAGCGGCACCGTTGGCGGCTTGCGGCGCAACGGAAGCCACGGTAGTATTGCTGAAGGGTACGGCCGGTTGCTGGCCCTCCTTAATAATAACGCGAAGAAGCTCAGCAACACCTTCGACGTCTTCGGGAGTCTCGATTTTTGTGTAATTTTTGAGAATCGAATGCGCAACGGCGGCGGCGATCGATCGGCGTGTCGCATACGACTGAGCATGCAAAAGTCGGAGATAATTTGGAATGGCGAGGACGTTGAGGAGAGACTTGTACGATGAAATCGGCGCGAGTAGAAGAGCAAGAATGTTGTTCTTGGCAGGCGGTGAGTGTAGATCAGCATTATCTTTGTATTCTTCCACTTTTTCGAGAGTGAAACCCATGATCTGGTCAATATATTCGAGATCGGCTGGATAGCAGTTGAGGCACAGATTCGTGAGAGAAACGAGAAGTGCAGTGACGTCGCCAATGGGGAGGTCCGGACGAGCTTTGATTAATAGTTGAATCTGCTCAAAGAAGACTTCAAACAATCTAATCTCTTCCAACAAGTTAGGCTCTTCAACTACCGGCACTGGGGCAGTCGGCGTCTCCTCTTCTTCAGCGTGCCCGTTCGTTGAGGTCTCACCGTTCGTTTCATTCGACTCGTCGTGGACACCGTTCTCCTGGTCCTCGGTAACAGCGCTGGCATCTTCCCAGTCACCGTTAAGGGCAGGCGGAGGAGGTGCGACTGGCTCCGTGTCTTCGATAGTATGGTCTTTAAACAACCCATATTCTTCGGCGACACCATCTTTGAATCTGATACGTTTCACCGCGGCAGCAAGCTTCTTCATGGCAGCGTCTTCTCGTGCCTTCCGAACCTCAGGTTCCTGTCCTTCGGCTTCACGGTTGGCAAAGGCAGCTAGACGGTCGATCATTGAAATAACGATATTCTTAACGTTCACGCCGGGATTTAGTTTGCCGGTAACAGACAGGAAGAGATCAAGAGTCTGTAAATGGAAGTCGTCGGGGAAAACTTGTGTTATAACTTCCAGTAGGTATTCCTGGGCGAGGATATCGCGGCACTGCACCACTTGCTCCAAAATGGCAGGCAAAATTGTCTATGGTTTATTAGTATAAGTGTAACATATATAAATTGTCGACTTACTGTCTTGTATGTTTCGGCATCAACACCATCGAGTTGACTGACACGAACAAGGTTGCTGCCTATGAGAATCTGTAGCTCCTGTCGTTCCTTCATACGCTTCTCGCGCTCACGACTATGACCCTGGTGCTGAAGGCGAACCCATAGCTTATTCATCTCGATGAAATTGGTGATGACAAAGTGGATGGAATCGGTCAAGTTTCCTTCTGGGCCGTCGCTGTCGCCAACGGGCAGACAATCTCGTGACTGGCCGGAGAGGTAATAGCGGAGGAAGAGACCGCGGATAGGATGCTGGACTCCACGACACATTTCCATCATATCCTTCAAGATTTCCTTGACAGGTGCATCGGGAACTGACATGTACACTGTTCCCACAGTGACCATGAGATACAGGCGAGGAAGAATGTTACCTGACGAACGTTAGTATGTCAAAACATAATGCAGTCCAACAATCTATCATTTGTCAGTGCGTTCAACGATAGTTACGCACTACTATGGGCAATTGTTTGATAGGAGAGAGATGAACAGTAGATAGCTGACGTACCGGCATACTGGACCAGCTCGTAGAGGTCAGCGAGGTGGTTATTTGGATGGTTCTCCTTGAGGTAGACGGACAGGTTGCGCATGGAGTCGAAGACTGCCATGTAGAGCTCGTAGTACTGCTTCGGGCCGAGGGAGGACGTTCTGAGCTCGGATAGCATGGAAGAGGCATGCTTGAGGGCGTCCATGAGCTTGCCTTTGGACTCGAGGTTCTTGAGCATCAGGTGGGACTGCTGGCGAACGACGCTGAGGGCGTCCTCGAGCAGACGGGCCTGCTCCTCCTTCGAGGGCGAAGGGATGGGTGTGGACATGGCGAATTGGAGGCGGTGAATAGTTCACAGGCGGAGAGCAGATGAATTCCACTTGTCTAGGGAATATTACATAGGCACAGCTCGAGATGAATGTGCCCAGCTAGCTGTCAGTCAGTAGACTTGTCAGATATGTAAATATCGTGGACACGAACAAAATATCAAGCCTCGCCTGATATAGAAATATATTCAGTTGTGACTGGAAAGACCTCCTATACTGGAGTAATTTGCAGCAGGACTAGTTGTATTCAGATTGGCGTACGGCGTCTTGCTATTTCACTATTAGACGAGTTCACAACGCCACTGTAGCCGCGTAACCTACGATTGATAACAGGTCACGTGCCAAGCTGGCGGACATGCTTTATCTGGAAGCCACTAGCTCAGGACAGTACGAAAGAGGCAAGGCTCCAAGACGGGAAGAGCCTAAATTGCCACGCACATTCGAGCATAGCCCTAACCCACTCTCCGGGGCCGCGGAGTGGAAGTTTGTATGACTCTGAATTTATGAATGTGAGGCAAAAGTTCTTCGCCATCGTTGTAGTTTTTCTTCCTCCACTGACCGTCTGCCGGAACAACAATCTCTCATACCACAATATCGCCCACCATGCTCCGCACATTGGCTCCCTCGGCACGTGCAACTGCCTCCAGGGCAACCCGAAATATAAGGTCAAATGCGTCTCGTGCAAAATCAACTACAAGCGCCGCCGTCAGTCGTCAGACTCGGAGGACTCAGCATTCCGCTGCCGCGTATGTTACCCTTTTTCTCATCAATCTTCACTCGCCGCACACACAGAGCTATTGTACTAACTCAGGAAGTAGTACAAAGATAAGTCCAGCAACTTACGCTGAATCGAATATTCAGCCAAAATTGGAGCAATTGTCGCCCCTGAAGGCCACTCCGTCCCATCTAGATGATTCGTGAGTTATCCGTTCGTCCGCGTATAGTCGCGCGTGCGCTAAGTAGCAAGCTAACAAGTATTGCTGTAACAGTTTCGTTGGCTTGTCTGGAGGCGACATCTTCCACGAGATGATGCTGAGACATGGTGTTGAGCACATTTGTGAGTAATATGCAACATTTCTAAATTGGACTGTAAGTCTAATAACTATCCCAGTCGGTTACCCCGGTGGTGCTATCTTACCTGTCTTCGATGCCATTTACAACTCGCCTCACTTTACCTTCATTCTGCCTCGCCATGAGCAGGGTGCCGGTCATATGGCTGAAGGGTACGCTCGGGCCTCCGGAAAGCCTGGCGTTGTCCTCGTTACCTCTGGTCCTGGTGCGACCAACGTCATCACCCCTCTCCAAGATGCGCTTTCAGATGGCACTCCTTTGGTTGTGTTTACTGGCCAAGTCGCGACCTCTTCCATTGGTACCGACTCTTTCCAGGAGGCTGACGTCATTGGTATTTCGAGATCCTGCACCAAGTGGAACGTCATGGTTAAAAACGTCGCTGAGCTTCCCCGAAGAATCAACGAGGCCTTTGAGATTGCGACCTCAGGGAGACCCGGCCCCGTACTAGTCGATCTGCCCAAGGATGTTACGGCTGGCATTCTCCGTACCCCTATCCCGACCATGAACTCTCTCCCCGCTCAGGGTCTGTCCATCTCCAGCCTCGCATCGTCCATCGAGATCACTGACAAAGCTCTTCGACATGCCGCCAAGCTTATTAATATGGCAAAGAAACCCGTGATCTATGCCGGTCAAGGTGTACTTGGCTCCGAGGATGGTCCGAATCGTCTTCGTGAACTGTCTGAGAAAGCGTGCATACCCGTCACCACCACGCTCCAGGCTCTTGGTGCGTTCGATGAGCTACACGAGAAGTCCCTTCACATGCTCGGTATGCATGGCAGCGCTTATGCCAATCTCGCAATGCAGGAGGCTGACCTCATCATTGCTCTTGGCGCGAGATTTGATGACCGTGTAACTGGCTCCTTGGCTAAATTCGCTCCTGAAGCGCGCCGTGCTGAGAGAGAAGATCGCGGTGGCATTGTCCACTTTGATATATCTCCGAAGAATATCAACAAGGTTGTCAATGTCACTGAGGCTGTCGAGGGAGACGTCACGGAGATGTTGGCCAGTTTGATGCCCATGGTCAACCAAGTCGATACCCGACCGGAATGGTTCTCCAAGATTAAGGATTGGAAAGCGCGATTCCCATTCGACTACGAGCGCGAGACGCCCGGTGGTTTCATCAAGCCTCAAACCGTCATTGCTGAGATCTCGCGGTTGACCGAGCAATATAAGGACAAAACCATCATCACTACTGGTGTCGGCCAGCACCAGATGTGGGCAGCCCAGCACTTTCGATGGCGATTCCCGCGCACAATGGTCACTTCTGGCGGTCTCGGCACTATGGGCTTCGGTTTACCAGCTGCCATTGGTGCGAAGGTCGCAAAGCCTGATCATGTCGTGATCGACATTGACGGCGACGCTTCTTTTAACATGACTTTGACCGAGCTGTCCACTGCCGCGCAGTTTAACATTGGCATTAAGGCTGTTGTTTTAAATAACGAGGAGCAGGGTATGGTTACACAATGGCAATCTTTATTCTACGAAGATCGATACGCGCACACGCATCAGAAGAACCCCGATTTCGTCAAGCTCGCCGAGGCCATGGGTATCAAGGCTCTTAGGGCAAGCAAGCCAGACGAGTTGGAGAGTAAGTTACAGGAGATGTTGGACTACGACGGTCCTGTTCTCTTGGAAGTTGTCGTCGACAAGAAGGTTCCGGTCTTGCCTATGGTTCCTGCCGGAAAGGGATTACATGAGTTTTTGGTGTACGACGCCGAAAAGGAGGAGGAGCGCAAAGTGCTACGGAAACAGCGAACCGGATTGTAAGGCCGCGGGAAGCGACATTTCTTTAGTTTTGGCATTGCTTAGATACCTAAAGAATTTAGAGAGAAAAGCGAATTAAAAGCAAGTAAAAGTCCTAATTGTTTGATTTCAGTTTGGTTTTCCGTGTGTTTTTCGAAAAGCTCTCACTACGTGTCATGATTCTTCCTTGGGAGCCTGAGTTCTTTGTATTTTGAAATTGTGCCCAGAAATGTGTGCAGTGCTCAAAAAGCGGGTTGGTAAGGGTACTACATCAGGTCAATGGAGTTACGAATAGTGTGTTTGATTAATTATGTTTGTTTGTTCGTTTGTTTGTTTATGTACGCATTGTCAAGGAAATGTATAGGGACGTAAACATTGTAATAGTTCTCTTCTGTTTGATTCACATTGGTGGTCAGTGTGAGCAATGAAGTCTATTTGCCTCATAACGACGATGGAAAACTTCTTACCGATTGTACCTAAAGAAAGCGGCGTACGATCTCTGACAAACACGTGATTTCGCGTTGGCGTATACGTGAAGAAAGGGTGCATTTAATGCGGAAATATGAAGGCATGTGATTCAGTGATATGCATTTGAAGGGTCTCGTACATGCTGAAAAGGCCGGCTCGCGTTGTCAGTCGTCTGTACAACAGAGTTTTGTTTACTTTCACTACGCGAGGCGTCCACCACACTCGGCAGCTACCATCTTCAGATCGCTACCGCTCCCTCCAATCGTCTCAAGATGCAAATTCCTGATATACAATCCCCTCGTTCTGCATCGTGTCGGTCTGCGACAATAGCAGTCGTTAGCACGCCAACCGGTAAGAGCGAGCTTCTGCGCCGACGCTCAGCATCCATCGACGCACTCTCGACGCTAACGAAACCATTCAAATCACCGGGAGGGGTTACACAAAGTATCCGGGAGCTACCACTTCGTAAACGAAGAAAAGTGAATTACAAGGAAGATAGCGTCGTTGATGAAACGGAAGATTCAGCATACATCGATGACCTGAGTCGTACACCGCTAGGTCCGAAATGCATCAATAAGTTCCCAGTGTTTAAACCGAACAATCCCCAGGACGTTTTCAGACAGAAATTTGTGGTGCCAAAGAAAGATAAAGGTGATATTATCGATCGTCCTCCTCCTGCACTGGGAATGCTGCGGCGGGCAAACTTTGTTGCGAGACCGTTACATGATCCGTCTGGGGAATTTGCCATTGTGTTGTATGATCCAACGGTCGATGATCCAGATGTGCCTGCAGCGATTGAACCTGCTGAGCTGGAGCTTCCCAAGACGGTTTCGCGGACGCATAAGAGTCTAGCGGAAATGCTAGGAATAAGCAAGAAAGATCAAGAACGGCCAAAGGTTCCCGTTGTCATCGACCCAAGACTCGCTAAGGTGCTTCGACCACATCAGGTAGAAGGGGTCAAGTTTTTATATAGATGCACTACTGGGTTAGTTAATCGCAAAGCCAATGGTTGTATCATGGCGGACGAGATGGGTTTAGGCAAGACTGTATGCATAAGGTTGACGACGTACATGAACTCTACTAATGGGGTTTAGTTACAATGTATCACTCTTATGTGGACCTTGCTTCGACAATCTCACGAAGCTGGAAAGCCGACAATTGAGAAATGCATCATTGCGTGTCCATCCAGTTTAGTCAAGAACTGGGCCAATGAACTGGTGAAATGGCTCGGTAAAGACGCCCTCAACCCGTTCGCAGTTGACGGCAAGGCATCAAAAGCAGAGCTCACCCGCCAGCTCCGCCAATGGGCAATCGCAGAAGGACGGCAGGCTGCAGTCCGTCCAGTTTTGATCGTATCATACGAGACACTCCGCATGAACGTCTCCGAGCTCAAAAACACTAAAATCGGACTGATGCTATGCGACGAGGGACACCGCTTGAAAAATAACGAATCACTTACTTTCACAGCGCTTGACTCTCTGAACGTGCAGCGACGGGTCATACTATCGGGTACTCCAATCCAAAACGATTTGTCGGAGTACTTCGCGCTGCTCAATTTCGCGAACCCTGGCCTTCTGGGCACTCGCGCGGAATTCCGAAAGAATTATGAAATCTCAATTCTAAGAGGACGAGATGCAGATGCTACAGATAAAGATCGTGAGCAAGGTGACCAGAAGCTCGGTGAATTAGCTGGTCTCGTGAACTGCTTCATTATTCGTCGAACGAACGATATTTTGTCAAAATACCTTCCGGTGAAATATGAGCACGTGGTATTCTGCAAATTATCGCCATTCCAAGAGGCACTGTACAACCATTTCATTACATCTCCTGATATTAAGAAACTACTTCGAGGCGCTGACTCGCAGCCTTTGAAAGCGATTGGCTTGTTAAAGAAGTTGTGCAATCATCCGGATCTACTAAATCTGCCAGAAGATATTGAGGGAAGCGAACAGTATTTTCCGGCGGATTATGTGCCGAAGGAATCTCGTGCAAGTCGGGATCGCGAGATTAATACTCTGCTGTCGGGAAAGATGCAAATATTGGAACGGTATGTCAGGGAATGTGGTAGGTAGGAAAAGATTGCTGACAGAATTAGAATGCTAGCACGGATTCGAAGAGATACGAATGACAAAATTGTGCTGATCAGCAATTATACGCAGACTTTAGACGTCATAGAGAAATTCTGTCGCAGTCAGAGATATGGAACCCTTAGACTCGACGGCACAATGAACGTGAACAAGCGGCAGAAACTTGTAGATAGATTTAACGATCCTGAAGGAGACGAATTTGTCTTCCTGTTGAGTAGCAAAGCCGGTGGTTGCGGTATCAATCTCATCGGTGCAAATCGCTTGGTATTGTTTGATCCTGATTGGAATCCAGCTGCAGATCAACAGGCTCTAGCCCGTGTGTGGCGCGACGGACAGAAGAAAGATTGCTTTGTGTATCGGTTTATTGCATCCGGCACGATTGAGGAGAAAATTTTCCAGCGACAATCTCACAAACAATCTCTTTCATCTTGCGTCGTCGACGAAGCCCAGGACGTCGAGCGTCACTTCTCGCTCGATAATTTGAGACAGCTGTTTTCGTTCGCGCCGGATGCGTTGTCGGATACACATACCACGTTTAAATGCAAGCGATGCAAGCCTGATGGTAGGCAGTTTGTTAAAGCTCCGGCTATGTTGTACGGTGACACTAGTACGTGGAATCATTTTACCGCCGACTGTATGAAGGATATTCAGGATCTATTATTGCGCCAGGAAGTGGGGAAAGGAAATGTTACGTACACTTTTCAGTACATATCCCATTAGCGATTACGAAGTTATATACGAGAGATTGAAAATATGATATACACATTCCCTCGAGGCAATTTTGATATAGCATATATACCGGATCAACGATAGAACAATAGACATGGATACAATATTTAAGATCGAAACGAAGTCATTTATTCATTACAAATTGAAGCCAAACCAGGCCGTAGCATCATCCGGTCTTTATAAGCCGACGAAGTCTTTCATCCCTTTTTCGTACACGCAAAAATCATAACCAACAAGCTATTTATCCATCTAGATTACAAGTCGGCATCGTCCTCGTCCGGAAGTGGCATGGCAGCAGCCTGCTCCATTTCGGCCTGGTACTTATTCATCAACGCGTCGTCAACCTCGACCTCGGGAGGAGCAAGGGCGGGCGAGGCGACGAACTCCAGGGCGGGATTACCAACTAATTTTCTGGCCAGCCACAAGAAGGGCTTTTCAAAGTTGTAGTTAGACTTGGCGGAGATATCATAGTACTGGAGATTTTTCTTTCTGTGGAATGTGATGGTCTTGGCCTTGACCTTGCGCTCCTTGACGTCGACCTTGTTGCCGCAAAGAACAATGGGGATGTTCTCGCAAACACGGACGAGATCACCTAGAATCCCGTTAGCCACGAAACACTTCGGTGAAATTATTATCAAATCCACTGTTGCTTACGATGCCAGTTAGGAACGTTCTTGTAAGTGATACGGGAAGTGACATCAAACATAATGATACCGCACTGTCCGTTGATGTAGTAGCCGTCACGGAGGCCACCAAACTTCTCCTGGCCGGCAGTGTCCCAGACTACACACGGTCATTAGCAATGAGAAATTAAAATGCTATATGTAATTATCGCTAATCATACCATCAAACTTAATTTCGCCGTAGTTTGTGTAGAAAGAGAGTGGGTGGACCTCAACGCCAAGAGTGGCATTGTACTTCTTCTCGAATTCACCTATAAACAATAAGTTTAGCATGACAATCCGCCACCACAATTCGGCAACAAAGTGTAACCAATGGTCGCATACCAGTCAAGTGACGCTTGACGAAGGTGGTCTAGAAACCTAGTTAGCTAATTCGTCCACTCGTCACATTAGCATTCCCTCTCGATACAGATCTGCGCTGCGGTGAAGAAATGAAAAAACAAAACACAAACAAACCTTGCCAGTACCACCATCACCAACAAGAACAAGCTTGAAAGTAGGAATCTGTTGTTCAGCCATTTTATATCTGTATTTCAATAATAGTGTTAGCTCAGAGTAACATTCCCGCGAAAGGTAGAAGATCAATTGCAGTGCCTGCAAAGGCCTCCTTGCGTGGACCTTGCCAAACTCTCAGAATCGCGCAGCTGCAATCATTTCGCCATTTTTGTCTCAAATCCAAATAATGAATTTTTCCATCGATCTCCCAAGGAACTAAAATTACTCACATTGCGTACCAATATAGATCTGTAGATGCTAAGATCAAGTATAGATAAGAGAGGCTTGATGCAAAAGATTGCAACAGACAAAAAAAACATCAAGAGCTCTAGATGTCAGTGCGCTTATGGCATACTCAGCTTAATGCTCGCATATTTGGGGCATCAAAATTTGCACTCGGAGCATTTACGTCACATTAAAGAGAAGGCATTAGAGCTTCCACAGGGCAAGACGAGATCTACGTCATAAGCAAGAGCTCGTGAGAATACCGCATCTATTATCGTGTGTGGCTGTCATGATACCCTCTACTTCGAAATAATGTTAAATCTATAATTGTCTGCTTTGTATATTTCTGTAAATTATATTATATTAAATTAGTACAAAATATTATGTAGAGTAAAGCTAACGACGCGACTGTTCATTCACTGTTCATTCACTCTGTAGTGTACCTTTCCTATAGTGTTGACCGCCGCGAGTACAGAGGTTAGAGGCTAATTTGGCATTCCCGCAGTTACAAGCTATACTCGACCAACTAGTATTTATTTGACCCACCACACTCCGGTTTTTTTGAGTAATAATACTGGGGAGTGCCACGCGAGATACAAATATGTTTTCAATATTCCAGCGGATACAACAATATTGTGGCTTCGTGACAACAGTGACCGTATTTCTAACTGCTGCTATCAGTATATCATCATTGATCCAGGAGCATTTTTTCATTAGTATACCACAGGCATCAATAAATCTACAAAGTATTGATGTGTAAGCCACTGATATATTAGCGTGAAAATTGATATAATTTATGCTGCAGAATGGCTAATTAAGAGCATGAAAATAGTCGATTTGGGAAGCCGCATCTAGGATACAACTATAAACGACAAGAGTATGCTTTGATGAGGTTCGATCTAGACGCAGGTTTGAATATCTCGTCGAGTAATTAGTGGATAGATATGTTAACAGGCATTGCTAGATCTAACGCCGCTGTTCACATGGAACACGAAACAACTCTTTGTCTACCTGGCGGCGACGTATCCTGGCAAGCCATACGTGAGTGATATTAGAAGTTCTGTGGATGTGACTAACTTAACAACCTTCCAGTCCAATAAAGTTATCGTTTGGGATACTATCATCCAGGATAAAGAAGACGCGGTCATATCTTTACAGGACGCGACAGCCGACTACTCCATTTACGACGTTACTGGCAAATTCAAGTATGTAGGCTGTTATATTGTATACTCTTCGACACTAACGATTCACAGTGGTCGTAATGCAACATTATCATTAGAATGGAATGTACAGCCATACGTAGGCCTGCTAACTTGGAATAAAGGCATCGAGCGCCAAAGATTCGAATTCCCTCAGCTTAAACAAGCACGATAGAGCGTTCGGATTATAGAGCTAAATGGCTATAAAAGACATCATGTCCAACAACATTAATGTCAAACAATTGAAGCAGTATATATACAGTATAAATGTAGCATATGGTGCAACGACCACGATCCAACGTACAATCAGTCTAATGATACACCCAGCCCGTATATACACAGTAAAATATGCATGCTCATTCATCCATTATGCCAAAAATCAATGTTGGTCGTGACCTCGCCAACCACCACGTCCACGTCCACGTGCACGTCCATGTCCTCGTCCACGGTCGCGTCCGCGGCCATTGCTCTGCTTCTGTGGCGGGTTATACAGCAGTTGCTTGGTGGTCAAGTTAACAACCGAAGAACACTCCACAGTCATACCGCGGTCAGACGAGCACCGACCACCCAAGTCTGTCCCACCCAAAAATGTTACATCGAAAACAACATCCAACGCACGTCTTCCATCTGCGGTCGTGATTCCTATAACCGTGCCTTTCGACGCGATTGGAACATTGCCCGAATCTTTGACATATACTATCCTGTCACCTAACGCAAAGCGCTGATGTCCAAGCTTATGAGTCGCGTCAGATGGCTTCAAAAGAGCTGCTTGAGGAACGTGAGAAATTGTAACAGGTTCTCCTGGCTCTATGTTCTCAAGGCGCTCATTTAAAAGTTTCTCGATCTCCTCAACAGATTCAGGTAGTAGCTGTTCGGAATCCAGTGGGACACGGTCCATTCGGCCAGACTCAGCTGACTTGAGCCAAGCCTTTATCTCATCCAATCTTTTGTGTGCAACCTTGTCCGGTACACCGAGAAGCGAAGAGATACTAGGACGATCTGCTCCAGTGTCAGCATCGAAGCTCTGCTCCGCAACATATAAGCGTTTGCATACCAGTATGAATCTCTCTTTTGAGCCCTTCGAACAAATCAGGGAACTTCGCCTGATACTCCTTGACCAAATTCTTAGCTTTATCTGTGTATTCCCAACCCGCAGCAGTTCTCCTCGTGTAACCAAGAACCTTCTGTTTCTTTCCCTCAAACTTGAGGTTTAAGCCAATATTGGCCAACGAATCTTGTTCACCCTTCGTAATTGAATAGCTAGCGGTGATCTTACTGAGTAATAACGAAGGAATATGCAACTCTCGGCACAACTCAATCGATGCCTGATAAACCACTTTCTTCTGCTCTGCCGCCGCAATAGCGGTGCCGAACATCACGTCCTCCGGCTTCGCAGCCGCAACAAAAACGTCAGCATGATGCGCGCCATGGATTGCAAGAACTTGCAACGGCTGTGCGTATGCCTCCTCGCCCAGATAAAACCCACGGGTGCCAGCTGGAAACTGGTCGGCGATCAAAGGTGCCGGCTTCTCCTTATATCGTTCATCTTCATTGATAACTGATGTTAAAATGGTCTGCATAGCATAATCCACGCGAAGTGATGGCGTCCAATCGTACTCTTTAACAAGAGCACCATTTGGCAGCTGCTTCAAACCCTTCAGCAGAACAACCTTAGCAAGAACGTCAACTGTGCCGATATCCACGCCGAGCCTAGCGCATTGTGTGTAGATAGCTGCGCGCTTGATATCAAACGCCTGCACGTCTGCCGGAGTCATCGGAGACCGGATTACCTCCGACGTAGTAGTGACCCCGTTAATATGCATCATTCCGTAGCTGAACAACTCATCGGAAATCCCAATAATCATCGCTTCCTGAATATATGGCCAACCGACGTACACCTTCGTCTCGAGTCTCTTCGCCGCAATCTGTTCAGTAGTGAGTTCCTCAAAAATGTCATCAAGAGTGACAATCATTGCTTCTCGTCTACAATCCTGTTGGAATAGGTTAACTGAATGTCTCGTTGTCAACCCAGCCGTATGAGGAATCGTATTAAGTGTCGGAAAGCCAGCTAGCGCGTGCGCCCCCAGCTGTACCCCCTTGCAAAGACTGCTCTTATACTGACGATCTCCCATAGGAGGAAACTGGTACTCCGAAATCCGGCAATGATTTTGGGGTATATCAGGAAACACATCCTCCAGAGATGATGCGTAAACTTCGTTCATATTCGGATCATAGCTGAACTTAATCATCTTGCCGAAAGTATTACGTTTCCTTTCAGCGGGAGTGAGTTGCTTCTCAAAAGCTACAACCTGTGTCAACGTGCGTTGTAAATAAGGTGCTATAAAGGTACATACGATGCATGGCTTTCAGCAGTCGCTCTTCATCCACGAACGGAATCTTGACAACAGCTTCCCAATCTTGCTTCTTTCCATTAAGATCGAGGTCGAACTCTTTAGGATAAAAGTCCAAAATAGGTGATGATACGTCATGCATTAAGGTTCTGTACGAAATTGGGATAAGTAGGCTACTGCGGTCAGGCAGGACACCCATCAACTGTTCAAATGGCTTAAATGGAGTGCCAAGGTTAAAGTTCATGTCAGCTGAGAGACCCTTTGAAATATCTATGATTCGTTAGTGCAGAATTACATAACATAATCGATATGGCATACCTGAGAGTCTTGGAGCGTAATGATATTTGAAGAACCAAGACCAGGATGACACACCCTTATAGTAGTAATTCAAGACCCATTGAAGTCCTTGAACGTAGTTCTGACAAAGTTCGGTAAGCTTCGCGTCATCGCCAAACGAGAACTCGAGTTTGCCTTTGTAGTATTTGTCTTTCCATTCACTAAACTTCTTCAATACTCGTTCACTAGGCTTTTTATCTCTCAAACTAGACATCTCTTCTTGAACAGGTGCCGAGCGATATTGCGACAATACTCGCTGAAGCGCATACTCGGCTTCCTCGTCTGTCTCGTCAGAATCTATCGCATCATCCAATTTAAGTGAAACAGTTTGGCCACTAGGCATGTCTAACACCGCGCATTCAAGAGACAATTTGCCAGCCATGGTTTCAATGAACTGCAAGTCATCTTTCACCGCGAATAGCGGGAGTTCCCACTTCAAATTCCGCTGTGAGCTATCACTCCGAACTTTGAGCAAATAACTCTCAACACTGTCAAAAATCATCTTTTGTCTAGGTGTCATTTCCAATACACTACGCTTTGGCTTGGGTCCATCCGCAGTGGCCTTGGAGTCCATATATAACAGATCGTCATTCTCGGCTTCGAAAAGCTTGAACTCAAAGTCTACTAGTTCTTTCAGCAGAAACCGCAGATTCTCCAAGTTGATCGTGCCTGAATCAGTAAGGTATGTAGTGCACTTTGGTAGTGCCCTTTTGTACGCATCGAACATGACGGTTAATGCGCCCTCATTGATATGAAGCTGGGGCAAATTAGGCAAGAAATCATTGCCTACGAAGACACAGAGTAAAATGAAGTCGTCCAAGACTCGTTCAAAGTCGTAAGCGAATTTGAGTCTGTGTTTGATATCTTGAAACTCCAGCTCTAAGTATTCTCGCACCAGCGAATGGTGTAACAAGTAAAACTTTTGGTGGAAGAGCTCCTTAGGCTTTTTTCGTGCTGGGCCAAACAAAACTTCCTCTCTGAGAAGACAAAAGTGGGGATCATGACTCAGCAGACCTAACATAATCAGATCGGCATCCAAACCATACAAACAATGTCGCGTGTTGGGGTTATAGTCCGGTTGAGTTTTCGCTGCTCGAATATATTCCATAATCTTGTGCTCTCCCTCACCAGGAACCTCATGACCGGATAAGACAACTTGAACATTCTGCCACCGAGAGTCCTCAGAAACTTTTTTTGAAATGAAATAGTGTAACTGTTTACTAAGTTTACTCATAAACTCCGTACCAGGCGTGATCGCATTTGTATCAAAAGGTGGTTCTTTCGGCAACGTCGTACCTTCTTTAATCGCCTTCTTCACGGCCATTTCAGCGTCTAACGCAGTACGAAATCGACGCGATCGTTGCTGATTCATTTTCGCCCGTGGCGCGACTCCGTCCACAGCCATAAAGAACAATTTCTTCGGTTTGACCTTATCAAATAGAAGCTCAATATAGCTGAATATCGCTATAAACATTTGATCTTCCGACATTCGAAACGTCGCGTCGTCGGAGTCTTTGTGCGTGCAGTTGTGCAGGATACCATTCATGTCGAGGTATAAGTTGTCGAATCTAAACATGGATCAGTCAGAACCTTATCAGATATCGCCTCACGGACAGACAAATATCTAACATACTCAGGAATCTTATCGCCCTCGATAAGTTGAGAGATTAGAGGATATCTCTCTGAAATCCATCGGAAAAACTTAGGAATGCCTACATTGCCACCGCGTTAGACACATTCGCCATTGCTCGGCTTGTCAGTAAGTTGATTGCCTAAAGATGAACATACCCATTTTTGATTACCAATATCGGATGCAAAGAAATAAAGCACAATGGTATGGTAAATCGTGATGTAATTGTATGTGAATATGACGAAATGTTAAGTAACTGCTATAATCTCACCATCTCCATCAGTATCTCTATGCCACAACCCCAACCCACACCATGATCCCCCGGTGTTCCCATGATTAATTAACTTTTATATTGCTCCAGTACTGAGCTATTGCTTCATTGATAACGAGTCCGTTTGACATCGGAGGGATTGCAGAATTTATAGGGCTGTCGATTAGATGCTCCAGAGCCTAGTCTTCTGTGTTCTTGCTTCATCTCTGCTGGTTCTCGCAATTGGTTTGCTTCGTTTGCACAAATCAAAAGCATAGACATCGACAATGTCGTCGCCAATGAAATATTCCTACACACTCTGGTCACCATCAGATACCGTGCGAGATGTGGCAGAGAGTCTGGGTATTGTGAGCCTACCGGAAGACGTTGCGAAGGCTCTCGCTATGGATATCGAGTATCGAATCAATGAACTGTTGGAACAAGCTACGAAATTTATGAAGCATTCAAAGAGGACGAATTTGACGACTGCGGACATAAGTCATGCGCTTAGAGTACTCAATATCGAGGTGTGATACTCTTCACCTCGCAATTCGAATGTATTAGACTGATGAATATAGCCGCTCTATGGATACGATTCCACGCGACCACTCCGATTCCGGGAAGCAATCCTTGGACCTGGGCAGACGCTATACTATATTGACGACGACGAGGTCGACTTTGAAAAGATAATAAACATGCCGTTGCCAAAGGTTCCAAGAGAGGTCTCGTTGACAGGTATCCGACGTGAGCTCACAAACGGGGAGTAGTGAACTGACGACTTTTTTAGCACATTGGCTGGCTATAGAAGGTGTTCAACCTGCTATACCGCAGAATCCTTTGCCAGCAGAGAGCCGGACATCAATGGCAACCGTGGCCGGCAGCACGTCCGCGGAAGTAGAGGTGAAGCCTCTTGTGAAGCACGCGCTCTCGAAAGAATTACAGTTATATTTTGAACGAGTAGTCGCCGTTCTGACAGAAGATTCATCTACTGCAACAATGAAGAATGCGGTACTTAATAGTTTGGGAAATGATCCTGGATTACACCAGTTGATTCCATACTTCATTCAATTCGTCGCTGAGAAGATTCGTCTGAATTTGAAAGACGCATCCATGCTTTATTTGATGCTGCAGGTATTGTATCGATTACTAACCAACCCTACTATCTTTATAGAACCTTATGTAAGTCTTGTTCATGGAGTGCGGAGAATATATTCTGATTGGGTTTAGATACATTCAGTAATGCCGCCAATTCTGACACTCTTAGTCGGCAAACGCCTCGGTTCGTCACAGTCATCCAAAGAAGAGCACTACAAAGTCCGCGACTTCGCCGCATCTCTTCTTCAACAAGTGTGCTCGCAATACGGGGACACCTATCACACCTTAAAACCCCGCGTAACGCGCACGTTACTTAAAGCATTTATGGACTCATCGAAGTCCGTTGGCACACAATATGGCGCTCTCTCTGGCTTGCGCGCGATTGGGCCGGAAGTTATCCGCGTTCTAGTGTTAGGTAATCTTAAAGACTGGGCTGTTGTTATTAGTTCGGCGAGCTCGGTGACAGAGGAGGATAAGAGCCGGCTCGGACTTGCTGTCCTGGAAGCACTGCGGTGTCTTATTGACCCAGAGTTTGCTACCATTGATGAAGTTAGTGATACGGATAAGGAGAACTTTAAGGACTTTGTGGGACCGGAGGTAGCAAAATTGGTCCATGAAGTGGACGATTCCGAGGCAATCGTCAAGGCAGTGTTAGATAGTCAGAAGTTTTCGTGATTTTGAATCTGTACGATAGTTTGTATAATAGCCGAATGACAGTCTTATAATTTCAACGTTCGGAATCTCCCGCGTACAAAAACCGTGAACACCGCTAAGTATGCCAAAACGGTGCGCATGTTCAAGGTAGTCCTGAACTTTTATATATCCCCTTCCTTAGTTTTGGGAACGCGTATTTGTGCTAAATCCGAATCAGATCATATTCTCGGATTTAAGTACGTATAAAGCGAGAAAACGATCGGGCAAAGTGTCGAATGGTAGCGGCTACGGAGGGACAATTAATCCTAAAGCTTGCTTGGATCCTATTTGACTTCGGCATTGTGTAACCGTCTAGACTGCACTTATTCGACTAAGGGCGCCACTAGTATTGTAGAAAATCGGATGGGGCAATGCTTGCACACGAGCACAAACTTAACACCGCACAGGAACTCCATTCTTTCGGGTGTTACACATGCATGATCCATTTTGTCAACCCATTTGCTAGCCAATCAGCGCAATACTGAGGCAGTATGCCCATAATGTAAATTCCTATCGTCTACTTGCTATTCGAGTGCTAACAGTACGCAGCCGGCGGTATATCCGTCTTTCGCCGCGCGACACCATCCTCGCGAGGATCTTCCTTAATCATGACGACATCAGCTATTTCACAACATCGATCCGTCAATCCGCGGCAGACCACACCGACCGCGACAATGAACGAGAATTAATGTCTTCCGCGCCATCACGACTACATTCCATATTCAAGGCCATTCAGCCAATAGTCCATCGGCGCCTCAGAGAACAAAAGCGCGAAAAAGGCGTCAGTGTATTCCGTGTCGTCGGCGATCGTGACACCCGAGACAGACAAACCATACTCGAGGATACCGCGGCGACTTCAGCCAGTACTATGCTGCCCGGAGTCGTCATTCGCGAAGGCGCGGTTGGAAACGGGACAGGTGACGTCGTGATTAATCGCTGCGAGGGTTGGGAGTGTTCTTTGTTTTTGGTCAAGGATCGCAGTAAACAGAGCGCAGTTTTGATAAAAGATATCCAGTTGATCCCGTGGCGGTCGCGGAGCAGCAAGAAAAGGAAGAGAGAGGTCATTGACATAGACGCCGATGGCGCTCCAGCGACTACAGAGGGCGCTCAAGACGAGCAAGATGACGATGTTGTCGAAGATCAAAAGCCCGAAATGAGGACAAGCTACACAGGTTTTGAAATCTACAGCAAAACGCTTTACTTAGTTTTGCGTCGAGTCCGCGTGATAAACGATAATGTGATTAAGGACACGTCGTTGTGGAGAGATGTTGCTGACATCACCGACAGCGAGGACGGGAATAATGTTCAAGACTCCGATGAGGGCTTATTATCTCGCTCCAGAAATGTGGGAAGCTTCAAGGATAGCGATGCCGGTGGTGTCACGGACGGGGGTATAGTTGGCTGGATCAGCGCGTCACAAAGTATTCAACCCAGCGAAGGTGTTGACTTTGAGGCCCGATAACATTCGGGTTGTATATGTGTATCACATTTAAATGTCGAATCTTTTGCATTTCATTATTTGCGTAACTTAGACAAACCTATTGTCTTAACCAAACAGTAACTCCTCGAAACGAAAGTGGTGGACAACCTCAATTCTTTTGATACCAACGAGTTTCTAATGATATTACTGAACTAAGTAACCATTGTCCTCTTGCAACTCATTCGAATTGACAATACCAAATGTGGTGGAATGAATACTCTTTGTTCTGTTCGGCACTGAATATTATATTTACACACAAGAAACCACTAACGACATAAGTAAAAAAGGCACCCAGATGCAACTAAGGAGAGTCATGTTACATTACTATATAATACATATCACACAAGCCACACGCATTCCGCCACCCGCTTACGGGCTGCTGGAAGTATTGTTGCTGTCAGAGCTAGTGCCTTCCGACGAACTACTGCCGGAGCTGTTCTCTTGCTCAGCCTTCTTCTTATACACCAACTCGAACAGCTTCAATGACGCTTGCTGTACCTCGTCGGTCTTGGACTTCAAGCTCTCGGAAGAAACCTCTTCGCCAGCCTGAGCATTGGCAACCAGCTCACGGAGCTCAGTAATGAGACCCTTGATCTTCTCCGCCTCGTCCTTGTCGATCTGGGCCTCGAACTCCTTCATGGATGCCTCTGTGTCATTGCAAACAGAGTCGGCACGGTTGGCAGCCTCAATGGCAGCACGACGCTCCTGGTCCTGTTCTCTGAATTTCTCGGCGTCCTTGACCATATTCTCGATCTCGGCGTCAGAAAGACCAGACGAGCCGGCGACGGTGATGGAAGAGTCCTTGTTGGTAGCCTTGTCGCGGGCGTGAACATTGATAATACCGTCTGCGTCAATATCGAATGTGACCTCAATCTGAGGGACACCCTTCGGCGCCGGGGGAATACCAGAGAGCGTGAAATTGCCAATAAGCTTGTTGTCTCGGACAAGCTCACGCTCACCCTGGAAGACTCGGATCTCGACAGAGGTCTGACCAGAAGCAGCAGTTGAGAAAACCTGCGACTTCTTGGTGGGTATAGTAGTGTTTCTGTTGATCAAACGAGTGAAGACACCGCCGAGGGTCTCAATACCCAAACTGAGGGGAGTGACATCGAGAAGTAAGATGTCCATAACCTCACCAGACAAGACACCACCCTGAATAGCAGCACCGATAGCAACAGCCTCATCAGGGTTAACAGACTTGACAGGATCCTTGTTGAAGATAGACTTAACTGTCTCAGCGACCTTAGGCATACGTGTCATACCTCCAACGAGAATAACCTCATCGATTTGAGACGGGGCAAGGCTGGCGTCCTTGAGGGCCTTCTTAACAGGCTCTACCGTTCGCTTGATCAGAGGCTCAACATAACTTTCGAACTGAGCGCGGGTAAGCTTGGTGTTGATATGCTTGGGGCCGGTAGCATCGGCCGTGATGAAAGGCAGGTTGATCTCAGTGGAGACAGTCGAGGAAAGCTCAATCTTAGCCTTCTCAGCAGCCTCACGAATACGCTGGATAGCCATTCTGTCGTCCTGGAGGTCAAGACCATTCTCCTTCTTGAACTGCTCTACAAGCTGTCGCACAATGATAATGTCGAAGTCCTCACCACCGAGATGAGTATCACCGTTGGTAGACTTTACCTCGAAGACACCACCCTGAATCTCGAGAATAGAGATATCGAATGTACCACCACCAAGATCGAAGACAGCAACAACTCGGTCGCTCTCCTTGTCAAGACCATAAGCCAACGCAGCAGCAGTAGGCTCGTTGACAACGCGCAAAACATTCAAACCACCAATCTGGCCAGCGTCCTATATACTCATTAGTGATATGCAATTTATTTGCGTTTATGCAAAAAATCGACATACTTTAGTGGCTTGTCGCTGAGCATCATTGAAGTAAGCGGGGACAGTAACGACAGCATTCTTGACTGGCTTGCCAAGGTAGGACTCAGCCGTCTCCTTCATTTTGTTCAGGACGAAGCCACCCACTTGGGACGGCGAATATTTCTCACCACGAGCCTCAACCCAGGCGTCACCATTTGTGTGTTTGATGATCTTGTATGGAACCTGCTTGATATCTTTCTGGACCTCGGGATCTTCGAATCTTCGACCGATGAGACGCTTTGTGGCGAACAGGGTGTTCTCGGGATTGACGACGGCTTGTCGCTTGGCAGGAACACCTACTAGCCGCTCGCCATCCTTTGTGAAAGCAACAACTGATGGAGTCTAGGACAACGGACGTCAATCGAAAAATACGCTTGGACGTAGTGATTCATTGCACTTACAGTTCTAGCACCCTCACTGTTTTCCAAAACCTTCGCGGTTTTTCCTTAAGATTAACGTCAGCGGCAATTCCTATACCGGCAATTGTTTGGATTCTCGAAAACATACCCTCCATAAGGGCTACAGCTGAGTCTAATGGTAATATGTCAGCTTACATGCTCAATCGGTCATCCATCATCTTAACCTACTAGTCGTGCCCAAGTCGATACCAATGACGGTGCCCTGAACTTTTCCGTTGGTTCCGTTCGAGTTAAAACGAGCTCCGAGAGTCGAGCTGATAGGGAATCGTCGAGCGCAGGTCTATAGAATCACTACATATCAGTATTTGCCCTCTGGATCTCACAAGAAGATCAGCGATCAATATCGAAGAATATAAAACTATATACCGCGCGCGCCGTATTTCGTGCCAATCTAGAAGCCAACATTGTGTAACAATCTATTATACAAAAAATAATATGCCACGAGAAGAAGTGGAGGCAAGGTGATTATGTATGGGGAAGTGACAGTGAACGGGGGAAGATTTGCGTAAAATAAAATTTTTAACTGGGCCCAACGTCTCATCGACGGAAGCGATTACCCGGTCGTGGAACGCAATAGAAGCGACGTCACTCTGCTGTCTGTAGTTGTCGTGTCCTTTAGAGTAAGAGTGCAAAGCAAGCTTGCAGGTTATGGTGTTAACGGACGTAATAAATGCGCATATAGACTCAGGGGAGCGGCGTGGCAGAAGGTTCAGTTAAGAAAAACTTATCGTCGGATAGTCGTCTTCCCTTTCAACGGCTATAATTTTCATGTAGTAATGCAAACAGCAGCACCAAAGGATATCGATATCTGGACGGGATAAGGATTTAATTGTTCTCAATTTCTCTCGTTGTGGATCTTGTATCTTATATTATTGTAAATCAACAGCATATTTAGCAAATAATTCAACCCGCCACTTGAAATACATATATATATGTATATATATATATATGATGCCATCGATGGTAGGCAACAAACTAATGCGCCCAGCGAACGTGTAATATATTTGAGAACAGAACAGCAATTATTGGCGAAATACCACTAGTATTCGCTATTGTATTTGTAATTTGTATTAAGTAGCTGTTACCCTACTGGTTACTGTGAAGAAAAACAGTGAGTGATTATTAAATAAGCAGTCGTGAAATGTCTTACTTGGGTACGATTAAGATAGCAAAATATCTCGTGTACCCCTTCTTCCTATTAGAATAATGAGCTGGGTGATTGATAGCTTAGGCTTTTATCTTTGATTGTTCGTTATGCAGTCAATATGTCTATTGACTCACTCCTGTAGGTGTAGTAGAATCCCGCGCGATATGCACGCAGACTGTTCATTTTACCATGTGAATGATACTTTCGGCATATTAGCCTCTACAGTAGATATGCTGAATATTTACCCGTATTATATCTGCTAGGTGGTTGCATTTATGTACTTGTAGAAAGTTTCGAAAGGTTACATGTTACCCCTAATTTTTCACTGTGGAATGACATTGACACATTAATATTACCCACTCGAAATATTTCACTGGCACTGCTAGTCATGTGTGATATGTGTTTATATACATCTATTACTAACAATATCGCGTATGCTTAATGTAAACTTCATTGGGCTGCGACTGTAGAGTTAGCGCGCAGACATGCATTGAATGTCCAACGTGCCGCCCATCCACTTCACGAGAATCTCTTTCTCCGCCGCGGTGGGGTACAATCTGTAGGTCGTGGCCTTCAGGGCAGGCAGTCCCTGGTCTATCGCCCCTGCTAGTCCTGCAGGCGGGACCACCATATCTCGGCATTTTGTTCGCAAGTTCAAAATCCGCGGTTTGGTGGCCGTCTAAATCAAGTAAGTGTGCATTCCTGACGGCTAAATTTGGATAACCCTAACCTTCGCAGGTGTTGGCATTGAATTGGCTATGCTTCGCAGGCTTGTCTGATTTGCTGCGGGTTTCGTACTGTGTAGGGTTATGTTTGTGAACCAAAAACGAACTGACTGCGTCTACAAAACTCGCTCGACGGCATATTTAATCAGTTGAATGTCAGGCCTACAAATAGCCAGTGCTATATATCAAGCCTACTTAAGCCTTGCACGGCTCTTACTACCCTTCCAGATTGTCCATCCGACGCGTCACCTCGTTTACACATGGTTGCCCCAGATGTCAGTCACAGCACTCCGGCTTTCGACCGCTCACGCGCACCGTCGCTTCCGCGCACACTAGTTCCACCATGCTTCTTCACAGATCCGTCCGTCATACAAGAATGGCGTTATGAAAGCAGACGACTGGCCCAACAGATTTACACGCATTTGTGGTTGGGGCCGAGGAACGTAGCCAAAGACGAAAAGTTTTTACAAGACAACAATGTCAAGTTGGTACTGGCCATCACGACGCCGCAGGCATGGGAGATCATGAAGTCCCGGTATGCAGATAAGAGTGAGTACCAGGGACTGCCTGTGTCGAATTACATTGAGCTAGTGAAGAGTTTTCCGCTCGCGAAGCAGTTGATCGACCAGACGAGAGACAACGGCGGATCAACTCTGCTGTACTGTGAGACTGGAAACGAGAAAAGTGCGGCGGTTGCTGTCGCATATGTTATGGAGTCGAATGGGTATGTCTGGGATCACAAATGTTGGAATGACGGGAGTGGTACTGAAGCTACACAAGGTGGGATCTTATTCGGTCGATTCAGTTCGTGCAAGCCCGACGGTTCTGCGTAGCTTTAGACGATAATATGAAGTTTCAAGTAAGTGAATGCAGAAATCAGACTGGCGGAAAGTGTAACACTAACAAATAGTTTAGTTACGGGTATGGAATTGTTTGCCCCTGACCGGCAAAGCATTAACAACTGCGCTAGTCCTACGAGACATTGTGTCAAGCACATCAGGCAGTATTGATACCTTCCAAACGGCCTGACTTACGTCGTACCTTAGATGATCTATACGGAGATTCTGACGAGATGTATGTTTCCTGGTAATGTGCCCTTCGTCATTCCTACTGACCTATCTAGTGATGACGAAGTCGATCGAGAGGGCAGAGCACCATTCAACGACGTTGATCCAAATAGCATAGAAGAAAAAGGTGATGTGATTATGGAATAACAAAAAAACGGACGTGTGTAATGGTTTACGGCGTTCCGTCGGGATGACAATTGGTTTTCTATAGTTTTTTATGTGTGGAGTTTATAAGGTATATTGGGTTTATAAACGCATTGTAATTAGTTTCATATGTCGTTGTATATTTTGTTTTCTGTGTGTTGGTTAATGTGCCTAGTCTGTAATATAGTCAGCATTACGCCAAATTCATATAGCTTGATCGACGGATATATACCTTGACTGCATTGCGACTGTGTTCTACACCGCTACCGTTTTCAAAACACCACAGCTCGCAAGTCGTAATCATTGTCTCTAGCTATAACAACAATAATGCTGCAATCTTAGCTGCCATGGTCTGCAATAACAATCATCAGCATCGCCTCAATAGGTTCCAGTTCTTTGATTTCAGGGCAAGGGCTCATTAATCTCCGTAGCGCCTGAGCGTGGAGAAAAAGTTGAGCAAATCTGCAATTGTTCACGCAACCCAGACATTCGAGAAGTTCCTTTTCGACTTTGCGTTCATTTATACGATATTCTTAATATAATTACCGATACAAAATGGGAAAAAAGTAAGTACACTACATATTTTGATATGCTGGCGGTGTGACGACGACTTCGATACGCGCACTCTGTAACCTGTGATGATTCTGGAATGGACGAGTGAGGTGTGTTGTTCAGACAACTAACGATATTGTCATAGGGATAAGAAGTCGAGAAAAGACGATTACTGGGATACAGCATTCGAGGAGGATCAGGAGACTATTCAGGCTGAAATTAACGAGGCTCCTACTCCGACTCCTACGACGGAAGAGGATGCACATGAGAAGAAAGATGCCACTCCTGCTTCTAAGAATAATGATGGGGCTAAGGTTGAAGTTGGCGATGATGATGATGATGAGGAGGAGGAGGAGGAGGACGCGGGACCTGCTATTCAGTTGAAGGTATTATGATTTACTAATTTGCTTGTGCATCTGGATCGGAAGTCTAACTAAGTAAAAATAGAGTAAGAAAGAGAAAGAACGGGAGAAGAAAGAGAAGGAGAAATTACGAAAGAAGCAACAGGTACGTATTTACTTGGATTACTCGTTCGGTGAACATGTCGGTTAATAGTACCTCTAGATGGAGCGCAAGAAGGCCGCCGCCACTACTGGCGAAGCTACTCCAGATGAGTTAAAGTCTGCAGCCAAGGAAGCAACTACAGAGACAGCGCCTGTTACCGCACCTGCACCGACTCCGGCCGCTGGAAAGAAAGGGGGCAAGGCAGATCCAAAGGGCAAGACAAAGAATAAAATGCTTGCTGCACTGGAGCGACAGGTTGAGCTTCAGCGCCAGGCTGAAGAGAAACGGAGGCAGGAAGAAGAAGAAGAGCGACGGTAAATATTATTTAACTTTAGGTTGTTATGTGAAAGGATAGGACTGACACAAATTGTAGGCGTATTGAGGAAGAAGAGCGGAGGGCCGCTGAGGAGATTCGATTGAAGGAAGAAGCCAAAGCTCGAAAGAAAGAAAAGGAGAAAGCCAAGCGGGATGAGCTAAAGCGAGAAGGGAAGCTGCTCACTAAGAAACAGAAGGACGCTATCCAACTGCAGCAGAAGCGCGCTCAACAGCTCCGAGAAGCTGGCGTCTACATTGCCGGCTTTGACGAGAAGGCACAAGACGACAACAAGAAGAAGCGGCCTGTTTACGGCAAGAAGAAAAGCAAACCTGATGATAAGTCTTCGACTAAGGAGGGCAGTGTGTCTTTAGAGAATTCAGTCGACAATTTGGCAGAGGTCGTTGAGGCCAAGGCCGAAGGTGAGACTCAAGCTGCGGAGGAGATTGACGAAATACCTGCCGAGAAGGAGGTTGATGCTCCACATTCATGGGAAGACGCACTGAAGTCAGACAACGATGAAGAGGCTGGCGATTCCTGGGAGAACTTGCTCGCTTCTGGTGAGGAGTCTAATGGTTCGTCGTCTGATAGCAACGGTAGTACGCAAAAGACTGAAATTTCCATTTCTTCAGAGGATAAAAAGACTCTGTCAACAAAGGAGCAGGAGGAAGCTGATGCAGATGAGTTGGCCCGCAAGGAAGAGGAGCTTCGTCAGGCTGAGCGAAAGGTTCAAATTGAACGACTCAAGGCTGAGGCCGAGCAGAGAAAAGCAGAAGCTTCACAGCGACGAGATGTATGCTCTTATTCAATGATTTCAGTTGTAGGCGTTTTCTTACATGAATTTAGAAACGACATAGGGCTGCTTTGGATGCCCGATCACAAGACAACCTGCGATCTCCGATCTGCTGTATCTTGGGCCACGTCGATACCGGTAAGACCAAGCTCCTTGACAAGGTCCGCCAGACCAACGTTCAGGAAGGCGAAGCAGGTGGTATCACTCAGCAGATTGGTGCGACGTATTTTCCCATCGAGGCTATCAAGCAGAAGACTGCGGTTGTCAACAAGGATCAGACTATGGAATACAAAGTTCCAGGTTTGCTAATCATTGATACACCTGGTCACGAATCCTTCACCAACCTCCGATCGCGGGGTTCGTCACTATGTAACATTGCAATTTTAGTTATCGACATTATGCACGGCCTTGAACAGCAGACTCTCGAATCTATCCGACTTTTGCGATCGCGGAAAACTCCTTTCATTGTTGCGTTGAACAAGATTGATCGTTTGTACGGATGGGAAGCTATTCCCGACAACGGTGTCCAGGATTCACTCGCTAAGCAGTCTAATACCGTCCAGCGAGAGTTTGAGGACCGTGTGCAGAAAACGAAGCTCGCGCTCGCAGAACAGGGGCTTAACTCGGAGCTTTATTACAAGAACCGAAATATGGCGCGAAATGTGTCTCTCGTGCCCACGTCTGCGGTTACAGGTGAAGGTGTTCCAGATATGTTGAAGCTCTTGATCGATCTTACCCAGAACCGTATGAGCGACAAGCTCATGTACCTGTCCGAGCTCGAGTGCACGGTCTTGGAAGTTAAAGTTATCGAGGGCCTCGGTACGACGATCGATGTCGTGTTGTCGAACGGTATTTTACGAGAGGGCGACCGGATAGTACTGTGCGGAATGAATGGTCCGATAGCAACGAATGTGCGAGCACTTCTTACGCCACAGCCGCTGCGAGAACTCCGCGTCAAGTCTGCGTATGTGCATCATAAGGAAGTCAAGGCAGCGCTTGGAGTCAAAATTGCGGCAAATGATCTCGACAAGGCAATCGCGGGTTCGCGACTTCTACTTGTTGGTCCTGATGACGATGAGGAGGAGTTGATGGACGAGGTTATGTCCGATCTGGCTAGTCTTGAGAGCGCCCTTGATAAGAGCGGACGTGGTGTTTGTGTGCAGGCGTCGACGCTTGGCTCATTGGAGGCTTTGCTTGATTTCTTGAAGCAGATGAAGATTCCTGTAATGTCGATTTCTATCGGGCCCGTGTTTAAACGTGATGTTATGAAGGCGACGACGATGCTCGAGAAGGCTCGCGAGTTTGCGGTTATGCTTTGCTTCGATGTCAAGATTGACAAGGAAGCTGAGGAGTATGCTGAACAGCAAGGTATCCGTATTTTCAGCGCTGACATTATTTATCATCTGTTTGATGCATTCACAAACTACCAGAAAGAGCTGCTCGAGGTGAAGCGTAAGGAGACGGCGGCACAGGCTGTTTTCCCCTGTGTTTTGCACACGGTCAAGATCATCAACAAGCGGAACCCTATGATTATCGGCGTCGACGTTTCTGAAGGCAGTCTTCGCATCGGTACACCTATCGCGACTGTTCGAATTGACCCTGCTACGCAGATGCGCCAGATGATGCAGCTTGGCCGCGTCATCAGTTTGGAAGTCAATCACAAGTCAGTCGATATCGTGAAAAAAGGACAGGCTCAGGGAGGTGTTGCCATGCGTCTTGACACCCCTGCGAACCAGCCTACGTGGGGTAGACACGTCGATGAGACGGATACTTTGTACTCTGAAATTAGCAGAGAATCGATCGACACGTTGAAGGATCCTGCTTACAGAGATGATGTTACGCGTGACGAATGGTTGTTGCTCAGGCAGTTGAAGGCGGTGTTTAGCATTGCTTAGACCGTTGTTGAAATCTCTTGTTTTGTCGTCAATTTTAGTATCATGCAAGTTGAGTATTCAAAATAATGTGATTGTTGTCGATATAACGTCAAATCTATGCATAACGCCAGAAGAGTATATAGTCATAAGAAATGCATTAATAGCCGAAATCTACCATGCTACAGTCCTCTTCAACCTCTTTTTCTCCCCATTTCTCTTTTTGGCAGCCAACCTTGCCTCGTTCGACCGCATTTTGATCTCATTCCACTTCTCGACCTTCTCAGGTGTCGCGTCATCCGGGATGAATGCGCAGTCATGTATCATGTCGTGTAGTTTCTGGAAGCAGCCATCTAGATTGTCGTGTCGTTGGCGTGCGGAATCCGATTGTACTACCACCTTATCATGTTTGGTTAAGTACCTGAAGTGCTGTACATACTGTTACAAATGAACGTATTAAGAGACGAATATGAGGTTGTACGCATACCTTTGTGCGAAGTCGTTCCAGTATGACGTTCGGAATCCAATCTAACTCCTCCCACGAGCACCGAATCGTCGCTTTCGTATTCACTTTAGCAGCAGAAAGGTTAGTACTCACATCCTCCAGCTCTATCTACAACAATATCAATTTGACACACGTTTATTCACATTTTGGCCTCCAGGTCCGCCGGATCTTGAGAACGATATATCGAATTTGTCACGTGGAATGTCGGAGACCTTGAAAGTACTAAGCCAGTTTCTAGCTGTTGTGATTTCTTCGTCAGGGAAGCCACTGTCGATTTTGTGGAAGACACTTGTGTATGTGCGGTGGAGTGGTAGTTGTGTACGGAATGGGACAGTGCGTAAGGTTGAGATTGGTGAAGGCCATGAAAATTGTGCGGTGACGACGCGGCGAGGCAAGCGCGGCATGAGGAATTGTATGTGTTGCAGTGTAGAGATCATGGTTAATGTCCAGTTGAATTAAGATATTGAACGGCTGTAGCAACGTCGTGCGTATTGCAGGATATCTAGAAGTTCAGTATCCCGCATATATATGCCGGGTTTGAGATTTAGCTGGATCAAACGAATGAATCAATTGAGGTGATTGACGTAGCCTGGGCCAAGGAACGAAATCGATGAAGCCACGCGGTTCGAGGCTCGAAATGACGTCAGGAACGTTATGATGATGACCAGTAGCAACGCGACAATTGACTCGCAGACCCGTAACCACACATACGTGGCAATTGAAGTCTGCAATCTGTATAAATACTGTTTATCCATTAACGCACTAAACTTGAGTGGGGGAGGCTTTGTGACGATGGCATCGATGCTAACAATCGATCATACGAGGCACATGCCATCGACCTCGACCAATTCTACTAGTCTTCAGCTTTCTGGACATATGACAGCACAAGTGACAGATGCCGAGATAGACACACGCGATAGACCCCTTCGAGCTTTAACATGAATACATCGTTTTACGAGCGTTCCTGAGTTCTATTTCCGGACGTAATCTCTAAGTTATCTCCGCGGCTTTACACGGATATACACTAAACCGGTGAGTCTCCTTCATACAAATGCCGGACTTGGCATGTTCAAGGCTATTAAGGCCATGCAATCACATTATACTACAACCTCCGCCTCTCTTTTGGTTTATAGCCTTTACTCTATTTGTAGCTAATGCCAGCGACACCACTTCTGATATCGGCTCCTGTATTCCTTCATTGTCGTTTGCTGAACATTCGAAGTATTTCACCCCCATTTTGCTCGCCAGCCGTTGTCCCTGTACGCATGTTAGTACGCATATCAGCACACTTGACAGATATTGAGAAGTGATTTGCTCGTGAACGGGCAGACGTACTTCTTCGGGCGAAATGGGCCTCTCATTTCTTTCGGCCAACGAAGCCAGAATTTCCTGGTCGGTCCGGAGGTCCGTCTTGAGGCCTACTAGTACTGTTACAAATCCCGAGGTATGCTTGAATTTTAGCCGTTCCCAGTACTAGCAACAGTCAGCAACAGTTTCGATCTAGCATACATAATTGTATCATATACGTATGGCACGCACTTTCTCTACTGCTCTGAAGGACTCGCGGTCAATGACAGAGAAACAAAAGATATAGACATTGAATTCGTCAAGTAAGTATTTTGGCAGTATGCCCTGATGTTTTATTTCGAAGTACAGATTGTACAAGAGAGTGACGGATATGCGATCTGTGTCTAATTCAATATTCCGTGTGGGCAGGTGCTGGAATCTATTGGCGACCTGAATATCGTACGTTAGTTGCAGTTCAATACCATGCTAATATATACTATGTATCATAAACTGGAGCACCTGATTGCGTAGAAACTCTGGGAGGTTCTGATTGTAGCCCCACTTCCAAATCCAAGTGTACCTTCCAATCCCTGGTGACCCGATGATGAAGACCTCGACCTCGATCTCGGCGTCGACCCTCCGCCTTTTCGTGGTCTTCTTCTTGCTCTTGCTGGGATCATTGGCCATGGTGATATGTAGCGTTGCGACCAAGGACAGATAGTGCGGCAATCAGATGTTGATAAGGTGTACATATTCACTGTGGAACGGAGTAGAGACGGACCGGACACTCCGGCAACTGCTCCCCCACGCTAACCCCACAACTCTATTACTGAGAAATCCTTCTGAGTTTGGTCAGAACCCCTACCGACCACAGCCACAGCCACACACAACTACTCTTGCCCATTCATCCACATTCCGAATAACGAACCCACTCAGTAGCCATCGGCAAAAAGTCATATACAAAAATATATTTATATATTTTGTGTTTTATAGAGGTTTTTATAAATTACATTATAGAATACAGCATTGCGAATTATTGTACTATACGCCGCTCTATACTATAACCACTAGCGATAAGAAACTATGTCCAAGTCTATAGTGCGCTCCATAAAGAACGTCACGAACGGCTACACCTCAGCCCAAGTCAAGTCCAGAAATGGTGGGGCCGTATTAAGATAGTCAATTGCTTCATTGAGTATCGTGACTACTTTGGATTGAGCTAATCTGATTTAGCCACCAGTAACGACCCATGGGGACCGAGTGGCGGCGAAATGGACGAGATTGCACAACTCACTTTTGACGAGTATGTCTCCTTTTAGTTCATAGATCACAGAATAAATGTACGGGCGGGCAATTACTTATCGTACGACCTAGTGCAACGCTGTTCGAGATTATGGACATCATCGACAAACGTCTCAACGACAAGGGCAAGAATTGGCGGCATGTCATGAAAGTATGTTATTATTCCATTTGAAAACAGACAGAGTTCTAATCGATTTAAGGCACTTGTACTATTGGATTACTGCCTGCACGTCGGCGCCGAAAATGTCGTGCGTTGGGCAAAGGATAATCTTTACATCATAAAGACTCTTCGCGAGTTTCAGTACGTCGACGAAGAAGGTCGTGATCAAGGCGTCAACAGTAGGTTTCCACGTCGTGTACACTCTGTTCATTCGCTAATTGGTTAAAATTAGTCCGTGCAAAGGCGAAGGAACTCACTCTGTTGCTCCACGACGATGAACGAATAAGAACAGAACGCGCGAATAGGAATTTCATGCGCGATAAGATGGGCCGTCCAGGTGATGACATGTTCCGTAGTGATAGACTTGGCCGGCCCAGCCGGGGTGACAGATTTGAACCGGAACGGCCAGGACGATCTGAACGCCGGCGGCGGAATACAGTGGCTAATGACGAGAATGACGAAGATTTGCAGCGTGCTATCGAGGAGAGTAAAGCTACTGCGCAAGAAGAGGAAGCGCGGAGACGCGTGAAGAATAGGTTGCCTGTTGATGACGACCTTGCGACCGCGATACGTTTGAGCCAGAGAAACGACGGGAAGCATGTCAACGCTGTAAATTCGCACCAACTTCAGTCGATAGACGAAGGGAATTTGATCGACATTGCCGAGCCGCAGCCACAGCAGCCGAGTTATCTTGCGGTCAATAGCGCCGGCTACATCTCGCCTCAATACACTGTAGCACAGCAGCAGATGTATACCGGCTCAATATATCAGCAACCGCAGCATACCATCCAAGGCTATCAGCCGTCAAGCCAGTACCAAATGCAACAGCCAACTTCTTTCTCGCCGCAACAGACTGGTCTGCAGCAAACCGGCATGCAGCACCTTGGCATGCAGCCGACTGGGTACGGGTTCCAGGCTACGCAGGCAGCATATACAAGGCCGACAACGCTTGCATCAGATTTCACGGGTGCGGGCTTCGGCGGTTATTCGAATCTGACCCAGTCCCCGATGGCGACTGGATATCTGTCTCCTGCGTACTCGGCACAGACGGGATACGGATCGAATCCGCAGTCGGCCACACATACCGGTTATGGTCAATTGCCGCAATCGCAGCAGGCGCAGCAACCGATGCTACAAACTATGTTCCAACAGCAGTATCAACAGCAACAGCAGCAGCAGCAGGAACAGCAGCAGACTCTGGTGCCTCAACCGACCGGCCGTAACAACCCGTTTGCTAGATAACAGTAAGAATTTCATACGACCATTACAGTTCTCTTCTTTGGATTTTGGTTATGTACATTATCTTATAGAGAGTTACATCGGAAGACAGATTGGAGGAGTTGGTCTAATATTAAATACAATAAGATACAACGCAACCGAGCCTTGTCGACTCACACCCGTATTTTCACATCCCGCAATCTCACTTACCTGAGAACGACTTTATTTCAAAAGGGGCCTGTCACTGGACGCGATTTCTCGAACTGTTGGGCCCTGTCGTGATTACTTCAACGTAACGGAATTTAGCCATTGTACGCCACCAATGGCTGCTGCTGTTGTGACTGCTCCTGTTGCACTGGCTGTTGGTAAGGCTGCACAAACAACTGGTACCTAGTTGTCTGCGGTATCTGTGTCTGCGCCGTATTGTGCGGGAACAACTGACCGGTAGGCTGTGCCATGATATGAGTACTCCCATATGTTTGGAGAGGCTGCTCAGCAGTGTACTGCGGCGTGAGCGGCAGCGGCTGGACTCTGTGCTGATATTGAAGTTGGCCTGTAAGCTGAGGATACTGATGAGGCAACATTTGCTGGCCAGTTGCGTTAGCAAATGCGAATCCATCGGCTGTTTGCGCTTGCTGGTACGCAACCTGCTGATACCCGGTGGGCTGCGCAGACTGCACAGGCATGACTTGATACCCAGTTGGATGAGACTGCTGAACGGTAGCCGCGCCTGTCGGTTGTGCGGTCTGCTTCTGCTGTTGCGTCTGTGGCTGCGGATGTGTTCTTACGGCGCCAAAGAGAAGTTCGCTGTTCTTCTTATCCAAATACTCCCTCTGGAGTTGCTTCTCCTGCTGCTCTTGTCGCCACTTTGCCCCACGAGCAGCGTCCGCTGCCGAAGAGGCACGGACTCTCGCCCGTCGGTCAGCATGCTCTTCTCTCTTCGCGTTGTTGACTCTACTTTCGTGAGACGCGCGCAACGTCTCAATATCCTCCTCAACATCAAAAGAGCTCCGCTGCGGCAAAGTGGCTGCTCGCCTCCGGCCCGGAATATGTTCAATGTCACCACGGAAAGCGTCGTACCCGGACCGCAGTAGTCGGTCCCTCATCAAATGTCTATTCGCTCTCTCTGATCGGATTCTCTCATCATCCTGGAGAAACGCTGTGATTTCTTTTGCCTTCATGCGGACTACATTACATCACATGCTTGTCAGTTACACATATTTCCAGCAAGTTGGCCGACGCAACGTACCACTCATTCCCTGATCCTTGTTTTCCTCATCGATGTACTGGAATTCGCGGAGTGTTTTGATGATGTATATGTTATCTTTCGACCAGCGGACCACCTCTTCGGACCCGACGTGCAAACAGTAATCCAGCACCAGCAATGCCTTAGTGTATGTTAGTCCGCCCAACTTCAGATCCACCCCCACTAGCTCCACAAACTTCAGTCACATACCTTCATTACGTGCCGCCAGTTCTTGCCCTTGTCGTTAAGTCGTTTATCCAACATATCCATCACGTCGAAGAGCGTATCACTTCATCACGCGACATTTTAGCCACCGTCTTGTCCCACTCTTGAACTACCACAAATTGGACATACCTGTGAATAGTGAACTGTGCTATTTCCTCCATATCACTTCCGCTTGGTCCCCACGGATCGTTACTAGTAGCTGTTCTCGCACGAATCAGCACAATGTATACATCTCGCCGTGCTTGCCGCCGCCTAACTTCCAACTCACCGTTCCGGACTTTGACTTCTGGACGTGAATATCCGTTCGTGACATTTTTTATAGACCGTACTAGCTGTTTCGTTGTCATATCGTATATCGTATTCCTATCCAAAATATTTTCGTTGAGATAAAATCAATGCAATTCGTTCGTGAAGGTCGCTTAAGCTGATGAACAGCAGCTCAGGAGGTCGGACCGTTCGGCCCGAACGCCACATCTGTTCGTAGCAAGAATGCTGTCGCGATTATGCCGTATTTGTGGACGTGTGATACTGGCGGAGTGCGTCACTTCACTCGCGGTTAGGGCAACGACGATCCATTTGGCCTTCGCGTGGTGAATATGTTTAGAAACCATAGCGTCATGGAGGGGTGGGTGATTGCCACCTGCAGACAGTCTCTTGGTATTTATTCTTTGACATTTACTCCAAAAGTAGATATAGTACGGTACATAGATGAATATAGAACAAAATAAGAATGTAGAAAATACAATCGGATAGAACACGGCTTGAGCAACTGTACTAGGAAACTCCTACTACTCGGTAGCGAGTAATACACAACGCCTTCTCTTAAGCACATACATATCCGCGAACGATAACAAGTCGTATACTAATTCGAAACGAACTACTGGACACACTCTTATTCTAGGGTTACATGTACTCGGGATCGTGCCATGGGCCCGCGTCAGACAGCTCGCAGCCACCTACGCAGTCGCACTTTCCGCCAAACTTTGTCGGAAGGTTCTCCGCTGGTATCTGCTTCAATAGCTCCCCTTGGTAGCTGCTTCCCAAGATGAAAATCTTCGACACAGTGACAGGGTCAAGCAGCGGACGAACAATTCGGAAGGCAGTAGAGAATCCAAAAGGCGCGTTGATCATGTAGAATTTGCTAATCTCGCATTAGGCCCAAGGTACCAGTAAGGCAGCTGTGATCATAAATACTCACCCCATACGCTCAGGATAGTAATTCTGGCCGATGACTGACGCTTCTCTAACATATTGGTAAACCTGCTGAATGCTAGAAATTCCTACTCCCTTAAGATCCATAATCGTGCACGATGTCTCAATCAATTTTCCGGCCTTGCGCGAGCAAGCAGGCTAGTTTATCACAATGTTAGCGCAAGTTCTTGCACATAAATTGGCAAGCACATACCAAACGTCTCAAAACAAATGTCTCGTACTCCCAAACAAGATTCTGCAACATGCGCTCGAAAGTCGTGATTTTGTACATCTCCGTAAGATTGACCGCGCCAAGCTGTTCAATGTAGACAGGTCGTCCATCCTGCAACATAATAGTTAGGTAAATGAGTCGATGCTATTGCTATCACGAAAAGTGCACATACGACATCAGTCTTGTGGTAGTATTGGGGATAATATTTGGAAACCTCGACCTTCTCGGAGTACTGGAAGTTGGCCACAATTTCGTCGACACCAAATTCTTTCCTCCACTTTTCACAAGCTAAAAACATCTCTTTTGCCTTCTGGACGTCGAATTTGCGCGCGCGTAAAAATCGAAGCTAATCACACAGTTGACTTTTAGAACATCCAAGAAGGCAGCAATTTACCAGGACATACCAACGATGCATCATCTAATCTCTCTGTACAGCCGCTGCTTATTAACTCGTTCCGAAGCATGCCAACCTTGGCCTGCTGCTCCAGCGAAACGTTGCCGGGGAAGCCCGATGGCGCGTCCGGGTCGTAGGTCAATGGGTCAACCTTGTTGCTGTAATCTGTTAGTCACCGGTTATTCCTATTAAACCGTATCATTCCGTATTTGCAATGCCTAGTTGATAAAGTGCAAAATACACCGATTGTATATTGAAAGGCTCAATCTGCAACGCTACAAGGACTTTTCAGACATACCTCTCCTGAATGTCATGATTAGCCCCGTTCACAATCCCCAAATTCCTTGTCAGTCGCATACCTCCATAGTGAATATTTACTGAACAAAAATGCCTAAGTTAAGGATGCAAGTTCTATATCGCGTCTTGAAGTCTATATGTACTCCGGAGCGGCTAATCCTTTTCGTCACGCTTATTAGCAACGACTGCAACCTTCACGCATACCAAGCACGACAAACAATCCCAATTACTTACCAATACCAATTGTAAAACAAGAACAATGCAACTCTTCTACGCAGCCAGAGAGGAGGTAGGAGGTAATTTACTGACAGAGCGAAGGTTGTACCTGGGTAGAAAATACAAGATTCTAGGGAAGCCGGGCGAACACAACACAGCGAGGACCGATGAACGAAGATCGCGGGCGGCGTCAGGGCTACGCAAACTCTCTATTCGGTCGCCATCGATCAAAGTGTGAGCTGGTTTATTCATCCCTTACCCCGATAGTCAAATTTATATTCTATCCCTAGTGTTTTTACCGCAAATCATTAACCAATTCAACTTCAATCCTACAGGCTTCTCATTATGATATAGCTTATTGATAGTCATTGCTTGATAACAGAGTAGTGCCACAAAGAAGATATATATTTAACAGCTGAACCACACTCTCCGAATCTATCCAGTTGAATCTGGACTCCCTCAAATGTAAATTGCATTCATAAATCTCTATTGGGAGATTCCTTAACAATTAATATTTTATACCAAGGTCACCATTATTGTCGTTAGGCTGCTCAGTTGCCATATTCACAGCGGAGACTGACGTCAGTGGGCTAAACATCAGGTATGACATTCTGTCCACTTGCTTTGACTACTGCTGTCCGTGAATATCATATTATGCATTACTCAGATTGTTATTTGTACAACTTCGTACAATTAGAAACAACGCTAACTCATCATAACATACATATCTACGAACACACTAAAATCGCAATTAATTAAGGTCTTACTTCTGTACAGTTCACTGGTAGTATCTTGGTTCGTCAAAGACATGATATCTATGCCCACGGACACCTTCGCCTCTAAACATGGCCGGATAGTGGTACTCCTTGGGCACCTGCGACTCCGGGATCTGGACGTTGCTCGACGTAGGATCAACGCCGATAACGAATTTGCCCGTCTGGATCTCTGTATCCGTAATCGTCGATCGGCTTACACGAGCGTACGCAACACGCTTGATGTCCCTGTACAAAATGTACTCGCACCATCTGTCCCAATCTGAAGGGTCGATATCGTGCATTCTAGATTTCTCGCTCACATACGTATTGTAGTTGCCCTCGAGAGGTTTTGTAACCAAATAACTCAGCAAAATCAATGGATTCGAGCTGCTCGCCATGATATCGGTAACACCAGCAGTCTGCAGCCGGCGATCCTCCACGTCCTCCTCTTGTCCGCTATGGAAGACCACGACATCAATTGGAGTACCATAGACATCAAGAGTGGCATGAATAGCTGGCGCAAGCTCACCAACAGGCGAGGGGAGCAGGTGGTGTGTCGAGTTAAGAATCGGGAACTTGGACAACAACGCAGCACCCCAGGTATGCTTGTTGGGTCCTGGACCATAATCGACGTACATTCCCAAGTCTTCCGCAATCTGTTGCGTTAGATCTCTGTTGCCCATGATAATGCGCTGCGTGTCCGACTCGAGGAGACCTAAAACCGACTATTACTATACAACTAACGTTATATAACGCACCATTCAGATACTCACCAACAACATCAAGCTCAAGGTCCTGAATCGCGTCGCGCATTCTCACCTCGCTAGCCCACATATCGTTATCCAGGCCAAAGTGAATAGTCCAAATACCAACAGTCATGAGCTTAGAATCAGGATTGTACGGCTTAGGCGTCTCCGTCGACATCCTCTTATACGCGATAGAAGCGGCCAACGCAGATAGCGAAGTGAGGAAAATAAGAGCAAAGGAGCGAACCTTGTAAAAGTTGATGCTGTTGCTCTTCGCACGCGAGCTACCACTCGTCGGAACCCTTCCAACGCCGTATACTCCCAAGCCAACAAGTACCATCGCGATGCCGAGGACGATATCGGTACGCTCACGAAGTAATGGTCCTCCAGGCACAAACGCGTAAGCGACCACCCAGACATGAGCAAGGACGAGGAGATCGTACAGGAAAAACGCAAATCCAAAGGTACGTCCTGGGGGATGGATCGATGCCGACTCGAGGAACGCAGGAACAATCGACAGGAGGTACACCGTCAGAACCAGGCCACCAATATATCCAGTCCAGTTCTCAAAACTGTACAGGACAGTAGCGCCAATGGAAGCGATAGTAAACGCTGTCCAGCTGCTGGAGAAAGACCTAGCGACGACACCGATATAAACTCCAAAGGCCATTGCAAAAATCGTAACGGCACCGTGCGGAACGGGCAGAGGACCTGTGACTGGATATCCGCTCCAGGTCCAGTATGTCAGAGTGCTGGAATCAGACAAGAGAGAGTGGAGGTTAAAGATGAGACCTGCTAATCCACTTGCAGACCAGAGGAATGATCCACGCCTCGAAGATGGGACAACATCAATTGCACCGGCCTGTGGACGTGTAGTCAAAAACGCAGCAACAACACCAAGAGCAAGGCCGGTCTTGTTCCACCCACCATTTTCCTCATGCATGATAGGCCATATTGGGTTGTTGGCATAAAATGCGAACTTCGCGATAACGGACAGAATGAATCCAATTGAGAAAGCAGTGGCCTTAGACAGACCCAAGAATGGTCTAGCAGTCACATTCCAAAATTCGATGGAAAGTGCAATAGTGCCAAACATGACACCGGCAGTAACTGTCAAAAGTCTGTCGCTGGGACCAGGGACAAGATAAGCTGCTACACCAATGAGTTGACCAAGCTGAGCAATTTGAGGGAACTTAGCAAAGAGTATTGCAGCGAATGGGAGCCCAAGAAGCACTGGGGCAATACTTGACAGAAGCGTGACTTCGTAGCCGCTAATACCCATATACCATAGTGGGAAGTCTGAATAACATGTCAGTTAATTCACTAACAAAATCCATGATCATTCTTACACCAAATCAGGACTCCCAAGGACGTGAGAACAGACCAAAAGACGAACTATAGTTTTGATCAGCAACGCAAATTACTCATCGCAGAGCGATCAATCATACCGAGTTGTAGACGTCAATCGTGAACCTTAGCAATCCACCGATGCTGAATCCGGTCAAAAGGCCCGTATCTTTAACCTTGAGATCCCTTGAAAGTATTAGCCAAACAAATCTGTTGCTACTGGGACAGCAATACTGACCTAGGTGACGATGGCTTGCCTACGGATGGAAATCTAAACAAGAATAGGTGTATTAATATAACAACAATTTAAAGCAAGGCCCTCATATTCCATATATCATACAGTAAATTGTGGTACATACCCAGCTGTAATTCCATTCATATCTATCACTCTAATCTCAAATGCACTGAAATCAAACACCGAAACTGCATCATATGCGATATCGAAGAAAATCAAGGACCATTCACAGAACGCGTACGTAGTATAAGCTGTTACATATATCAATATATTGACCGTAGTAGAGTTTCGATCGCAAGTACGTACCTCCCGGGACGTGGTTGATTTTATGCTGAATAAAGAAATAGACAAGAGGGATAATCATGACGTAGAATCCGATGCCAAAGAACTTGCGCCATTTGAGTGCCTTGCCTTTCGCAGATATCTTGATTCCTCCGATGGTCCAAGGAATAGTTAACAGCATATAAGCGATCATAAAAATGTCATGCCAATCATGATCATCTGTAGAGGTGATATAAACTATTCAGGTCAGTGAAGCTTACACAGTGATATTCGGCGTATTAACATACCCCATCCACCGCAGGTGAACGTTCGTATTAAACCGACTACGGCGTGGACTTTTGGGAAGAAAGCACCCGGCTTTGCGTTCACAAGGTACGTCAAGAAAATAAGAGCAAATCGTGGTCCTATGTTTCGGTCATTAGCGTCGGACAGAAATCGAATTTCATTATTGGGCAGCCCGTACCGGCTGTGACGGCTATGAAAATTTGGAAAACACTTCGCTCAGGATAGCGATCTCCAATTGTAGCAGATACCGACGGAAACCTGGTCACGGATTAGGTAATGGTCCTTTAATGCAACTTGATTAATTCTAACCATTCGTCCGGATATCCGTAGAACTCATTGCGGACAATCTTATGAAAATGAAGGGTCATTCCCAAAACTAGGGCGCTCAGAAAAGCATCTAAGAGTTACAATTAGCATCCCAACTGTTAGAGCCATGTCCAATACCTACATCCTGCAAATGCAGTATGAGCATATGACACCCATTTGCCATTCGCCTACATAAGAACAAAAGTTAGCTAATTTACAGCATCGCAATCATCGCGCACTTACAGACGCCACGACAGAGCCTGGCTTGTTCCGCTTTTCTGATAAAGACGACATTATGCCACTTGACGCGGAATCCGATCTGGCGGCCTATATCAATACGCTATTGTGTGAACGGGAACAGCCTGGATATTCTCGATAGTTAGATGCAGTATACATATACGAGGACTCGCTGTATGGTCGTCGTTCCTGATCGAGGCCGAGGAAAGGGTCACTAGAGCCGCTCCAACTTAAATTGAGTTTGGGTAGTTCTTACCCGGCTTCGATCTAATTGAACATGATTCCGCCATCGACCGTAGTTTCATTATTATTATTAGCGCCAGTTCCCTTCAAGCAACGCCCTACTTAAACTGTGCGGATTCAATAGCAGCTCTTCTGCGAATTGCTAGTTTGTTAATAATATCGGCGTAAAGGTGCAATGTCTCAAGACCTCATATACATGACTCTCGCTTTGGAAGAAGCGAAGAAATGTGTTCCGACACCAACAGCTTTCTGTGTTGGCGCAGTTATTGTTCTCCCGAAAGGTGCACCAGGAAATACAACAGATAAAGGTAAATAATTTAAATACGTGAATCACTTCCTGTAGAATGGCATTTGTTATCATTGGCGGATGATAGCTTGGGGACGCGGACAGCCAGCTTCATGTTTATTAACTTTTCTGCGGGAGCTCTCTTGCCAATCTACTTTTCATGCTCTAGATATCATACTATCGGCTGGTTATTCGCGTGAATTATCTGGCAATACACATGCTGAACAGTGCAGTCTCGATAAGCTAGTAGATAATACACGGCCTCCTCCAAAATCAGCAGTTATATATACAACAATGGAGCCGTGCAGCGAACGACTAAGCGGAAATGTGCCTTGTGTCGACCGGATTATTGGCTCAGGGATATTCAAGTCTGTGAAAGTCGGTGTGATAGAGCCAGACACGTTCATTAAGAATAATGTTGGTAAGCAAAAGTTGGATGCGGCCGGAATCCAGTATGTTCTCGTCAGCGGCCTGGAGAAGGAGTGTCTCGAGGTAGCCACTTTCGGACATTGAGTCGCGAAAAAAATTTATTTGCGTCATCACTATCTTAATATTCGTACACTAAGGGGTAACCATATTCACACTTGTCCAAAGACCGTGCATGGATTTACCTCCAAGATTGCCCTATTTACAAAAAGTTTGTACTCGCTTTGCTGACAACGGTGTGGGACCCCCTCCCTCTCTTTCCCCCCGGAACCCCAGTTTAATACATATAACCTTTACATATGTCCCCTACATCCTTCCTTGCCATCTTCTTTTTTGCCTATTTTCATTCAATGGAGAACTGAAACCCAGCAATAACCTTCATGCACATCTAACGATACCTTCATACTTTACAGATGGAAACTAAACGCCTGAATAATGATCATTATACGAACTTTTAGTTATTTGCAACTATCCTGTCCATAGCTCGTATATAGAACCTATTGACGTTTGTCGGCGTCGGATGCCTTACTCTGTTGAGTTTTTTCTTTCCGTCGTCGTTGCTTGGATTCGTACTCATGCCATTCTCCCGCTATATCGCCAAGTCTGTATTACGTTAGCAAGTCCTACCTTAAATCCTTGGATTTAATAAACAGTAAAGTTTGACGCACCCAGTTGGTCTAACCGGCTCCGGCGCCTCCTTAGTAAAATAGTCACTTTCCAAAGCTACTGCAGCCGACGGCCGCTCAGCTGGATCCAACGACAAAAGCTGCGCTGCCAATTCCAGGCCAGCAGGAGGGAGTACACTGTAGATAATGAAGTTAGTGGTAGTTTTGGGAATGTAGAGTCTTGAACGCCTCCTCACCTCTCGAACGTCGAACGGAATTGCGATTCTCTCTCGCGTGATGGCTTTATAAGCTCATACCAAGGCAACCTCTCGACGTCAGCCCAGTTGTCTTTGTTTGGAGTTCCCATAACATCATATATGGCCTCCAGTTGTTGGATCTCATCTTGGCCCTGGAAAATGGCTCTTCGAGTGTATAGCTCGACCATTAGGCAGCCAGCGCCCCACACATCCACAGCAGCACCGTATGCCGTCGCACCGAGAAGGAGTTCAGGTGGTCGATACCACAGTGTAATCACCCGATTTGTGTAGTCTAAGGTAGACTTATGCTTGTTGTAGAATCTAGCCAATCCAAAGTCCGCAAGTTTGAGCTGTCCCGAGTTGCTGAGAAGAATGTTTGAGCCTTTAATGTCACGATGCAGAACCCCTCGCTTATGAAGGTACGCTAGTCCCTCGAGTAGCTGCTTGAAGAGATGTTTGATATGTGCATGTTCCAACACAAAGTTAGGATGGGTCAGAATGCCGCTAAGATCATGATCCATATACTCAAATACCATGTATACAGAACTCTTTTCGACCATCATTTCCAGAAGAGAAACAATATTCTCGTGCCGCACAGATTGGAGCAGCTTAATTTCTCGCAAGGCGGTAATTGGAAATCCGTCTCGCTCAGCTTCCATCCGGATCCGTTTCAGAGCCACCATCTCGTTCGTGAGGGTGTTGACCGCCTTGTAGACTTTACCGTACGTACCCTCACCAACTTGAGCCTTGCGTTCGTATATTGACCCCGTACGTTCCTCGACCTTCGAAGACTTTGTCCGCACATTCTCAGGTCGTATGGGCGTATCATTTTGCTGCTCTGCAAAATCTCGTCCATCCTTGCCGTCTGGACCATTGCTTTTCTCGCTTTCTCGATCAGGATGTCCATTCTGGAGCGTAGAATTGCCATTTTGTCCGTCTCTCCGGAAACTGCCCCTGCGGGAGTTGCTCTCTTTGACACTCGGAATTTTGAAAAATGTCTTCTTAAATCCATTGGATGGTCTAGTCGGAGTGGCAGACTTGTCAGGAGAGCTCTTTGTGGGCCGTGAATTGAGCTGCCGTCCCAAAACTTGATCATCTTGCAGAGATTTACTAACTGACTCCGTTGCTGCTAACGTCTCGTCGTCTTCAGACGGTGCCACATCAAATCGAGTACGACGTCTTTTCAGTGCGGATGTGGACTCCAATAATGTTCGCTGGCGTGGTTTCTGTTGTGATACTCTTGGCGAAGTAGACTCCTCCAGCGTTGGCTGGCGTTGCTTCTGTTGTGATACTCTTGGATCCGCAAGAGTTTCGTAACTGTATGCATATTCGGTGGGGCGGTCGTCGATAGATGGCGGTCGGGGAGGGAAATGGCGCCCGCTACTATAATATCCCGCTCCGTTCGCCGGAGGTAAAATAGTAGCTTCAGGAGGTGGTGGATGGTAGTCCTCATAAAATGGTCCTCGGGTGTGAGAGTATTCTAATGCACTTGTAGGAGTATGTCGATAATCGTGGGGTTGTGGATAGTATCCAGTGGCGTCGTACGAGGAACCTGACGAACCAAATCTGCCGGTGTCATACGTTCGATCGCCATATCTACTGTCGTACCGGGTATCATCATACCTGGCGCCGTCCCTGTCGTATCTTCTGTCATCATATCGCCTAGACCCGTAGTCATCAGATCGATCATCTGAGAATTCTGACACGGTTGCAGTTGTCACTTGAACTTCGCATGATGGCACATGACCATTGCTCAAGCGACTAGTTGAGCTACGTGCATTAAGGCTGGTCCTATCCTCGTCAAAGAAAGGTATTCTATCCGACTTAGACGATGTCTCTTGTGATAATCGGACCTGCGAAGGTGATCTGACATGCCTGGAGTTTGGATTGTCGTGTCGATATTGGGCAGACGGTGTAGAATCCGAAACATGATTATCATATCTCACTGCCGCACCATAATCAGTTGTCCGACTGCTGCTGCTACTGCTATCAAGTAGGCCACTATTCTCGATTTCCCGCGGAGGCGTGTACCGGGACGATGACGTATATCGATCTATTCTGCTAGATCGACCATCAGTAACCGCACCAGCTCTTGCAGCCCACTCTTCGTCTTTGGATATATACCCATTCGGGTAGCGTTCGCGGTATCTGTCCCGAGAACCAGAGCTGACACTGCTTCTGCCGTTCCGGTCATCATAGTAATCATTGTTGCTCCGACCACCTGTTCGACTTGAGCTCTCTCTTTCGTGCGAAGTTGATTTGCGCGATTTGCCATAGTCATCATATGGATTGTGTCGCTGCTGTGAGGACGACGTAGACGTGTGTGCAATTCTTGCAGCCGTGGAAGCCGACGCTCGTGATTGTGGACCAAGCGGAGCGTTTGATGGGCGATGTCGCGGAGGCGCAGGTGAAGTCGGTCGCCTGTAATAATCGTCATGGCTAGACGAGTGGTGAGTACCGACCGAACTATGATCGTGCCTTCGGCGTTTGTGCGACGAACTGGTAGACATCGTCGCCGCTATTTGCAAGTAAAATGTGCAATAGTGCCGATGACGATATTCAATAAAATTTGGCAAAAACGGACAATTAGGAGATGCTTTGATGGATCAGGCCATATAGGCTTGCTAAACAAGTTCAGATGTAAGTCTTCTTGTTTATCTCATAAGAAACTATATTCTTTCTCGGCCGTGAATCACCAGGGTGGCTTTTGCTGATTGTTGTTGAGAGTTGGACTGGAACGACAGGTGAAGGACACGGGAGACGGGACAGGAATTTCGGAGCGCTCAAAAATATTTTGAGATCAACTAAAAGTGAACACCGCTACACCGTGACCACAATCCTATATATTATGTCACCTATCTAACTCTTTGAATTGTGAGTTCTACGAAATGGAATTTCAGGCAATTATACTATGTGGACCTGGTAAAGGTCTGGAACCGTTGGTTTCACCATTATTGCCAAAAGCCCTACTACCAATCGCTAATAAACCGATGCTTTATTACGCTTTGGAGTGGTGTCAGCGAGCAGGGTTGTCGTGTATGTATGCAGGTCTATGGAATATAACGTACAGTAGTTACTAACTTCATTCTTTTCAGCTGTCGTTGTGGTTTGTAGCTCCAGCGCGGAGCAACCGATTTCCAAGTATATTACACTCGGATACAACTCCATGCAAACCAGCAAGTCAATGAAGGTTGAGGTTGTTGCTCACGATGGCGAAACTGGGTCACTAGTAAAAGCCCTTAAGGACAAGATCAAGGTATGTTTTTGAAGTTTCATTATACCCGTCGGGCAGTGCCATTGCTAATTATATGACATAAGCTTGACTTCATTTTACTACCTTGTGATTTCATAACTGATCTGCCTCCCCAAACAGTTGTTGATGTTCATAGAAACCAACCCTTGAAGACTATCGGAACTGGAATATGGTATAAAAATAGTCTAGACACAATGGACAAGCAGACATTAAGTATGCCATCTACGTCAAATTACGCGACTCATACTTATGATTCTCGCCAGAGCCTGATCTTACAATACACACTCCTATTTCGAATCCTTACCCTCAGCTACTGGATATTTATCCTCGGCCGAAAGCGAATGATCAAGTGCATGTCCGAATGTCCATGTTATGGGAGTATCCCCAGGCTACAATATCTACATCGTTACTTGAATCATTTATTTACGTGTTTTCTCGCAAAGCCCTCGACTACGATTTCGGTGATGGAGATGCAGCCTCAATCATTACGGTCACATCAGAAAAAGGAGGAGGTGGAGAATCTCTCAAGTGGAAAAAACCGTGGACGTCTGTCGTTCGAGACATTGCTAGGGATTCATGGCGTCATGCCAAATCAGCAGATCGTGACACAGTGGGCATGTACGTGGTTCCACAGGAACATAGCTTTATAAGATGCAAATCTGTGTCAGCTTACTTGGAGGCCAATCGGTTGGTACGTAATATCTGACATTACTCTGTACAGAGCATACTGAAGTTAGCATCCAGATTCTCAAGCAATCCTCCTATACCCTGCCTCCAACCACGGCGACAGCTAATGGGGCAGCGATCGGTCGCGATTCATTGGTCGGAATTGGCACGGTCATGGAAGAAAAAACCAGCGTGAAGCGAAGCATCGTCGGAGCAGACTGCATATTTGGTCGTGAATGCAGATTATCTGGCTGCGTTGTCATGGATGGGGTGGTTCTTGGCGACGGGTGCGTACTGAAGATTGATAAAGACTAAGGAGAGCGATATTGACAATATAACAGCGTTCACTTGGATAATTGTATAATTGGTAACGGAGTAATTATTGAGGACAAGGCCCGACTAGTTGGGTGCACTGTTGAAGGAAGGTATGTCGTTAGGGAAGCTACTCAGTCCAAGAATGAAATATTACGCGGATACTCCGCCGAAGGGCTTCTTGATACCTCAGATGAGTATGAAGACGAAGCAGATGAGGAAAGTGATGAAGATGAAGACGAAGACGATGATGATGAAGTCGACGACAATGACCTGGTGGAGAGTGAAGGTGAAGGAATTGACGTTGACGACGATGATCTCTTTGACCGAAGTTGATGGAGAGAACAACATGAGTGTATAAAAGTATTCCATAATTGGCATTGTATAATGCAACAGAATAAATAATTTAGAATAAATAATATTGACCGATAATATACATGCACATACTGGACTACAATTACATTTCTAGAGCTTTTAAGACGCTTGAAGCTAACTCTGTAACTTTGTTGCTATCTCCTATGCACTGCGGCAGTGCTGGTATTCGCAGAGCTTGCCCTTTGCAATCGTTCGCGCTCTCGCTTCCTCCTCCACTGTTCTACAAAACCAAGACGTAAGAATTGCCCAGTACCTGGCGGCGGTCTTTCATCCATAATCAGCATCATCTCCTCGTACTCTGTACCTTGGTGTGGTAGATCTTCATGCAACGGCCTCTTCCGCTTTGCATTAGTTGGTGGGTTGGGTGCATGAAGCCCACCATACTTGTCTAGCATGGTCTCAAGAGACTGCTGTGGCTGTAGCATAGGTGGAATCTGTGGCGAGAAAACTAATTCATCCGGGACTGATAAATCTAAGCGAGGGACCGTTGTGGCTAAAATCTTCGACTCAAGCTCCAGTGCCCAAGAATCTGAAAATCGATTATTGGCGCCATCGAGTCCAGCGTTGATATCATACCATATTGTAAGGGGGGTAGGCCGTAAGAGTGTTCTATATGTCTTAGGTTCTATTGTAGCCTGTGGGGGGCTTATTGTTGTCGTTGTTGTCGTTGTGGTCGTTGTTGCCGTCATTGTCGATTGTGTGGATCCAGTACTTGCTGTTATCGATCCTGCCCCTCTTTTCTCAGCTGCCGTCGTAGCACCTTGCTTTGCAGTTGGTTTCTTGTTGGTGGTATTATGTGAATTGAGTGCCACCTTAGCAACTGCCGCGTTAAGTTTACCTTGAGCTGCTGACTTCTGAGGGCTCTCGTCTTGAGTAGCTGACGTGGCTACATTAGCAGCACTTATCTGACTCTGGCTCGATTCTGATTGTGTTGAAGAAGGTGCCGGTGCATTTCCTCTGTGGTCATAAATTTGTAAAATTATGCACCCTGCAACGCGTGTTAGCTGACAGCACAGGTTCTGCGGTCCAGCCTTAGATCATACCTTCATAGTATTGCACGCCAGCCTCTTTGAAGACTTCTACGGCTGCTGGAGGGATTTGCTCTAGTTCCACAAGCTCCAAAAAGTTCTACTAATATTTTAGTATTCAAAATGAAGTTCAAAAGTCTAGCCGACAATACCTTTATCAGCGGACTGTTCTTTGGGATAATCGCATCCTGATCGATATCACATCAGCATTTGTCCAACAACAAGCGCAACTCAACCCATCACATCACATCAGAAGAACTTATATACCTGATTACCAAATCGATAATGAGTAGGGTGCATGTGAAATTCTATGCTTGGCGGGAAAAATTTGTACTTTTGTAGAATCTCCTCGCTAGTTTCAGCTAAAAATGGGTTAGCATCCCATCCGGACTATAACACCATTCGTTCATGAGTATCCAGCACTCACCAAACTTGTACTCAGCCAGTGTCGGTCGCTTCCCTCCAGCTTTGTAAAATGCTTCGTCATCAATTATGTGATTTCTCACGATAGCGTTTGAACTTGCATTCGCTGATATTGCAGATGCTGTTGAATTGTGATTCAATTGACTCTTCGCGGTCACGCTAGATGATCCAGGTTTTCGCATAGCTAGATTGGGCGTCGGACTACTCGTCCCATTAGGCATGAGACTATTTTTCTGCGTGAGTTTTATTTTCTTGACGTTAGCCGTAGGAGTCTGCGCGATCGAATTGGGCCCTGACGGCGACTTCGCTGCCTTCGCCGCGCTCGCGTTCGCGCTGGTCGGTTTAGTCTTAGTAGCTGAAGCATTAACTGGTCGCTGAGTATTGTTAAGCCCCGGAGGACGCGTCTTAGAGACCGTAGAGACCATTGAGTTGCGTCAAATATAGCGTATACTGGGGGGCACCGATATTCGGGCTAACCAATCGTCGTGATGATCTCAGTGTTCAGAGCCCCGTGGGTCCCAACGAAGAAGGAAAACCCAATAGCATCCCAGTTAGGAAGCACTAATTACACCAAATTCGAGTTTTCACGATCACAGGATTAACACATCGTATCTTATTTATATACAAAATACTGTAATTTTTGACTTAAAAGTACAATACGGCGAAATTTTTTAACTACTCTGACATATGCTACACTATATTAGTCTAATTTCGCCTCACAAAAAGAATCGAAATACTACTGTTCATTTTGGACTAATGCTGCAGCCTCATCTAGCATTGGAATACTGTCTGCAGCTCCTTCTCTCCCAACTGCCAAACATCCTGCTGCTGCTCCCCATTTTACGGCTTCAGGGACGGATTTACCAGCAGCCACTGCCCCTACGAACGCGCCGAGGAAACTATCTCCAGCGCCAGTGGTATCGACCACCTGCTTCGCTTTAAAAGGTTCCACGAATACCGCCTCTGAGCCGTAAATAGAATACACTGTTCCGTGTCCACCAAGTGTAGTTACCACTGTACCCTTAAAGTCATACTTCACATGAACCTCTTTGACGCGTCCAACTAGAGCAGCATGGTCCGCCAAGTCCGTTCCGAAGAAGTCCTCTTGTGTTAAGGCTGCCAACTCCGACTCATTTACCACAAGATAGGAGATCTTGGAAATTACCTCTGGAGTCAATATCGACTGCTCCATTGGCGACGGATTGTATACTATCTCAATGCCGTTATCATACGCAACTTCGATGGCACGTAGAACAACCGGTATTGGCAGCTCATTCTGGATAACAAGATAGTCAGTAAGCCTCTGGCCATCAACTGTGAACCAGCCGAGATTAACGTCTTCAGGCTTATATGTCCCGTTGGCACCAGGATGGACCAGAATACGATTCTCGCCGCTTCGCTCCAACTAAAACTCTGTTAGCAGTCGATGTTGCCCGGCAATACGTACCCCAGCTCCAACTCACCAAGATGACAGCAACACCAGATTCTCCAGGGATTTCTTCTATCAGCGAAACATCCGTACCTGCATTAGCCAATCCAGCCTTCAGTTGCTGTCCAAATGCGTCCTGGCCAACACGGCCAACCATTCGCACGCCGACAGTTTTTGGGCTACTCAGTTTCCGGACGGCGAGCGCCTGATTCGCGCCCTTACCACCACAATGCGTTGCAAACGAGTCGCAGTGTATTGTCTCTCCTCCTTGGGGTATCCTGTTCGTGCTGACAACAAGATCATAATTCAATGATCCGAATATGGTAACGTGAGGCATATTGTTCGGCGGATATCTGAAACGTTCTTCATTCACAACACAGCCATGTGGCTGAGACTTCCTCAACTACTATCTCGATGCTTCCAGAAAAACCTGATGTATATATACTTCTCGATCTCGTCTCGAAAACATGTAACATGGGCCATCGGGGTTGAAAGGTCGAGACGAAATTTGGGTTAGGGTGGAGACGAGGCACAACGGACAACATTTCTTATTAGCCGATATTAGCAATCTCCATTCGGGGCGTCCAGTACTAAACAGCTTAGGGGTGGTTCAATACCCATGTCGATGATATATAGCCATAGTATGTAGTGAAAATACCAAATATAGGTAAATTAACCTTCCCACGAAGAAAGACTACTGATTGCAGCGTCCCAATCCACATCTACAGTCACATAACCACTGGTGAGGTATTGCAAACAATTCTATTAATGACAGTATATAAAACCCAAAAATGCAAACTATTCAAGTCGTATTCTCTAGTGTACCGCGCATATGCACGACGTAATCTAAATAGACCATAACATACACCACCATAACGGCCTGACCTAGCGAACATCCAACATTGCTCTAAATCCGACGTCGTCCTTTTTAATATGCAACTTAATCCATATTACGTCACTCATATTTTAGGCAAATGAGCATTTTCAAATACAACTGCACGCATAAGGTTGTGCGCGATTGCCTTACTTGGTGGGACCTTAATCGGTGCTTCCGTCGGCTCTCCAGAAAGATCGAGAACATTGACCTTCCGCTCTGCAATTGTTAATGCGTCTCTAACGATAGGGAAAGGGAACCATTGAGCATCTGAATAAGGCACTTAGCAATCTGTGTAGTGCACGCACGTCAGGGATATGCTTACCTCCCAACTCAGGATCGTGCTCCAAATGAATAGCTTCTCCATCAGGTAGTGCTTCCGCAATCGCTCCAATCATCAAACTGGCAGGATACGGCCATGGCTGACTAGCATAAATGGCAACTTTTCCAAGCTTAACACCACTTTCTTCCCACACCTCTCTTCGCACAGCTTCTTCAATGCTCTCACCTGGCTCGCAGAATCCAGCCAAGCACGAATAAAAGCCAGCAGGAAAACGCTTGTTTCGGCCAAGTAACAACCGATCGCCAGTAGCGTTAACAACAGCAACAATTATGGTGGGGTCTGAGCGCGGGAAAGAGATATTAGTGACGACGCCACGTGACGGACAGGGGCCTTTCGCGACACCACGATCAGTCGGAGGGCAAACTCGCTTTGCCCCACCATTAACCGACATTGTCCGAGCTCCACAGCCAGCGCAGAATGGGTTTCTACGATTCCAGTCCATATAAGATCGCGCTTGAGCGTAAATAGCGGCTTCAGAGTAATTGAGGACGTAGTGTGTGCGTACGGGAGTGAACGGCGCTCCCGACGCCTCGACCTTGTTCTGTATGTCGGCAAGTGTCGTAGCGTACGGTGTCGTTGGATCGGCAGGAACAGTAACATCCAAAGCAAAGTAGGCTTGACCACTGTAATTCTCATAGGTTACACCACCATTCTTTGATTCGTCGATACCCAAGAAAATCAGAATAGGATCCTCCTAGAAGGCTCGTGCGATCAGCTTTGCTCCCCTGCACACAATCATGATTCTGATATAATCTAGGCAAAATACCTTAGAAGAATCCCACTCGGCGATGGTCTCTGGTTCTAGCTTTTCAAACGGGTTTCCAATCGCCTCCTTAACGTCGTCATACACCAAAGTGTTGAGGAGACCTGTATTCGGGAAGATTGATGGTTCCAGACTCTGCAGCGGCAGAAACCGTGTCGTAGGGTTGGTAAGAGCATCAGAAAGAAAGGAATAATTTTCACGCAAGAATGACACTCGATTGAGCGGACTTCCTGTAGAAGTCACGGCCGTTAGCATTGTTGCTTAGAAATGCTGTTATTTTGTTGCCGAGTTCAGGACGAGACTCGAACCAATATAGTATAAACTGCATACCCGAGAAGTAAGTATCGATGGACTCTCCGTACCTCTTTGTAAGAGGAGTAACTAAAGAATTAGTCATAGCGAATGACCACCTGACGGAATAAAGGCGGAGTTGGGCCTTAAATGTCGGGTAGGCAGACAGCTAAGCTCGGTTGCTTGATAATGCGCCCCGGATAGCGCCGAACAGGATTTAAGCATTTCTCGGAACAAGCTGACGAAGCAGGGCTTCCGCAATAGCCCTTCTCAGATGACATCAAGAAATACCCTAATTACCCTCTTTTAAACAATGGGCTGCGGCTCAGAAGGTATCTGCCAGCAACAGCAGCATAGTAAGGAAGCGATATGAGACTATTGGTAGCCACTGTAGCATACTTTCGCCGGCGGTCGATTGAAATCTGCGGTCCTCGACCTATTTATATAGATCAAGATTGTTAGTCCGCAACTAGGCATCCCGGGATTTGGAGGCGTATTACTGTCAGAATAGGCAAAAAAGGTATCTGCTGAGTATAACCCAGTCAGGGTCGCTCTTGTCCTATCTACCCCTCTTACTCGTACTCCGACGTCGTCGTGAGTGACGTCCCGCGCTGTTCACTACGACGTTGTCGTCCTCAACAGCGGCCACGGTATCTTCTGATACTGCGACACCGCCGAATATTTCCGAAAAATCAGCCGCAGTCATTAGCTCACTCAAAGGAACAGTGGACCACCTTGCAACAGCACTGACTACTGGCCCCCCTGCTCAGTTTCTGCACAGGTGCGCCGCTGACTTTACGCGACTCCGCGTGGATATAACACGCTGCCTCGTGCAGAATTCCTCTCCTAGAGGCCTTTCATACGCAGCAGTTGCGGTAGTGTCCGGACTTGTTATCAGTAGTCTCATTATGCGACGATTCTTTGGATATGCTGCACCAGAGCAAGCCCACCCTTCAACCAACCAAAAGCACAGCAGCGATTACTCCACGTCACGTCACTATGCCGACGACTCGCAGCCGGACCATATATTAGTCAAACACGGTAAGCAGTTTCTTCGAGTTGATTTTTCCAGCCCAGGAGATATTGCAAAAGGCCATGCTACTGTTGGTGATGTACGTGCAACTACTGCTCGATTTCTCGGACGTGGCAAAGACGATATCACCCTGGTCTTTGGCGGCAAAAAGCTTTTAAATGACAAGGAAAAGCTGGTGAATTTAAAGATTGCCTCTGGAGCGCGCGTGCTTGCGATAGTTTCGAAGCATTGGAAGGCAAGCGAAGCGATGGGCGTCCCGCCTAAGAAAGCGGCGGTGCCAGCAGATCCTATAGAGCGCATAGATAATGTGTTGAATGCTGCAGCTGCAGAGCTGGTGCCTAAGATAGATCAGTTTGTAACTTCCTCACCTGCGGATTCGTCTGATAAGTCGGATAAGCATCGCATTCTTTCTGAGTATGTTTTCCGGAGAAATCCGCCATTGATCTACTGGTTTTGCGTGGTTGCTTTAGGTTTGGCTCATAACCTGTTCTTTTTACTGACTATATTTTCAAGATTAATCCTGCAGCGATTGTTCGCCCTTGACGAGATTGACACTCACGAAAACCCGGAAGCCCGCCGACGACGTAAGGAAGCGGTCAACAAGTTGCACGAATATCAAGCACGAATCGATGCGGCCATGAGCACTGCAGATACATCAGAAACATCACTTAGTTCTTTTTAATTTATGAGGCGTTCGTTTAAATGTATTTCAGTTGGTGCCCGAGTTAGAATGCGATTATAAGTTCATTGTGCATGATACATGTCTTGCTTATGGCTAATTTGGTAATCTTAGTTGTATTATACAGAAGATTCATTGTGTATATACAGAACCGATGGCTTACTCATTCATGATTCTAAGTATCGGACTGATGGTCTTCATTAGCAGTCCGAGTGCATATAATCTAGTTTTAGTACCGAGTGTCAACACCTTTTCGACTGCACTTTCAGGATCAACTTTTCCATCTGCTTCTCTATTCAGATATTCTTTTCGCAATTCGTTAAATCGTACTGGATTATCTGTCAAAACCGCATCCACTTGCAGCGCCAAGCACATTCGCATGGCTTCATCTGGATTGACTGTCCACACATAAATCGCTTTGCCTGCAGCACGCGATTCGCGTATAAGCGCGTATCCATCAGTCGAGTATAAGGATGCCAATAGAATACTGAATCCGACCAGTGTTGGTGCCCCAAGGAATTTACGGGCATACCATACGTTGGCGCCGATATGCATCAAGGGCGTCTGAGGAAGGTACTTTTCGCAGTACGGAAGAAATTTGACCTACTCTTGTGAGTAACAAGAGCGTTACGTGCAATAAACTCGTAATACAAACCATCCAAATTCCCAGCACAATTCGACTGTTCCAGAATGTGAAATCGTCTTTGACCTCCTTCATAACCTTGGCGATGCCCTCAATAACGTCGACCTCATTATCTGCCTTGACGTCGATTACCAGCCACTTGTCGTCAAAGTTTGCATTCGATGCAAACAATTCCAAAACCTCTCGCAGCAGCGGCATCTTTTCATTGGGTGGGCGTAATGTAAGCAACTTGTCAAGATCTCCAACGTAAGGCCGTTTCTTGATAAGACTTCCATTGCTGCCAAAGACCCGTTTAGTCGAAGGGTCGTGCGATATGACTACGACACCGTCAGAAGACATTCGCACATCTATAGCATAAGTTAATGCATTATTCCGGATATGGTGTGTTGACTTAGTATGCACCTGTCTCGATCGCATCTGCACCGTCCTCTATTGCAGCTTGTAGTGCAGACAGTGTATTCTCCGCATATTTTGCTGAAAATCTATCACAAGCGGGAAATTGTTACTCTGCATTGTCGGTGACAGATTATTGTCTACTTACCCTCTGTGTCCTATCGACTGTGGGACCAGCTTTACTCTGCCGTCGGCCGCAGTCACTGGCTTCGCAGAAAACCGAAATTGCTCTATCTCTCTCTCCTTTTCCATGAATACGTTACGTCCAATGTGGCTGAATAGAGATGCTTCACTAAACCCGTTTATCGACCGTCAATGTTCCTTGCCTAGTTAGTCCGTGCAGATGCCGTCCGCTCTATTTAAATCATTTCGAGTTGAGTCTCGTCGTCAAGCGAACAGAGTGATATTCCGCATCTTACTATTGTCATCATCCCTTCTGCACATCATTGCTGACTGAATCGACGATGTCAAGCACGTGTGTGGCTATATAAAGGGTTAATTAACGTTTACAGACATGAGACGACGCAGATCAAAACACATTATTTTTAAGTTTCTCCTTATTGCATTTTACGGTTTATATTAAACGTTAACACGACTGCAACCTGAGAAAGCAAAACAGTTTCTTGCCTCGGTCAAATGCGCTGGTTGGCGTGGTGTGATCGTACCTTACAGATGTCACTCACAGATCACTTTCGAGTCACGTTACCCAATATGGCTCCCCTCGACCATGTTGTCGTCATCAATCAGGGTTTTAGCGAAGCCACTCTAACAGTCGACGGGGAGGGAACAGCTCTAGAGGTACCGTCAGAAAAAAGAATACAGCACCTGCGACAGTGGCATTTCGAGTCCGATAGTTATATTTATCGATCAGTTGAGATTGGTTGAACTTTCTCGAGAGACGAAGAAATGGGCGCGTCCAGTTCGAAGTTGTCGTTCAAACAGTCGGTATTTCGGTTATTCGAGGAGCCGAATATTCCACCGACAGACCCCTTTTGGGCTCAGGTAATTATGGATTTGGTTGCTTTCATGTACTGCAATAGATTTGCATGGTATCAAGGGAATTAGGCGTCTATTGGGCGACTGGACTTTTATAGCATACGCTGACGTGGTCGTAAAGTTCTGGGAGGTCCCAGAATCGGCAGATGATATATTCGCTCTTTTCTCTTCATCTGATGTACGTCGCACCCGAGATGCTGCATTGCTGAATCTCGAACATTTACTGGTCAGCGCGATATCACGGCTTGTTTATCTCCTTCGCCATTCTCAGATACATTATGTGCCGACCCAGCAACCGTGGCAACCAGATTCGGCCCATAGTTCGAGATCGACAGAAAGTGCAGATGACCCCGGAGAGCAACCACTGTCAGCTGCACGCGCAACTAAGGAAACGCTAAACTGCATGCGGATTATAACTCGCGTAATGCCGTTTATTTACGAGAAACCGGAATTGGCAGACTGGCAGCATGATCTGTTCTGGGGTGCTGATTCTGGAGGTGGGGAGGATTCGATACCTGGAACGGAAGAAGGCGATGATGCAGATGATCGGCCGCTAGGTGCGGCACTTCTCGACACACTTACAGACTTTCTGTTCCTGCCTGGGTTTGCGATTCCGTTAGCCCAGGGTCTGCCGACTACTGTGGCATATGTCATCTGGGAAACAGGCATCGGAAGTACTACACCAATTGGCACGACAAATCAATTCGAATCCAACAAGATTGAGACACTCAAAACTTTATTAGCGGTCGTTTCACAAGCAATGTACTACCCAGCATATGTCTTGCCAATCCAAGGTATCAGGTTCACTAGTTATCTGGTGTGCAACCCTGATAAACGTGCGGTTTTGGGAATGCTATGTTCGTTGCTGAACACAACAATGAAATATAACCCTGGCTGGAGGTTACCATACAATCATGTTGTTTTCTCTGATCCGCGGCAGTTACTTGTCACCTATGCCCTACAGCTGTTGATAGTGCTAGCAACATACTCTGTGCCAGAAGACGAAAACCTAGCGGCGCTAGGCATCCACGTTTCCGACGAGGCTGACGGCAGCGCGACTCCGACTGTGCAAATGTTGCAGAATGCAGCACGCAAACACCAAAAGAATTGGTACAGATTTTATTTAGCACGTCTGCACAGAATTCAGGATCTGCAATTCCTTGCGGACGGAATGTCGAGGTTACTGAATCAACCTATGCAAGCCGGTGCATCGTATCTGCCGGGTAGCCAGAAGCAAGTAGAATGGGCTCCAGAGTTGGTTATGCTGTTTTGGGAATTGATAAGACATAATAGCGTAAGTTCAAACGAAGCAATACGTTGGAATAATTCGCAAATGCTAATGAAACAGCGGTTTCGAAACTATATTATTTCGTCAGACAGAATCCATGATTTTGTGGTTCTATTTCTTTACTACGCACACACATTTCGCCTCGATGTATCGCGTGTTGGATTGGTCAGACTTTGTGTATATGTCCTGCAAACGATTTCTTGTGACTCGGTATTCTCCGTCCGTCTGAATAAGTCGTTTGATTCACATCATGCGTTACCATCGTCGATGCGAATTTCTGGATGGGATTCATTTTCTGCGGGCAGTGGTGGAACGTATGCAGACTATCTCCTCCTGTCTATTTACAGTCTAATTACGACCAGCAAAGGGCGATTGTCAGCACTTTACCCTTCCCTTCTCGATATTCAAATAAACCTATCCCCTCACATTGTGAATATCGGGTGGCTCACGTGTACGCGGTTGATCCACCTTTTCTCAACGCTCACGACTACATCATTTGTAGTTGCCAATGAAAGCAACCACGTGTTGGCGGACAAACTGTTACTTGCGATGAACGGAATGATTTCTAATAATAACCACCAAGCGAATGCGAATTTGCTGTACATGATTATGAGGGCACGGAGACTGTTTGAAGCGTTCAGAGATTTGACGTTTGAGCGGTGTATGGAGGATGTGCGGCTTCAGCGACGGTCAGCTGGTGTAGCGGGAGCTACGGATCGCAAGGACGACGTGGTTATCATCTTTAACGCTGATGAAGCTGCGGATGTCCCGTCAGGTGCGGATGGTTTGCCAGATTATGGCGGAAACATAGGTAAAGGTAAAGGCAAGGCATCAGCCGAGAGCGACGGATCCAAGGAATCGTCGACGTCGATACGACAATCTTCGGAGGACGGAGAGCCGTTCAAGCCTACGCAGTCATGGTTCGACTCGTGGCATTCGAAGCTTCATTTAAATATCATATTACATCTATTAGACGTCCTACCTACGCATATCCCGCGACTGAATATGGTGCCGCTTTTGCCTTCTGCGTCTTCGAGCGCAACTACGTCGCCTACCCGACGTGCCCGAAATGAGTCTCCAGCGCGGGACGCCGAGATTTTAGCTGCATTGAGACATTTAGACGACGAAGCTGTGCTACCGGAGTCCTACGCGCGAGAATTCCACGAGCCGATCGCGTTTGAATGGACAGTCGCTGCAAAAGGGTGGTACTACTCAGTTTTATGGAGTGCGATCTTTATTATGCATGAAGTTGTCGGCAGCGAAACTACATCAGGCATTGCGTCTGTGACTGGTGTCGCGGGCGGGGCGGTAAATGGCGGGGTTAGTGCGATGGGCGTTTGGCGCGGTACGAAGGTCGTGCTATTTAGGGTGCAGGAGACTAAAGCGGCCGGGCCGAGTTTGCTACGACCTAGAGGTGCTGTTGATGCGGTGGCAAAGTCGGTGTTGGACAGATTGAGCGGCGGTCCGAATCAGGCGCAGCAGTCTTCGTAATTTGCGTACAGCAACATGCACCTGCAATTGTAAATTATGAATGTATGGTACGATGTGTCTAAAACCTAATGCCTAACATGGTTGAAATATTTACCGTACTGTCACGGTGCAGGCGGTCCACCGATGGACCCCAGTTCGGATTCGAATGACAAATCGTATTACTAGCCGAGGATATTGTCATGTATGCAAATGTGCGCTATTCAGATGCCAAATAAACTCCATCAACACACAATCAGCGATCCTTAATATCACTTCCGAATTGTTTTCCAAACATTCTCACCACTGTCACGCGGATGGGCGAAATGACGCCAATTTATTTTTCTCCAATTCTACTTGCGAAAATGCAACTCCAGTTGCTGCTGGGGTTCCAGGTTTTACCGAACATTCGATCACCGGAATTGAGTAATTCGCAACGACCTCGCATACATAGTTCGGTCACTTATGCCAATAGTTATTTTGGTGTCCCAACACGCATTCATTGGGTAGGGGTATGCTCGCTTTGCGTTGCTTATCTTAACCACTTTTACACGTTGAGCCATGGCAAAACTGTGCACGTTGTTGTGCAGATCAATAGTTTTAAATAATTGGGGGGACATTTTAGAAATAAATCGTGAATTTTCCTGGTGTCATACGACAGGAATGAGATGCTTTGCCTGGGCCAACACTGCATTACTTTTTATGTCACGTAACCCAATTCGAGGACGAGTTGGCCTGTCAAGCGGCTGTCAAGATTCGAGACAAAATTATCAAGATTCTTAGTGCACTAATGATTGAAAGGTGATCGGCAATGCCGAGAGTTTGGGTCTGTAGAGGAAGACACCCAGTGTTCCAGCAAACCAACCGTATAGAGTGTAACAACTAATGACATCACGATGCGGTCTAAGCATAGACGAAGGCAGTCCAATGACTTGAGAATTGTCGAGGGCAGTGGCAATACGTATAGTGACGATTGCACTGCAGGCGTTTCCTCGGCACAAGCGGCTGCCACTCATGACGTCACGTCACAGTACTCGTGGACATTGTCTGGGAGAAGTTGCTCGATTCTGACTCGACTCGACTCGGACATTTCCAGTTCGCACTCTTCACATATATATTCCTGTACTAGAAGAGCGAAAGCTAGTAGTTGTCAACCGGGCTTCATTGAAGATAGGGAACTGCAGAGAGAGCCGAGGCTACGGGAAAGTGCGGCGCGAAAGGCCGGACATAAGTGCCTAAGCGCAGGGGTTTTTGTTCCAACTGGTCAGTTCGCGTGTCGTTGGCTCCCGCCACTGAACTTTGCTGGCTGCAGGTGCTGACACAACCCCCTAGTGGGCATAATTTGTGATACAAAACAAACTACTCTCGCTCTTTATCTTGCCCATCCTCACACATCATTAATTCTCTGCCTTTTTCCATCACTATCACCTCCATTCTCCTCAGCACTCTTCGATAGGTAGCCATGTCTTCGTCTGCAACGGCCGATATCAAGATTCTCGGGATACCGCTCAACTACATCATAGCGGCTTTCCTAGCAGTGTCTCCCGTTACTTCCTATGCCGATCAAATGTTCTACGTGTGGCGGCGGAAGTCCTCTGAGGGATTCGCTCTCGACACATCTGGCCTTCTGATAGCTGTGTCGACACTCAGAATCTATTACTGGCTAGGACGGCCTCTGGAGCTTCCAATCTTTCTGCAGTCCGTTTCTATGCTAGTGGTCCAGCTTATCTATCTGAAGATGGCACTTATGTACATGCCCGCTGTATGGCGCCGATCAAAGTCTATGGAAGATGTCTTCATTCCATTCAAGAGGCCGATATACTTCTGGCAATGGAAGAGCGATTGGAAATTCTATCTTGTACGTTATATTTCTTGACATCATTGGTGACTGTTATCGTGTCACGTGATAGCCCCTAGGACGCACCCTCGTCGTAGTGGCGATCTTGCGAGTACACTTGCTTACTGGTCATTAGTGCATTGCCATATTTATGGCCGTGATAGCCATATTTGAATTATGTTTAAGGTCATTCGATACTTGGTTTGCGATTATTGCTCGCGTGGCTGTGGCTTTGGAGGCCATTTTACCGCTGCCGCAACTGGTTCTCAATTACACGCGACATTCGCTGGCTGGCTTCAGATTCACCCTCTTGTTCGCTTGGGTGTCGGGCGACTTTGTGAAGACGCTATTCTATTACATTGATGGCCAAGAATACTATTACAAGGTTGGCGGTACGTGTCAGACTGTTCTCGATTTCGGCATCCTCGCTCAATATATCTACTACTGGCGCAAAAAGAGACTCGAAGAACGCAAGGCAAAGGCAATGAATGTCGAAGTCGAGGACTTGAAGAGCAATTCGAGTGGATCGGACTCTGACATAGAGGCTGACGAAGACGCTGCGTTGTTACCTTCTGAGACTGTCGCGACTGCGAATACCGCGCACACAACAGCGGCTGCTGTTAGTGTCAACCCGCTGACTCCGGAGCAGGTTGTTTAATTTAAGACAGATTATGTGCACCTGTTTCGTTACGTGCAGTTATTGTTTCCATAAGATTTATAGACGGTGTTATTAAGATACGGCGGGGGTTATTCGGACTGTGCTCTTTAATGTGGTATTTGGTATGGGGTGCAGATTGCTTTGTTGTTTCTCAAGGGTCTCGGTTGGGTGCTTTTAGACGCTGGGGTTATTTTTCCATTTTTTATTGCTGTCACGCTTTGTTATGAACTTGTTACGATCCGTTTATTCATCCTCCTCATCTACGTCTTAATCTTAATTATAGTTACGTCTTTAAATTGATTGTACATAGTGTCTAGGATACCTAGAGAGGTGTCCTTTTCTCTTTTTTGAGTGTATTGGTTTTAGATTGGGCTTAGTTTATAGAGAGGATTGCGGGATTCGTTATGATTTACTGTGGATGTTAAGATTTAATTGGGATAAGGAATGCATTGCTTTTATGGATCCTTCATGAGTAGTAGTAGTAGTGCAGTTTAATCTTGCCAGTGAGGCGAGGGAGAAGAATACTAGCTAGTCGTCTACTGGCCCGGAGGGGTCGACTGGACTCACATGGTACTTGCGCTAAAACAGATATAGGCGCGTGTGCGCGAAATTATATTAGACAATCAATATATTACATATCTAACCCAATCTAAGTACCAAACCAACACCCAAAACATTTAATTTGATATAAATACAACAACGAACGACTTCTACAACTTCTCTGTCTCAACGTCGAGAGGCTTCTTCTCCTCACTAACAGTATCCCGACTTTCGTCTGCACTGACACTTTCAATAATATCACTCTCGCCGTAGTCAGCCTCGGGCCAGATATCTCCCGAAATCATCTCCGGTACGAAGGTTTCCTGGGGCGGGAAGACTAAGTTGAGCGAGACGTAGACAAAGACAGCGACGTAGAAGCCGTAGAGGTAATTGAGGTCCCAGAGGTGCACGATGCCGCCTTTTAGTCCCAACGACGGCGAGACGCTGTTTGCGAGACCGGGCAAGTTCGGACCGAGCGAGACCATGAACGCGACGAGCGCGCGCCAATTTAAGCCGTGCCAGTACTGATATCGGCCGTGCGGGTCATACAGAGCGGGGACGTCGACTTTGCGGCGCTTGACCAGCCAGTAGTCTGACGCGAGAACCCCCGCTACGGGCGCGAGGAACGTCGCGAGGCCAGCCATGAATGTCAGAAGCGAGGACGCGGAGCTGATGATCTTCCAGGGCTGCATGATCCAGCCGCCGATGATGGTGACGATGATGGCGCCTCGGCGAATGTTGATGTACTTCGGGAAGAGCGAAGTTAAATCGTTGGCAGCTGTGATGACATTTGCAGACAAGTTTCTGTGACGATCGAGTTAGTGATTTGCAGACGACAGTGTCTCTATGCTGACTTACGTTCCAATCTGGCCGACCACCCACGAGAAGCCCACAAAGAAGCGAGCAGTGCGGCCTTTAGGACCAGTCCACTGTGCCGCGAGAACTGAAGGGTCCCATATATATTCGCCGTAGACGACCTTGCCCGCGGACGTAGCAATGATAGCCATGACCGCGAGGAAAGTGCTGATGACAGGAAGGAAGAGACCTTGCCAATACTGGCCTTTCTTGTCATGCATGTATCTGGTGAAATCAGGAATATTGGTGGCCATCGTAGCCCAGCCACCGGCGGATGACATCATGCAGGTCATGATCAGCCACGCCCGCTGGGACCCATGGACAGCTGGTTCCTGTGCCCAGATGTCGCCGCTCGAGGACGCGTATTTGACCATACCTGCGGCGACGCCAATGGAACTCGCCGTGACAATGACAGCCTTGAAGATGAAGAACCAACGGAGCTTGTGCGGCGGGATCAGGAGAATCGGGAACTGAATGCACCAGAACAGCACGTGGGACGCCATCTGCTGCGTCGTGACGCCCATGCTCGCGGGAATGTGGTTCGGGATATTGAGGTAAGACGGCCAGATTGCGGAGATGCAGTTTGTGAGCGCGAACGAGCCTGAAAAGGTCTGGATGGAGTTCCAGAAGAGCGCGGTCACGAAGCGAATAACGACGACGAACTTTGCTAAATTGAAGCCGAAGCTGGAGCGCGCGGCGACGGGGTACGGTACGTGGAGGTCCGCGCCGATGGCACCATTGAACATCATGGGAATGGCGACAATCATCATGCCGAGACAGTTGCATAGAATGGCCTCCCGCCAGGTCAGCCCAACTGAGATGATAGACGAGGGGGCTTCCCAGCCCTGCATATTGAGCGCATCCGAGAACCAGAACCCGAGAATTGTGAACGCAGTCCAAGTTCGACGCTCGGGTGGAGTGACGTCGTTGTCCTTGTTAGTCCATGTGTCGGGCGGAGCAAAAGACGATGACTGCTTGGGCAGGACCCAGGCGGAGCGAGAGGTAGCCTTTTTCTTCATGTCAGCGCCAAGACGGTCGAATCTGCTGCGAAGCGTCATTGTGTCGGGACAGCGATGGGGACCGTATACAGTGCACAGCGACAGGGAAGATCGTGAGCTTTAAAAGGTCGGCAATGACAGGTGGAATTCTTACCCTTGAACCGAATTCACCGTCGGCGGGAATATGTAGATGAACAGGCGATAGCGATAACGGCCTCTGCGCACAAAGCAGGAGTCATCACGCGTAGCGCGACAACAATTGGAGGAAGTCGTGAGCCGATAAGGACGCAGAACAGATCACAGTACGGCGCAACAACTCCGAGGTGTACTAAGTCCGCCGATAACGTTACAACTAGCGTTGAAAAATTTACCGCGCCATACCACATCCGCACAATGAGAATTAGGACAGACTCACAATGCCCCTCTGCAGCTGTTAATTGCTTAGGCAGACAAGCAGACAGCGACTCGCCGGCGGGCCGGGCAAGACCACGCAACTAGAAATTGTGCAGTACCTTGACATGCACGAACCACACGACTACAGCCAGGTTGTCCGGGAATTTAGTATGGTCCTTATAAGCGTGCATTAAATGACTAAACAATAATAAGAACTCGACTCTAGTACTACTAAGATCGTAGTCGCTAATCCGTGATAGCACTTGTTCCGGAAACCTATATTTTCGATAAAGACAATGTACTGTATAACAATTTTTCTTTAATCTTCAAAAGCCACAATGGCCGTGGCGCCGGCCGTGCCCGTCGCTAACTTTTTACTAGCGTTGAGGCGTTTTTTTGGCTGACCACAAGCTTATAGCCACGCCATTTGCACTTTCTTAATGTACAATTCCTCTCGCTCTTTGTGTTGTGGGATATGAGTGTTTTCAAGATGACAGGATTCGACAGCTCCTCACTCTCGTTCCAGGCAGCTCTGATCCGAAGACCCGGCGGAGCTCACATAAGGTTTACTGCTATGGCGGTGCACGGCAAAGTATCTCAAGCTCCTGACAATTGAGCGCCGGCGGATTTCCTAATCCGGACATCGCGTAACAAGGTTGTGGCTGTGCATTCTTGTCGCTCGTCAGTTCGTGCAGGGGCTTCCTTGCATACATTGGAGCTTGTTTCTAACTGCGCCACGGAATGCAGCCGCAGTGCCTGGTTCATCATCGACTCTGGTGGGCCCTGTCTGCCCAGCAATAACACTCCTCCTCTTTGAGCCGATTGCCCAATTAGATAGTCATTTCCCATCGAAATACTCAGACAGTCAGCCACCATATCTGAATAATTATTTGTTACAGAAAGTATTGTGGGTGCAAAAGTGGGTTCCCACAGCTAGGCCTCGTGGTCACCTGCAAACAACGTACCTTTTCCTCCACTTCTCGTTCGCCAAGTATGCAGTCAGCCGTTTGGCAGACGCCACTCGCGTTAGCAATGGCTCCATCCTGCGCACGTGGCAATCAAGTTGTACCTCAATTTGGATATTATATTCAAGCGAACAGATACGAAGCGGCCGCAACTTCTCCGGCGGGCAACTAAGTTAACAGAATAGTTATTGTATTGACAAAATCGCAAACCATACAACAATTTAACTACCATAACCAAATGAATCAATATAATACATCACTTCTCAGCCAACGCCTCCAATATCTTAACCGCCTGCAACAACCCAGCCTCATCCTGTTTCCGACCCACAAGCTGCAATCCGACAGGAAACCCCTGATATGCCTTCGCTCGGTCGTCAGGGAACAAGGCCTCCAGTCGATGCTCTGCCGGCGTGACAGGTGACGGGAACTCGAACTTGTAGTCCTTCTTGTTCGAATCAATCGTCTCGACGGAGAAAATGGCGGCGGGGTAATCGAGCGTGTTCCATGCCAGAATGACGGTATTGCTCGTCAACGGTTCCTTTGGTCGCGGAAGCTGTGGCTGCGCGGGAAGTAGGATCACGTCGACTGGTTTGCCGTCCCTAGTTTTGGTTGCAGTGTCGAGCCAGTATTGTAGCCACTCGTGCTGCATATTCGAACGCTTATGACTGAGCGCCCAGAATTGAATGAGGTCGATAGGCTCGCACGGGTACAATCCGCCGTCCGCGACAGCGTCAGTGAGAGGCTCACCGGACATCGCACAGATCTTTTGCAAGAACTCACCACCGTCGGCCTTGAAGAACGCAGTCGCGAGGTCGGCTAGTTCGTCGCCATGTAGGAGTTCCATGTCGATGAGCTCATGACCGGCTGCAGAGACTTTGTCGATGAAGGACGAGTAGATGGAGGTGATTGGTTCGTAGGTCTTGACGCCACGGATAACGCCGATGCGGAGCCCGCGGTCAAGTGGCTCCGGGTCGACCCATGGAAGGCGAGCACACGATGGGTCGACAAGCCATGGCTCAGCCTTTGCGATCGAGCGGACAATAAGCTCGAGGTCGCGCGCGGACGTAGTAACCGGACCGTCGACGCAGAGAACACCGGTGACGTCCTCTCCGTCAGGCCAGTAGCCCTTGATATTGTGGTACGGAAGACGGCCGGACGAAGGCTTGATGCCAAACGAGCCGTTGCAGTACGCCGGCACACGAATCGAACCTCCAATGTCGGTCGCCATACCAATCAGCGAGCCACGGAAGGCCACGATCGCGCCAGCGCCGCCGGAGGAGCCGGCTGCAGTGATGTACTTTGAGTATGCGTTGCGAGTGGGACCGATTAAGTTGTTTTCCGTATCGAGGACCATCATCGACTGCGGGACGTTCGTCTTCACGTACATGATCGCGCCGAGACTCTCCATGACGTCCACAATCGCGGACGAGGCTGCCTCGGGCTTGTTAGCGTAGGCGGGCATGCCGATGGTCGAATCGATGCCTTTCAGGTTGTAGGAATCCTTGATCGAGATCGGAAGGCCATGAAGCGGACCGACAGGCTTGCCGGTCTTGACGAAGTATTCGTCCTGCTTCTTCGCGACTTCGTACGCTCGTTCAAAAAATAGTTCTGAGCAGCAGTTGATCGCCTGATGTGCGAGTGCGGCCCTCTAAACATTTGTTAGCCGCGTCTGAACTGATCTCGGAACCGTATCGACTGACCTTGCAAAACGCAATCGTGACCTCCAGCGAGCTGTAGACGCCTTTGTGCACCTGCTCTAGCAAGCCGACGGCATCGTAGTTACTCGTGATCTCGACCTCTTTGTCAGTCAGAACACCGCAAGTTTCGGCAAATTTGGTCAAGTTGTCGACATCGGCCGGGATCTCTACTCGCCAATCGGACGGGATTGCGTCGACAAGCGCCTTTTTCTTCGCAGCCGAAATTGCGATATATGCCGGTTCTGAGGTCATTGTGGTTCTAGTGGAATATAACAACACTTGTGCAGTCAATTGACTTGTGAACGGGCTCGAGTGGTGTGGGACCCGGGACAGAGCATGGGTGGGTATGCATGTTTTTAGGGGCATAGTCGGCGCCCACAAGGTTTCGGCGTCTTATCTAAGGGGTCAACTTACGATTACATGTCTCCATTCATACGACGACGCAGCGACTTCCAAGTATCGTAGTGGAAGACACTATTCGCAGCTTGCAACGTATGCTTTTCGTAGCGCGATTTCTCATTACCATTGTTAGCACCGACCCGGCGCGCGTCGGGCCGCGCGGGGTCTGTTCCGGCTGATGCCTTTGCCACAATCGAAAATTTTCAAGCCACGTACTTATACTTTTGTATGACGGACGCCTCCTCGCTCGTGAGAAGTCGGTTTTGGCAGTTTGACGTTGTACGGTGTAGTTGTGATGAAGTTTTGGTGAGCGCGCTGGCGTCTGGTAAGCTGGTTCGCCGACAGCGTCAGGGTGGTCCTTCGGCGCTCGCAAGTCGATTAGACTATCTCAAAGAGCTGGTACATGGTTTGAAGTTACATTTTACATTTTTGAAAAATCTGACAAATGTGTATTTGAGTATTTTGCATAATACGCGTTACTGTTGAAGTCATAGGCTGACGAATAAAGAGGGAAGTAACGTTTGCTTTCAAGCGTATGGAGATAGGCTCACGTGCAAGGGTAAGGGTATTCAAAGCTTCATTGCCCGACGGCGCAGGCCCAACGATAAGCCGTTATCGGGTACGTCGCCGGAGCCCCGCAAGAGCGCGACTCACCCCTACCCTGACACTGACTAGCTTGTCCCCTGACTGTTGAACTGATTACCGAATCTCGCGCATTCAATGTTTTCAGAACAAAATAAAATAAAATAAAATAAAATAGAAAAACGCAAACAAAACCGTAGCTGAACCTTAGACGCTGTGAGCCTAAATCGTTTGCGTGAAGACGAGTCGAAGTAGATCTGATACGCCGCGACATCCCTGACCGAGATCACCGCCGATACAGGGCAACATATCGCAGCATTGCGACTCCTAAATTATTCTTCTTCTACCACTCTACTTTACCACTTCACGCCGGAGTTCAACATACACTTGGACGAAAATGACTGTGACAACGCCGCTCACCATTTCCACTTCGCGTCCCGCGCCATTCCCGCTGCCGGCAGGCCGCACAGCATTGATCATCATAGACATGCAGCGCGACTTTGTCCTGCCGTCCGGCTACGGCGCAGTACAATGCCCATCCCCCGAAATCTTTGCACAAGTCGCAAGCCTCATCCAGCCGTGTCTCGACGCGCTTCGTGCCGCCCGCCATCTCGGTATGACGGTCGTCCACACTCGCGAAGGACATGTGCCCGATCTCTCTGACTGCCCCCCAACGAAGTTGGACAGACAGCTTCATGCGAACAAGCGACATATACTTTGCATTGGCGATGAGGGTCCTATGGGCAGATTACTTGTCCGTGGCTCGTATGGGCATGATATAGTTGATGAGCTCAAACCTAGACGGGATGAAGTGGTACTAGATAAACCTGGCAAGGGCTCATTCTATAATACCGATCTTCACGAGATCTTGGTGTCCAGGGGAATTACCCATTTATTGTTCTGCGGCGTCACCGCTGAGTATGTTCTCTTCTTTTTATATGTCACGTTGCTTTCTGCTAAGGTTAATTGGTAGATGCTGCGTTGCTTCCACTTTCCGCGAAGCGAATGATCATGGATTCGAGTGCTGTGTGTTGACTGACTGCACTGATGGTTTCAACGGAACCATTGTTTCTGCCACTATGGATATGTTCTGCGCGTACGACGGTCTCCTCGGCTACGCTTCTACTTCCAAGGCCGTCGTGTCCATCGCCACAGCCCATTCTGCCGACGCCCTCGCTCAGCTTGAGCCTCCCGTTGCGTCGCTGCCCTTGTCGTTGAATCTGCTGCACGCATCGTACGTCTCTGAGACAAAGTCTGTTACCGACGTCATCACCGGTATCTACGATTCTTTAGACGAGGCTATCTTCGCCACGCTCACACCCCGCGAGACCGCACTTGCTCAGGCAGCGAAGTTAGACGCCGACAAAACCGTCGATATCGATGGCACACGCGATCTGCCACTCTTCCACGGCATTCCGTTTGCGAGCACACCAGAATTCACCCCAACTGCGACGATCCTCTCCCAAATCACATCCGAAGGCGGCGTCTACTTGGGAACCGTAGTGTCTCCCTACGCACTCCTTACCGCGAACCAGACAACTTACATCCTCACCACAGTCGACCACAGTTCAAGCCTCCCGTCGTCCGTGTCAGCCTACGTGACGACAAAAGGCTCACTCTCAACAACAGGAATTACACTCCCATCCCCTTCAACTTCAACAATCACGATCCTCGCTCTCTCCGTTCTCGACGCAAGATCCCTCTGGGCATCGCTCCTCAGGCTGCCAAATCCGGCCCCGGAAGCTCTTTTCCAGCATTTCAGAGACCGCCCGATCATCTCCGTCGATTACCGCGGATTTGAAGTAGGCGGCATCCGATATGCTGTCGCATCCCCTTCCAACGCCACATTCGCAAAGAAAGTCGAAGAGATTTTTGCCAAGAATGGAATGCTCCCCGGCCGCAAAGTCCCAGGCGAGAATGCATGCTCGGCGCTGTCTACCGCCGCTAAATTGGCATCCTCGCCTGCATCAGTCATGATGCTAGAACAGAACCCCACGAGCTCCATCTCCGCTCTCGACACAGTCAAAAATATCCATGCTCTCGAGTCCGCAAAAGCCGTTTTCACAAAAGCTTTCGAATCAGGTATCGATAGTCCCGATGTGTTGGTGGCACCTCTGTCTAGCGAGATCATGAGTGGCATTTTGGCGCTAGGTGTCTGTGGTGTGGTTACGCACGAAGATGTAGTGTTTATTAGCGCCAAGGGTGTTGACGCCCGGATTTTAGATGCGGGTGTGTTGTCGCAGATGTGAAATCGAACCATTGCACTCTTGTAGAAATGACGAATTATGAATTGAGTTCCATGGCGACTTAGTTTTATTATTAGTATTAAGGTTATTATAATCAAGTGCCATGAAATAGATACAAATAATCTAATAACCAAAACCTCATGAATAATAATAAACTCCAATAACACTGCCTTGCCAAAAAAATACACAATATTAAACTATTTATAGGTTCACAACATTGTCCCACCATCAGATTAATCAATATAAATCTAAATAATAAACATAAACTTTTTAGGTTACATCCAATCGTCATCTCTATGTCCGTTGTCATCACCTCCACCAGCTGTACCAGTGGTACTTCCGGCTCTTGATTCACCGCCTCTACTCACATTCCCGTTGCTGTTAGATGGAACTCCGTTTACGTTTCCGTCGCTATTCATCCCCGTCGGTGTACCTCCATCATTTGTAGACTGGCTATGTGCAGCGCAAGGAATCTCCCGTACAGGTGCATTCGACGTTTCCATCCACGGATGACTCAACATCCGCATGTTAAAGAATTCCAGATTATCAAGCTCGTCGACGCCGGTGCTCGCGTGCTGGTTAATCACATGTGAACGACCGTCCGTAGCAAGCGACGTGAAAAATATGTCGTTCTCGCTCATCTGCGTGCTTGCGTGAGTGAGGTATGCTTGCCGAGACACTCCCTGCGGTTGCAATGGTTGCAGTATCTGCGTGGATAAATGCGGTGGGTGCAATGCCGGGCCATGCGATGTCGGTAGAGTCCCCGGGCTATCGGCAAACTGCTGGTGCTCGCTCGTCCCAAAGATCGAGGACATTTCATGACCGCGTGAAATATGTAATTGCTGTTGCTGTTGTTGTCGTTGCATGTGCAGCTGCTGTTGTAATTGCTGGAGATGTTGCAGCGGGTGCTGCATGTGTGGCGCGGGCGGCACAGGAGGCATTACTGGCTGCATTGAGATAGGGAATTGTTGAAGCTGCTGCTGCGACGACATTGTCTGATATTGCGGTGCCTGCGTCTGCTGCGACATTTGGCTCGATGGCTGTCTGGAACTACCTCTCTTGCTCAGCTCACTTTTAAGTAAGTACTTGCACTCCTCCACCCACAAAATCGCATGCTGCAAGAACTCCGCGCCTCGGACGTTGACCTTCAAGGTCCACTGAAACTCGGCTAGTTTTTCGCTACACGCAGTCCGCTCGACGTCTGTGCTGGCTGTCAACATCAGGATGACCCCAAAGGTCGCGATGATGGCAAAATTGTTTTTCGACGCAGCGTACCAGAACGTCTGGATATGCTGCGGCTTCAAGTTATTTGCAAACTCCACGGCAGACACGAACTCAGCGAACGCCGATCGATAGACTAGTCCGTATATTTCGTTCATGGCTGGAGACTGGTTACGTTCGATCTTTGACAATGCCGTCAAAATTGGTCTGAAAAGCGCAATCTGTGCAGCATGATAACCTAGATGCAAATTGCCACTCGCGGAAAGCTCGCCACGCGTAATGTTCTCCATTCGCAAGCAATCCGGAAGTTGCTCCAGCCAGTCCTTCAGTCGAATCTGCAGTGGCCGCGCTTTGGCCAGAAGCCTCTTGATACGAAACACATCCCCGTTATATTCGTCGTTCTCGGCCTTGATATCACCTCCGTTAGCTGGAGCTGCGGACATCGCTGGAGTGTCAGCGGCAAACAAATCACTCATGCTTCGCGCCGAGTGGAATTCATCCATAATGTCAGACAAGATCTGCGTGAGATTAACAAGCTGCATGAACATTATCTTGCCAGTCTCACGGTTTACGCTGCCGTTGTTATCACTACTATGGGCAATAATAGGATCGTCGCCGCCAAAGCCGTCTTCGTCATCTCCATTACCTCCGTGCGCATTACCACCACTGGCAAGCAGTAAATCGTCGTCGTCAGGGAAATTCTCGTCTTCGAGGTCCGTGACTGTCCAATTTATCTTGTGAATATGTGAAGGTCGTCCGAACGTTAGCGCCATCCACTTGTCCTGGATAAATAAACCCCATGCGAGGCGCTTCCGTACTCCACGCTCCCATTCCGGAATAGCCCAGTTGGTCGGATCCATGTGCAATCCGACCTCTTGCGCGACAGCGACGACTTCACTGAGCATCGCCCACGAATGACTTGGCCGAGTGACTTGGTTGCGAAACGTCTGATGCTGTAATAGCAGGATGCCGGCCTGTACTGTTGACAGCGTAGGCCGATCGATTTCGCGATATAAATTAATCTGTGCTAGGGCTTCCAGTGAAGACTGCGGCGGGCGCGGGAATGGCACGAGGTCAGGATCATATGTCCACCAATTGATCGCAAATACGTATAACCCAGCAAGAAGAGATGGCGAAAGCTCCGATGGATTACGGTAATATTTCTCTAAGAACTCTTCTTTGTGCAAAATTGGAAGGGACGGATGGACCTGGTCAAATCAGCACGAGGTGGCACAGCGCAAGACGAATATACCTACTATTCTAAAATATAGCCCTACCAACTGTCTTCCAAACTTGCCAATGATATCTTGAATCTTTCTCACTTCAACCAGATTACCGCCAATCGTGTCATCCCTGCCTGAAGGGTTCGGAAATCCAGTTCTGAAAAGGTCCTCACTCTCAAACACCACGAATGATACTTGGCCATTGGGAGGTGGTCCACTAATGCTGTCGTTTTGCACACGTCGAATCTGCCGCTTTGTTTGAAAATCTGGGCCCACAGCCGGTAAAGATGCTCGATCGCGCGAATCGAAGCCATAGTGGTCCATCAGAACGGGGTCGTGCTCTGCCGACGTACCGATATAGGAAATGTACCGCCGACATTGCAGGCCCAACGTATTTCTGAGAAGAGTGTGAGGAAGGAAATCGTAGTCTGGGAAGGGTGAATCTGGAGTAGCTACCAGCCCGGCGGCAGCGGAGGCTGGTGGAGTCGAATTTGTATCTGAATTCGTCACTGCCGAAGCACTGGCTTTGCGGGTTGTAGTTCTACAAGAATTTAGCATTGTAAGTTATAATTTGATATCGATGCACACGTACCGGCTCGCACGTGTGCGCTTGGTAGCTGTAGCCGCAGCGTCTCCATTGTCCTTCTTCTCTTGGTGAATATTGAGAGACAAAACTCCGGACATGGACTGCAGCGTTGGTATCGGCGGGGAACTGGTCGCAGTAACATTCACAGAAGCAATTTCGCTTGTCACAGGAGGAGCAACGTCCGGAGTTGCGCTAATTGCATCTTTGTCCTTTGTATCTCTTTCGTCCTTATCCTTCGTATCTTTGTCTTTCAAATCCTTCGCATCCTTCTCTTTCGTGACGGCTGTAGCAACAGCCACGTCCTTAGCCGCCAAATCATTGCTATTACGTCTTTGTCTCTTTCTCGGCGCCGGATTTTCGCTGAAGACGCATTCGTAGTTGTGAAAACGACACAAGAAACAGACCGAGTCGTTTTCAGAAAAGACGCATCTACTCTTCCGACGACGGCATGAATCGCAGGGTCTATCAGGCCGCTTGAGACCGGTCTTGCTGTGGGTGGTTTGCACTACAAACATTGCTATCCTAGATGATGCCGCGCCTCCGTCCAGCGTATCTATGTGCCGCGCGTTGGTGACGGCAACGTGTGAATGAATTTTTACCGTAACTGGCCCGGCAACAACCCCGTGACACCCCCTAGAACTTACAGAAATATCAGAGGATTCACGTGGATGCAGGCTCGAGGAGCAGTAACTGACGGCGAGTGAAAGGGTAGCGTGGCGACAGACGAAGGACAACAATAATAGTTTGGCATGTAAATAGAATACTTAAAAAGAAAAGGCGGAGAGGGGGGCGAATAACGGAGGAGTAAGGTTTGGGCGTCGCCTTGAGCGAATTCCAGGTCCTACGTCTGCCGACGTATTATGCGGGTAACCGTCACCTGTCAATAAAGCCACAGGTTAAGCTTGATTGATAATCTGGAATGAATATATATTGCAAAATGCAAACAATAGGTTTAACAATCAGACGCCACAGTAAAACTGACGCATTTGTCTACAGTGATTTGAAATAACGGTGCGAGAGATGGCAAGCTGCCTGTAGCAGGCCGGTTATGTGAGCCTCGCAAATGGTATGGCGAGTGGAAACTAACTAATCGCTAGCTAGGCAGTCAACTGAGCCGGGACAGCAAGGTAAGGAGCACGTGCAGCTAGTCGCACAACCCGCATCAATTCGATGGTATTTGAATAATAATTTACATCTAAATGATTTGGAGAGAGAGCGAAGCTTCATATATGTGGGCCTCGCCTCACTAATAAGACTCTGAGAGGTACGAGCGGCGAGATGTCATGGTGCGGGTTACCCGAGGTGGCTGCAGCGAAGGCGTCCATTCTCGAAGCCTGCTTACCGTGAGTTAGAACTTCCTCATATAATGTATATGTTATCGGTCCTACGTATACGTTGATCCGGTCGCAAGGTGCTTGTGCTAACAGACAGCTTTTTGCTGCTTTCTCTCTACTCAACTAGCCTGACAATAATATTTTTGTGGCCAGCCGCCGAATAGCCTTAGGCAACAATCCCGAACAGCCGAGACCCGAATACGAGTGATGTGGACAGTATATCCCGGCGTGGTGACTAACATTTCGGATTTGCAAGCACATCAACACATCAGCTAATTCACAGTACTCACTCAAATTCGAGTTGGTTCTAAAATTAATTGGCACGTCGCTATCAAGATCGCTCGCGTCTTCGCGATGTTTATTCTCTCTCCGCAGCTTGCCATCCATAGAGGTACTGACAAGATTTGGGATCTATCATACTCGAGATAACGCAGCCGAAGCATACGTCCAGTGAAATCGCGGAGTTCTTATTGCAGCTCTAAGTACATTCGCACGCTGATTTCTTCTACTAAGCTTCTTAGATTACGGCAGACCCTGACACTGCTTCGGTAAAGTTGGCCACTGGCTTGTGTCACCTTCCCGTCCCTCATCTCTTTTGTTCAAGGGCAATAACAGGGGAGCACAGTCTTGTGACAATGAAACAATCCGTAGCAATATTGAAAATATTCTCAGTGATGGGAAGATAGTTATGTGTAATGGCGTCTCACTTTTGTACCTCATGCAGTATTACGCGGTCTGTCAATATCTCCCATGAGGCGTACAGAGATTGTGCTTGGCCGACCCCGGCCGGTGGCTTGCCAGTCACGGCACGCTATAATTTTCCGAGGGCCAGTCTAGTCTTCCGATTTCAGGGGTGGCTGTAACGACACAAAGTGTACTATAATCATTGGTTTCTAAGTAAGGCCTCCACTAATCTAATGTGATGGACCAACTCTGAGTGCCGAAAGTGCGCCGTATAGCAGTCGGCATAATACCTTACGGAAGCCGTAATTTTCCAACATTCATCGTTCTGAATGGTCTACCTTTGCAGAACCAACGCTCGATTTGAATACCATATGCAACAATCAAACCACCCACAAATCATATACATTGTACCAACCACCCAAGCCTATTTTAGTCGTATAAATCATCCTCGTCATCATCAAACAAAAACAAAGGACCCTGGCGAGAGCTAGGCGATTTGCCTGCGGACGGAGCATCCTGACTATCGGCAGACGGTGGGACGTCACTGGTTACAGGATCTGATCGAGGAGGTGTTGGATTTTGCTCCGGTGTAACTCTATCAATGCTTGAAGGTGAGCGATTCATATTGCTGTGTCTCGGAGCTTCCAAGTCATCATTCAGTTGAGCCTCCCCTGTGTCAGAGAAGCCCATATTATCGTCAGACTTCGTCTTCTGATGTTCTTGTGATCCGAACTCGCGATTTTCGTCGTCGTCGCCAAATCCTGCACCAACCACAAAACCAGTTCCGTCATCGTATGTTTGTCTCTGATCCAAATCACTCTCTTGCTCCGGCGGACGTTCTGGTTTCCATTCATCGATCCACTGTCTTCTTGTGATTTTCATCTGCTTGCTGCGGCCCAGTTTTTCAGTCATTGCGAGAAAATCTTCGAAGTTTGCTTTTGGAAATAGTTGGTGACCCCATATTTGGTAGCATTCGAGCAGCCGTCCTAAATAGCGGTACTATAAACACTAAGCGTCAGTTTGGTCTCTGGCTTGTTGCTCCACCGTCAGTAATTACCAACCTCATGACCCTTGCCTTTAAACCTGACTTTCGGCGCCCGTCGTTTAATTGTGATGAGACCTTGGGCAGACAATAACCTGTACACCTGTTAGCGCACCAAAATTGGAGCAAGAGATTGCAACACTCGTCCCACCGTTCATTATTCAGCTTCGCACGCGTTGACTTCTGTTTGATAACAATTTCCTCGTCAATCCCCAAATCAACAATATCCGGAGGTCTAGCAGCTGGTACTAGCGACGGCTCACCAGTTCGTGGATACAGCTCGGCGTCAAGATTGATGTCGTATGGAGGCGTAGGCGGTCCTGCGCCCAGTGTAGCCAGATCATTTTCAATATCTATTTCGACGGTGGTAGCACCGTATCCCATATTTATCTCATCATCCACATCCGGATAATCATCATCGTCATCTGGTCCAAATAGGCTTTCCATGATTGTTAAATGAGAGTACGTTTAACAGTTCCTTCCTTGTTCCACAACACTATGAATTCAGTTTCGCGTCTGCCGGGTAATAATCGCGGTGGGTCATTCCTGGACTGAGTGGGTGGACTGAAACCGCAACCTTACAGTAGTAGGCTTAGCAACCCGGCTCAATCTTCAAGCCGCAGCGGTTCAACGGAGTGCGACCAATGACAATCTAGATGAACCTTTGACTTTGAAGAACATCTGAGAGAAATCAGAGATACAACGGAAAGACGCTTAAAATTCAACAATCATATCCAGATATATTCATAGTCTCGCTGAATTATTCCATTTATCCTGATACGATGTCTGAAGAGGGATTACCTACTATCCCTAAGGGAGATTACCCAGTACGTGACTTCCACAATTGTGACTTTTAGCACCAATCGTCATTGCTGTCGAAAAAAGATACTAATTGCCTGTGATTATAGCTCATTGATGCCGATCCGCATTTCAGCAGAGTAATCCGATATTTCCGGTTTTCAGACATCGGCATCTGGGCTGCCGTCACTGCGTCAGCGCCTCTCCTCGTTGGCTTGATGGATTATAATAAGTACACTCAGATCAGCAGAGGCGTCCAGGGTACTATAAAGGGATTCCTTGTTGCGGCTAGACAACGACGGTCAATGTTTGGTCCCGCTCCCTCGCTGTTCTTGGGCGCCGTCGGTGGATTCTTGATCGCGTATCAGCGCAGCTCTTGTAAGTGTTCTGTTATCGCCAACCTCGAGTATTGTGTCGGAATATAATCTAAACGTGCAATTGTAGACCGCTTCCTTGGATACTCCGAGAACGCGCGAGAACAGGCTCAAGACCTCGAGGAGCTATCGAAGCGGGCCAAGGCTGGTCTTCCAATCTACGGAGAATCTGCGCTCACCCCCGAGCTTCAGAAAATCGCTGCTAGCTACTCCCGATTGGCTATTTTCAAATTCTCCGTGTTCCCCCTTTTCAACTTCGTGAATCACCCGTACCATGGCGTTGACACTTCAAAGTACTTCAAGTAGAGACATAGCGATAGAACAGAAATAGGTTATCATTATAATTCACAGTCAACGGATGCAGATATGACAAATTGGTAGATGAATACTCGGTCGGCTAGCGAGAGCTCTTCTGACAGATTGCCCGCATAGAGCCTTGCCTGAATAGCCATCAGAATTAGTTTATCATAGTCACATTTAATGGGAACGGTTTCATCTAAACTTCTTCTTCATATATTATTAGACAATATCCAGCGACGCGAACTTATTCTAGGGGTGCACGCCGCAGATTTATGTAACTGCAACTGAAACTTGAGAGGGCCCTAGATGGTAAAGTATATCGCAGACCTCCGAATTGTATATCCTTCTCAGTTGCCGACAAATTGGCACAAAAGCCTTGTAAGAGCACGTATTTTTTTGCCATACGTAACATCACCCTGCGATATTGAGCATTGCATTATGAACAACTACTACATATTATTTCGAACAATCGGCCCTTATTGAGTTTAGAGCGTTGTGTACAGAAATAATATAAACGAAAGGACATGAAATAAATAAAGTAACACCGTTCAAATAATACCAACTAAGTTATAGATAATGAAAAGAATAAAAATTCAAAGCCATAGAACGGAGAATAAAATGAATCACGCACAATACTTTCTAATACTATAGATATTATTAAACGACAATCAAGCCAGTGCTACATATCATAAACACTATCAATGAACACGCGATAAGAGTAAATACACATAATAATGAATGAGATGAAAAATTTGTAAGTCAAAGCAGTTTCTGTGAACGCACGCAAGAGATGAAATGACGAATATCAAGAAACTTTTCGAAACGCCCCAACCTGAAATTCTCATGATACGAAGAGTAAATAAACGGTAGAAGAAAAGAACCTTCAAGTGACAGGAGAAACAAAAAAAATATTTATTGCGCATAAACTCCATGGTAGCCTCTGCCATCAGCTTCCATTCGGTCTAATCTTCCGTCACGAGCCGCCAAATATAACTCATTTAACCGAGCTACTGGGATTGGCTCGCTAGGATCTTGGCCTTGGGGTTGAGCGCCCGGTGGACCGGGCGGGATCTGCCCCTGCTGCTGAGCTTGATGTAAATGCGCAGCTTGTGGACTACAAAATATATATTAGCTCCTTTTCCTATAACAACCAATTAAAACACAAAAGACAAAGAAGACGGACTTTGCTTACTTTATCGGTGCATATGGACTATAGTGGCTTTGTGGAGGCAAACCCATAGAAGGATATACTGGAGGAGGTGGAGTAGGCCTATGGAAAAACCAAGACTCAGTAAGAGAAATTAAAAAAAGATACAAATACGTCACATTGCAATAACTTTTTAAGCTTTATATATACATGCAAAAAAAGGCAAATCTACCTGTAAGGAGCATTGACTGGGCCCGAGTTGTTCTGAGAACGACCCCAGGACAGCCTCACGCGAGAGTTACCAATCGGATAGCCCTGCATCTGATTGATAGCCATCTCAGCGGCATGGCGCTGAACAAACTGAACAAATCCACATCCCTTACCAGGGGGGATCTTAACATAAGTAATCTCTCCAAATCCAGCAAAGAAGCTTCGAAGCTCATCCTCCGTAACATAGCCCGACAATCCACCAACGAAAACTGTAGTATTGTTGGGGTCCGTGAACTGGTTCATTGGCTGTGGAGCACCATAATAGCCCATCGGGGGCATACCCATCTGGTACATTCCCATCTGTCCAGGACCCTGTTGCTGAAGCATGCCAGCCGGAACAGCGGCACCCTTGTTCTTAGGCGTGGCCGTGGAGATTCGCATAGGTCTATTACCGCAGTAGAAGCCCTGCATCTCAGTTAAAGCGCGTTGCATCTCTGATTCATCGGTGAAACGAACAAAGCCGTATCCTCGCGACATTCCGGACACTGGGTCAGTCATGATCTTCGCAGATTTGCAAGATGGGTAACGGCTCTGGAATAGATTCAACAAGACGTACTCGCTAGTTTCTGGGCCAAGATCGCCGACGAAAATCGAATACTCTGGAGAGCGATCATCTCTGTGGAGTAGTAAGCAACTGGAATAATGAAATAATGAATTTGGCGAATTTATAATACTGACCTTCGCTCAGAAAAACCACCACCAGAAGCCCAGTTAAGTTTAAAGGCACGCTGTGTATTTGGAATCAAAGTTCCGTTGAGAGTCAAAGCCTTCGCCGCAGCAGCAGGGCTGGAGAAATCAACAAAACAGTAACCAGCGTTGGTGCTATGAATACGTCAGAAGGGGTCTTCTAAATATTCGTGGCTAGTTTCTAATCGCCATCAATTACATACCCAGAAAACTTGTCTCTAATCATCTTAACGTTGACTGCCTCACCAAAATTCGACCAAACCTGGCGAACGAAATTCTCATCTATCCATGGCTCCAACTCGCCCATCCTACGCAACTGTTAATCATTTCCAATCACCTAGTAGGATTCATCGCAGTTGATACTTACCAAAGGGTTGTCTTCGAGTCATTGGCCGCCATCGTTCCCGCAGGAGTGGGAGTGCTGTTCGAAAACGTCGCTGCGGCAGACGCGTCAGCAGCAGTGGGGGGTGCGCCAGAGGCAGGAGCTTGAGGAGAAGCCGAATCTTGTTGCTGAGAGTAATCGTACGCGTAAGACATTTCTAAACTGAGTACTGACAAGTAATTGTGAGAGTAACCGAGATGTATTGATCGATTGGATGAATTCGCGAACTACCAAGAAATTGTTAGAGACAAATTAAAACTGTCGAGAAATCCAAACACCGGATCCGATTCAGTGGCCGCAATTGCATCCACAAACGTCTAACTCTATCTATTCATGGGACATACCAAAAGATAGGCACTGGACAAAATCCGACAGATTGAAAGTCACTTGAGTTAGAGTTGTGGTAAATAGACGATGTGACTTAAGTCGTAAACGATAAATAACACAATTTATGCCGACAAAATACGAATAATTGACTGTAGCAGAACAATAACCGGAAAAATCACAACAAACAAACAAAACAAAACGGAAAAGAAAAGGCACGGAAGGACACAAACTTCACGACAAGATCTGCACTAGCAATCAGTGTGAAGGGGGAATGGTTAACAAAAGTAGGAACGATGGTGCGGATGGAACGACGGCTAACAAGGCGGCAGCTATAACTACCAATAGCACTTCCACAGCCTTCGGACGTCTTCGGTAGCGTGCAGCCATAGCTCGGGACGCAGTCTGCATGATTACCCTACGAAAAATTTGCGCCTGGAATCAGTGGCACTACCGTGAGACACAGTAAACAATGCGGAATATATTCCAATGACTCACGCGTATAAGCCATATCCCCACAACAGACAAAATCGACGTGAATTGTCAGCGGAGCGGGTGTGGTACTTTAGTTACTGCCAGTGATGAATTCTGGATAAAAATGCTAAGTGTCGGCAATGGTTGTCAATTATTCCACACAATCAACTGATAGTTAAACAGCCCATATAGCGTAATAATGCTACCTCGAGCACGGCACAAATGGTTACCGACTTCTGGAAGTCTTAATTTTGCTGCAGCGAACGTTTGGCAGTCGGGTGCTAATCCATTACCAATAATACAACCACCTGGACGGAGGAGTACGTTCGCAACTGAGGCGTTTAATGCAGAACAAGACGGGCCATCGAATAACTATGAAAAATATTTGTCATCGAAGCTGATGGATGCGTTTGAGCCATCGAAGCTGTCAGTTAGAGATATTTCCGGTAAGTGCATTTGAGGCTACTGCGGAGCATCAAGAGTTAGTAGCTGATAAGCGTAGGCGGTTGTGGATCAATGTTCGCTATTAGCATAGTTTCTAAGGCATTCAAGGGTGTATCTATGATTCAGCAGCATAGAATGGTAAACGAAGTGCTTGCCGACGAGATGAAGGAGTGGCACGGTGTTCAGCTGAACACTGGAGCAGAGTAGGCATTGATATCTAGCGTAGAACAATCCGTTTCGATTTGTACATAGGACTTACATATACAGTTATTCATTTTGCAGTAACGGATTTGCGCACCTAATGTTAGGTGGTAGATGCCCTATGAATCATGATGACGGTACACAGTAACCTTAAAAGTATGGGGATTAGACTCTGCCTACAGAGCTCGATGGATAAAGAACATCGCATAGCATCATCGCGATCGAACGTTTTCATGATTTTAGCCGACAGCACATCCCGAGTTCTATAGAATCTCGCTTTCACCGTTATCATAAGACAATTAATGCATCGACCATGAAAATAATATACAATGGCGTCTTCAAGTCTGTCAAATAATGCGGATGCTGCAGATCAATCCCCGTCGTCAGGCAGCAACGCTGGAGGCTTCCAAGTGGAGGGTTCGAAGCAACAGCACAATATAGCGTACTCATCTTCCAGTACCGTGTTATCGTCTGTATTTTCGCCAAACTTTGACATCCTCGACCGCGATTTTTTGAATTCATCGCACGTCGACTCGCCACAATTACAATCATTGCCAGCAAATGTGCATATCATCTCGTCGGCACAACAATCCAAGCTGATCAATTACCTTGATGAGCAACTTCTATATATATCGAGGAAATATGTACGAAAGTTCTCGGACACAGGACCGCCGGACTCAGTTTATTATACAATAGAACCGTTGCTGGAGGATCTGATGAAGCTGGTGGATTTGATCTGGTATTCGGTGTCCACTACCAGTACGCCATTCATACAGTCACAGTACCTATTGCGAATTGCTGATGACTTGAACGATTGCATTCCGTCGTTGCCAATAGCTTCACCCGACAAAGTGTTTTCCTTTCTCCGGAAGCTCGATAAGATATTCTACAAATTGATAGTTGGAGATGTACCATCGCATAAGCGAATGAGCAATACCGAAAAGGCTAGGCTGGAAAGCATTGTCGAACGGACACGGGTTGATATTGTTACAGTGATGTCACCATTTGGCGGGCACGAATTGGATATAACGAGAGTGTATGAGGCAGTACTAGAGGAGCTCAACTAGTTAGTAAATATTATTAATAGAATCGATATTGTACCTCGTTACATCATACAATAAACCGATATCATGATCTATGGAGTTTCGAATCGACTTAATCAGGGAGTTCATAAAGTATACTCCAAACTGAACGTGACGAGGCGGCAGGGTGAGGCATTTGCATCATTATCGAAATTAGAATGTTATTGATGGCCAGCTGTCAGAAATGGTCACAGATTGTGTATTCGGGGACTCGGTGAACTCGAATCCTTGTTAAATTTGGTACGCTGGATCACCCTTCGTTAAATCGCCACTGTTGGCCACAGTCGTCGCTTCCATTATACACCAGTAATGATAAATATATCTCCAAAATTGCTTTCGAAAGCGCAGATATATCATGAGAAAGTAAGTAGAGAAGAAATCCTGATCACTACATGTGCCAGACTGGATTTGTGAGCTGGTCCGGATTACCCATGAAGTCTATAACCACTGCACATATCGCTTGCAGTCGAGACCACTGAGCCAATTGAAAATGAAACGGCCATATCATTAAGTTGTGGGTATTTTCATAGGCGGTGTCACCGAATACATCAATCAATCGAATTGCATAACCCGTACCATTGACTTTTGAGTGACTGTTTAGGAGGCTTTTGGTGCCTCATCTGTGATGGTATAGGTCTAATTTCTGATAGTGATATGTATCTGGAGCAGTACATGGTTGTACTACTAAAATGTAGCTTTTATGGCCTGAAGGACGCGAAACTATTCTAGATACTTTGCTTTTCATGGTACCTGATGCGCTCATGTGTACATTGGGGGTTTTAGATCTAGGCTATTTGTGCCTTTGAGCCGGGTCAGTACGGATAATTATAAGCGGAGTTCCAGTAGGATCCAAGGAGGTGAGAGCCAAGCCACTTGGTCCATTACTAGTTCCACAAACGCGGTCTCGACAGGGGGGCAAGAGCAAAATGAGTAAGTTCAAAATGGCGAGAACCAAGCCACTTGGTCAACTACCGGCCCCAGTGACGCCTTATCAACGTGTCAAGAGGGGCGTCTGTGATAGACCGAGATTCTCTATAAACACATGCGAGCTCGCCACTCGGCCCGCGGCGGCGTGTTGAGAGTTGTCTCCATGGCCAGCTGGCATGCAGGAGGGGACCGCCAGATCTCACATTTTGTTCGTAATGAATCCGGGGTTTGGTGGTGGCCGTCTAATACAAGGTCGGATGCACGGACCGCACAACCGCGGAGGACAACACGCATACAATCCCAAAGACTAAGCAAAGTCATATCCGTGGGCGTCATTTCATGTGTAGGTCTCGACTGAATTGCGGCTAAGGGGCTTCCTCGCGTAAAAGATTTAAAGTTTGCGGAATCGGAAAAACCCCTGGGGCTAAGCTACTTCTGGTATGGGGCACCAGATAAATTGGCGATCCAAGGTACGCTACCGAAGTCGACAACGACAATGCTGAGTACTCGTAACAGTGCCAGCGACAATCTTTCTAGTTACTGAGTGTATGGCATTAAAATTACCTAAAGTCCTTCCGGAAGAACACAGTAGGTATGTCCGTGGTAACACTGAGCGTTTTATGAATGGTAGGAGCCATGTGTTCTAAATTTGTCCGACGATGATCGAAAGTTACAGACTGTACCTGACCCCGCCGTTCGCTCCTCTGACCAACCCGGTCTGTTTTACAGCTCATTTGCATCTCGCGATGATTTTGTCTGGTTTGTTTATTGGATAATACTCCGCATCTATGATTTTGTGGGCAGTAAATAACTAGTATAGCAGGTTCCGCGGAACCGAATGTCCTGTGGGAGCGCTGTCAGTACAAATAGCTGTTGCCGTCCACCACTTCTTGGCTCGAGTTATCCAGCAACGGAAAATGAAGATTTCGACTTCTCTTCTTACGGTGGTGGTCTGATGCATACACAAAAGCTCGAGCATTTGTTTCCCAGCTCACTCTTCTTGAAAAGATTAATCTGACGACAGAGACCGGTTGGGAATGGGCCGTTGTGTGGAAATACGGTGAGAAATTCCTCGAATTGGAATTCCTTCTCTCTGTCTCCAAGATTCGCCTCTTGGAGTTCGTTACACCGATCTGAACTCGGTATTTCCTGCAGGATTAGCGACGGCTGCAACGTTCATAAACCTCCGAGGTAAAAGCCATGGGGATGGGAGTTCAGAGGCAAGGGAATTTAATGCGATACTTTGACCTTGCATGGGCCCCATTGGGCGAGCTCCAGAAGGCGGTCGAAATTGGGAGGCCTTTGGTGCCGATCCGTACTTGCAAGGTGTTGCTAGCTACGAATCCGTGTTAGGTATTCAAGAGGAGGGTGTTATTGCAACTGGTAAGCCTCGATTGTCAACATTCATCAGCGATAACTAACAATATTCCAGCCAAGCACTATCTTCTCAACGAGCAAGGACACTTTCGCCAATATGCAGAGTGGGTTGGACTGTATACAAATCTTTCGGCTCCATACAGTGCAAATGTCGACGAGAGAGCACTCCGTGAAATATATGCATGGCCGTTTGCGGACGCCATCCGCGCTGGTGCGCCGCCATTATGTGCTCTTATAATCAAGCCAATAATGCGCAGGCATGCCAAAACAGTTATCTTCTCAATGGTATTCTTAAGGATGAGCTCGCTCAGTTTCCAAGGATTCGTGATGTCGGACTGGCTTGGACAGCGAAGTGGTGTTGCTAGTGTTCAATGCCTGGGGATGGGTCCGCCGCATCTGCAAATAGTAACACCATCGTCGTTGTTGAGTCTGTCGGTGTTGTCGATCTGGAGGCCTGGATCGAACACGTCAACGTCGCAGCTGTTCTCTTTTCTCTTGTTGCCGGTCAGGACCTTGGTATTGGCATTGCTGACATATTTCCGTCTGGAAAGTTGCCATTCACTATCGCAAAGAAGACGAGCGATTATCCCGCCACTGTTATTTACGATGTCATTGAACCAGTTCCACAGATAAATTTTTCTGAGAGTATCTTCGTCGACTACCGTCATTTCGACAAATACCATATCGAGCCCCGTTATGAGTTCGGCTTTGGTTTAAGTTACACTACGTTTCATATCAGTGGTCTTTCCGTAACTCGTCTAAATGGAATAGTTGACGCCTCCAGAGCCACCTTCGTACAACCCACCTCTCTATTTAAATGGCTCAGTGCCCTCACCCAGTTCGGCAATATATCCTGGAAATATCCCGAGATATTCGCATTATATCTATACATACATTGAGAAGGATATTCCAGAATCGATCACATACCACCCTGATGACTATCCGTATCCTGAGGGATACTCAGATATTCAGCCGTCGAAACCAAGTCCTGCAGGTGGCGCCTCTGGTGGAAATCCTGCCCTATGGGATGTTCTGGTCCAAATTCACGCATCAATTACCAACAACGGCACTGCTGGCGACTCAGAAGTCTTGCAGCTCTATGTCTCTTATCCTGCAGTTGATGGCGTCGACTTTCCCGTGCGAGCACTCCGCGGATTTGAGAAATTATCTGCATCACCCGGCGAGACGTCCACAGCCAATTTTGATCCCATGAGACGTGACTTGAGTTATTATGCTGTTGCCTCACACAATTGGTTACTTCCGAGAGGGACATATGCTGTTTATATTGGCACAAGTAGTCGAAATTTAGCTGAGGCTGGAACATTCAGTTTCTAGTATGAAGTGCTAATCGCAGTTAGAAAGGAACCCTTTTCATATTGTTCCAGTTTGTTATACATGTTATTCTGTGATTTTTTGTGACGAAGGGATAAATGGGTTGGAAGATGAAGAAATGCGAATTTTCTACTATAATACAAAACATTGAAACCTTCCTGAAAATGCGAATATGAAGCGAAACCTCTAGCCCGATATGTGCAATAAAAAATGCGCCTCTATGTTCAACCCGATACTCAACTCCAACAATATTTGAATGACAAGACGTTAGCAAAATAACGAAATGAGCTAGGATTGCATCTAAATATGATCTGCTCGCCTCGAACATATCACGCCTTTATCACTGTATAGATTAGACAGATTCACTTTAATCTGTTTTCCCGTCCTTTCGTCGAATGCTAAACAGCCGTCTAAAATCTATAATTAGTATCTTATAGCTCACTGAAACATTGTACCTACATTTCGCGGCCCATGGAGGTGTATATAAATGCAGTGACACCGCTGGCTTCTGTGTTTCATTACTGATCCTGTGCAATCCTATCTTATCGTGCATATATGTAACGTCGTTTTCGTGGTACTCTTCCCGGCGCTCAACATGCATTCGTCGAGGCTTGTCGCCTTCTGGCCACTTGTATATTGATTCGACCAATTCTCCTTGCAGAATCTTCATTATGCAACTACCTATAGTCAGCATTACTGTAATGCGTTATTAGTGTGCCGAACGTAGCACGTACTGAGCGTCCGCATGATCATGTATTAATGAACCTTTGCCTGGATTCCAGACTAAGACCAAAAGATTGGCTTTGTAATTCATATCGTCAACACCGTTCCTACGTGTCATTAGACTCATGTCGTACATATCGAGCACTTCTGCGACAATACGAACCTCGTATAATTCCTCGATAAGTCAGTATGTGCATATTTGTCCCAGTCTGATGTATCGGACGTATACCGTCTCATAGCGTCCATTAACTGCTCAACGTCGACATCTTCCGAGTCTATTCCCGACGTGAGTCCCAACTGGTGTTTGATCTCTTCCACCAATTCATCAAACGTGTCTACAGGCTGTAGAGTCGCATTGTCGCTGGTTGCTGCTGTGGTCATTATCGGTGTAATAGTCCTCGAAACTGCTGGTTCTGCGCTTATCTGTGAGTGGAAAGAAGCAGACATCATAGCTTGCATTCCAACGGTAGGATAAGCTACTTGTGTCCGTACGATAGCAGGCGCGACAGACTTTCTAGGACATATAACCGAGAACAGAAGATTATTACTCACTCGCGTCCGGTAAGAGAATGCTACCTTGAGCCCAGACCGAGACAAGGACAAACTCATAAGTCACTTGAATCTCCAACAGACCTGGCAACAAGTAGACTCTGAGTATATGTCCAGGTCTTGTGGGCCTGTAACGGTGAGAGGATTATCATCCAAGCGGCCCCGAAGTCCAAGCAGTTATCGCATGCCGAGCAAACCTAATCAAACCCTAGCAGAAGTTTACGCGACGATAACCCTAATATGTCAAAATATTGCACATCCACTGGCAATTTCCGTACATTGTGTACATCTCGACGTCATATCGTCAGTTGTCAGATAATACACGCGTACAGTCCATTGATATCATATATTCTACGGGCCATCCGGCTTATTCACAAGTTCCGACAACTCTGTCATTCCATGAATAAGCAACATTCTGTTGGTCCCAACTGTATTTGTACTTCGACATCAACCGCAACTCCTGTGAATCCAGACAACCTCAGTTTAGCAATTTCACATAATAACCAATTTGGATCGCCATCCACGCCATTATCAAGAGTAACAGAGCAATTTGCAGCAATGTTACAAGTGGATGCAGAGCAACCGTCAACACCACACGTGCTGACTGCTCGTGACAAGAAGTATGACCGACAACTGCGTCTGTGGGCAGCTAACGGACAGGCTGCGCTCGAAGAAGCTCATGTCTTATTGTTAACCGCATCTGCTGCCGGTGCTGAGATCTTGAAGAATTTGGTTTTACCCGGTATAAATCCGCTAGTCTTAGTCTTTGTGCTGAGTGTGTGGGACGGTTGGCTAACATTTGAAGGAACCGGCTCATTCACTGTTGCAGACGATAAATTTGTCACGGAAGACGACATTGACTCAAATTTCTTCCTTGACGATTCGAGCCTCGGGCAACCACGTGCTGTGAAAGTCACTGAGTTCCTGCAAGAATTGAACACGGATTCAATGGGCCATTCACAAATCTTGAATTTGAAGGAGCTAGATAGCGTGGATTCGTCTTATTGGGAATCATTCTCTTTAGTAATTGCTCATCAGATACGACCGTCCATATTGATGAAGGTGGGTAAGGTGCTATGGGGCAAGAAAATTCCGTTAGTTGTGTCCAATTCGATAGGATTTTACGGGTACTTGCGAATTGTCGTTCCTGAACATACAGGTGGGTGGAATAGCTGGATATGCAATTGTATATTGCTAACTTGTATAGTTGTGGAATCTCATCCGGACTCGACTGTCGATCTAAGGTTAGACTGCCCCTGGCCAGAGTTACAGAATTTCGCAGACACCATAGATCTGGGCGGATTAGATGAGACTGACCATGCTCACGTTCCGTACGTGGTGATACTATTAAAATACTTGAAACAATGGAGGGCTGAGGTAGAAAATATTCTTCATTTCTTCGGACTGATAGAGTGATATTAACCCCTTTTCAGCACGGAGGCAACCCACCTTCAACATACACAGAGAAGAACCAATTCAAAGATTTAATTAAAAACGGTATACGGTCATCTGATTCCGAGAACTTTGACGAAGCTATCGCTGCAGTATTGCGCGCAACTCAGAAGACGACGGTGCCAATCATATCTGTACTCAATGATCTTCGAGCTCAGCATCTTCACGAAGACGTAGGTACAAGTCTTGGAACAGAAATAAACTATATCGGATGCTAATAGACTAGTCTACGAAGTTCTGGATTCTCGTCCGTGCGGCTGCAGATTTTGTTGCCAAGGAAGGAAATTTACCGTTATCCGGTACTCTTCCCGACATGAAGGCTGACAGTTTAAGATACATCGCGCTGCAGACTGTTTACCGGAATAAAGCAGTGCAGGACCGGGACTGGGTCAAACACCGTGTTGCAGAACTTTTATCTGCGATCGATCGGCCGACCGACGCAATATCGGACGACGAGGTCGAGACGTTTTGTAAGTTCTCACCGTATATCGTTGTTATCGACGGGCGGTCTTTGGAGGAGGAATATAATCCTGAAACGGCTAAGGCGACGACAATTTTAACGGCCTTACAAGAGGAAAATGGACTTATGCCTATTTATCTCGGGTTTAGAGCATTGGAGACATTCGAAGAGCGAAACGGACGGTTTCCCGGCGTGCTCGAAGACACTGGGGATGACGAGAACGAGCTACAGAGCATTGCGCTAGAAATTGTGAAGAGTTTGGGAGGTGATTCACTCGGAGAGACAGCGATTAAAGTGTTGAAAGAATTGTAAGTGATAGTATAGCTATGCAGATGGGATTTGAATATTTTAACAGGCTATAGTGTACGAGCCGGCAACGGTGAGCTTCATAACATTTCCTCTCTTCTTGGCGGGTTTGGAGCACAGGAAGTTGTAAAGGTAAGGACAATTGTGCTTGGTATTGGCGGGAACTAACAGTTGTACAGTTGATAACTAGACAGTACGTTCCAATGAAAAACACAGTCTTGTTCGATGGCATACAGAGTAAGAGTGACGTGTGGGAACTATAAATGAACTATAAATAATGTCCGCTTGTATTCTCGAACTATAAAATAATGTCCGCCTGTAATACTCGGCCACCGAATCCCGATTTTGAACATTACGAACAATTGCCAGAACTGGTGGTGCTGCGCTGCATGCCAAAGGCCAGATGGATGCTCCTGTGATGTTTGTCGTGTTTGTTGCAGACGATAATACAAATACAGGCTTAAAATACTCTTCTATCACTGCGGAATCTGACGTAGCCAGTCAAACGTCCTAGAATAATGTGCGGTAATTAAGGGGTTCACTCAAATAACGACCTTACGATTATTCGTAAGACGAATACGAATAAATGTTGTCGGCTGCTTATATAATATTCGTACGAATAAAATATAAGTTACTTATTCGTAGTTATTCGTAAATCCAAAATAGTACTAACATCCTCAGATTTATATACATCTCGCAGCAACACCAGAGGCTGGTATAGCTAGATAATCTTTCGCGGCCCCCGCCATCGGTATCCATTGGCTTTACCCTAACCTCGCTACGAATAATTACGGATCGAATACGAATATGAGTTGCGCAAAGAAAGTCGAATACGAAGACGCAAAATCTTTATTCGTGTGCAGCCCTTGACTCCGGTAACTAACATGATGTACGTTCGGTGAATAAAAAGTGCATCACGGCACAGCGAGGCTGGAGTCTTCCGTATTCGTAATTTCTGACTGTCCAAGCGAGACCACTTGCAGGGGGTGGGGGGTGGGAGTAGCAAAATGAGTGACGTCATGCTTTTTGGTTGCTTCGGAGTGGGGAGCGGAGAATGGGGACGCGGCTGACCCGAAAAGTCCAACCTTTGATCTCTCGATCGCTGCGGAGGATCGGTAATTTTGTCATAGCATTGGACCAGTGTTTGGCCAGCTGATTGGCCATTACGCAGAACAATATGTAGCTGAGATGTGACATATATTAACAATTCAATGAACGTCCGGCAAGCAAGATGCACTAATTGAATAATATAGCAAGGTCCAACCGGGTCAGACGGTTGCCGCCTACCATGAAAACCTGCAGTAACCGGGCAGGCCAGTGCGGTCACCCATAATTACACGTGCGAGAGAGTTCAGCGCGAAGCGTACGGCAAGTCTAATCACGTGCTTCAGGGAGTGACAGGAGCGTCTATAGTAGTGAGCATATTGAGAGCTGAGCAACGCACTTACTCTCGAAGGTGGCAGGCCAGCCTCTGCTCTTCTGTTGGACGGTCTCTTCCCTATAGAGTCCGCAGCCTTTGTTTACCCACTCTCGACCGCTGGGGCCACTGTGCTTCGTCCTCTGCTTAACGTGCTCTTCTCGCCGTGTGCTCCGGCACGATCGTCTTCACTTCGTCCGCGGTCCCCATCGCCAGGATGGAGAAACCCTCAGCTATAGCCGGTTCCACCGGCATAACCACAGATGAGCCGGCGGTTGAGAATGCGTCTCCCATCGACCTTTTGTCAGACAAGCTGACGGACCTCACTTTCAAGAAGAACCGTCTCCTCAGGGACGACACACACAACTACGAGCAAGTCTCGCTGCCGCCGTCGACTGTATGTATATCTGCGTCCAATGTAGATGATAAATTGACAGTTTCTAGGCGGAATCACCAATGACTTCGACTCCCCCGTCGCCAGCCACTCGGTCCAACACCGGTCCGACGTCAATTGGCGTAAGTAGATCCGCGTCGAACGAGAATGGAAACGAGGACGATGTTGGCAATGAGGACGATGACGAAGATGATTACGGCAATGGCGACAGAAGCAAAATCGTCGCCGATGCTACTACTCCTGGCAAAGCCCAATTCTTCCTCGAATCACCCACGCGAGAATTTCCGTCGAACCCAGTCTCTCGAGAGAGCTCGGCGGGTGATGTATGTAATGAAGCGACCGAGACAGCCATCAGTCAACCGAACACCCGTTCTCCCGCAGGCGCGCATATGTATGGGCAGCACCTCGCACCCGAAGATGATCCTTATTCACGGAAAAACAGGCCACCACCAAGTCGGAGTGTAGAGGATATAGCTCCGCGATTTGTGTTTAAGAAGAAGCATCATCATCATCATCACCATAATTTCAATCACGACAGTTCATCGAGTACAGCTGCGCCCACTTCCGTGCCAACCACAGGAACAACTCCGCCCTCGTCTACATCAACGAAATCCAAACGGGGTGTTTACGCTCATCCTGCCGCAGCTGCGGCGTCATCGGCCGTCTCGCTTGTATCCGCAATCGGCAAGAATCACCATCACCACCATCACGATACAGGGTCCGGCTCGGAATCGGGTGGTGGTAGCGGGAAGTTGAAGAGTGCACATGGAAGTATGATGGAGTTGAAGCGCTTTTTCAAACCAAAAGGTCATAAGTCGAAGAAGGAGATGCCGTCCAGCGGATCGAGCGCATCAGTAAATAATGTTGCTGCGATGCCCGCTGGAACGAACACTTCAGGTTTCGGGTTTGGATCGTCGGCGTCATCTACGAATCTCAAAGCTATGCCATTCGGAGAAGATGGTCCTGGATTAAACAAGAAATATGGTAGATTCGGGAAAGTCCTCGGATCTGGTGCCGGAGGCTCTGTACGTTTAATGAAACGATCATCAGACGGCACAACGTTTGCAGTCAAAGAGTTTAGGGCGCGGCATTCCTACGAGAGTGAGCGTGAATACTCAAAGAAGGTGACAGCTGAATTCTGTATAGGCTCGACACTGCATCACCCCAACATTATTGAGACGCTCGACATTATGCATGAGAACGGAAAGTTTTACGAAGTTATGGAGTACTGTCCGTACGATCTTTTTGCCATCGTCATGTCTGGCAAGATGAGCCGAGCTGAGATTTACTGTGTTTTCAAGCAAATCCTATCTGGTGTCGCCTATCTCCATGAAATGGGCTTAGCTCACCGAGACCTCAAACTTGATAACTGCGTCGTCTCAGATGCCGGTATCGTGAAGATTATCGACTTTGGTTCGGCATCGGTGTTCCGATACCCGTTCGAATCGGAAATTGTCAAGGCACATGGTATCGTTGGCTCGGATCCATATCTTGCGCCTGAGGTCTGCTCAGAATTGAAGTACGATCCTCAGCCGGCAGACGTTTGGTCGGTTGCGATTATATTCTGTTGCATGCTACTCCGCCGCTTCCCATGGAAAGCGCCGCGCAAATCAGATAACTCGTTTCGATTATTCAGCTCAATGCCGGCTGACCCGGAACACTGCGAGTATCCATCAAAGCCGGTGGGCACGAACTCTGATGGCACGTCACCTACACCGGTAATCAAGGGCCCGTGGCGGTTACTTCGACTGCTGCCGCATGAAACTCGCGACCTTGTCAGTCGCATGCTCGAATTAGACCCCAACAAACGTGCAACGCTAAAGGATATATTTGCGGACCCCTTTGTGAGCGGGATTCAGATGTGCACTGTCGACAGGGATGGCAAGATGGTCAAGAGTGCCAATCATGAGCATACTCTTGTCCCAGCTGAAAGTGCGCATTTAGTAAGTTATAAGAAGAAGGAGAAGGAATAGAGAGGAAACGATTTTGATTGATCATGTAGTTTTGTTTGCTTGCAAGTTTTATTAGTATGCCATTTTGATGTATCGTTGCTTGAGCCAGGTAGGCTGCCTCTTGTATTTATGTATGTGCAGGTGATAATTACGTCGGACTTAGACGGTGACGGAGTGTATGTTCACGATTTCCGGAGATCATTGGATGTCTCGAGAAGTTACGGACATTTATTGTACAGCGAATCAATCAGTCACCGGATGGGAGTTTTGTTGTGTTGTTAGAGTATATTTAGGACCTTACAAATTAGTAAATCTTCTACATGAAGTCTATGCTACGTGACGACGCCTAGGTGTTATGTGCCGGGCTAGGGCGTGTGCGCGACATCGAGCAGCGAGTAATTAATATTACTATTCATGCTATTTAATAAATATTTATTATAAGCCAGTACCGGTTTTGAATATGCACAATTTCATAGTCGTGTGTCATTGCTCATCATCCAGCGCTCAATCGTACCGCCCATTTATGTATACTAAAGCATAAAATTACACAAGTTGGCTTTGTCTTGTTTCGCTTACAAGAATGCCAAGACTATGCTGGCGACTGCGGACAATCCGAGGACAGTGATACCACTGCGCACGACGCCCTTATTGGTGAGCTCGGTCGCCGTGTCCCAGATCAAGTGACGCACACCATTGAACGAGTGGAAAGTGAACGGGACGGACGCGAGCATCTTGACGCCGAACTTTAACACGACAGGGAGCGCACCAAACGCGGACGCGATGGCGGTGCTGGTGAGCGAGTATCCGAACACCGGCGCGAACAAGTATCCGAGACCGAGGGCGTAGACGCCAGACGCGAGAGCGACGCCGGTGACACGGTGAAGGCCAGAAAGGTACCACGTTATTTGTGGCTTGTAGATAGCGAGGTGTGGAGATGTTGGTCTGTTTCCGCGCTGCTTGACGAGGATTTCGTTGGCCTCGGCAGGAGTAATGGATTGTGTGGAAATAGATCTTAGAGGAATATTAGTCAACTATTTATCGGGATTCGACCGCGCAATTGGAAAGCTCACCTTCGGGCGATAACAAGTGGTATGAGCTGGCGACCAGACATGCGAGATGATCTTGCGACGACTGCCGAATATTCCCCGTATTAGTTTCTCAACCGAAGTCACATGTAAACACCGTACGCAACAAAATACATACCAGAAAGTGCAGATCGCGCAGCGGGAAGAGCAACCAAAGATGCCATCATGTGTGTATATAATTGTGCAAGGAGTTATAAATTAAGAAGACTGAAAGTTGGCAAATGTCGTGAAGGTTGAAGATATCCGACGAGCTCACGGCGTGCTTTCCGGTTAGAAGCCGAGACCATCATCGGCTACGATGGAATCTCCACAAAACCCATACTGACTACAATTCGGCCAAGCCAATCACATTCTTCTTAACATAATTCATGCCGGGTAAATTTTGGGCCGGGTAGCTGAGGTCTGGTTAACTATTATTTTTTTTTGCTACAAATGTTTTTTTCTCTTCATACCTATCTCTGTTCTACTTATCATTCTCATTTTTCTTCTTCGGATAGTTATGAGATTCTCCGTATAGTCTTTTAGAAAACTTTGATGTGTTTTTGCATCACGACTATAAATTCTTTACTGGAACAGAGTAGAGAATACAATCCCGTTTAATCACGCTTTATAGTTGAATCTTTGTACTAAGTTAGCGTTTCATGCCCGGGTTACATATTTCATGCATCTCTATTTATTGATGTAATTGTATCGACCGTATTCGATAATATATCGACAGCCTAAAGAGATTACTAACTCTCCTTCTCCTCTGTTCATTTTTGAACTGGGCATATGTTCTTCATTCATACACCTAAATGGAACATCCTCTCAAAATAAATTCACAGAATCTTGCACTCAATGCAACAACAATTTAGAACGGAAGGTCACAGATTAGCTGTTTCTCAACTAGTATTCGGAGTCGCGCAGTTTAACGGAAGAATTAAACAACGCCGGTCACCCCGTAAGCACACGTTTCCTGCCGGGAACATCGCAGCAGGGAGCTCCTTTATTAGTTGGAACCGACCAAAACCCAATAACACTATAATCCGATTTGATTAAATTAAAGCGAGTTTACAATATTTATCGCGGGGTGCGATGTCCAAGATTACGTAGTCACCTGGAATATCTGACAACGAAGACTTACGGCTGTGTGACGATGCATATACACAGCACCAGATCTATCAACTCGTCACAGTATCTCCCCAATTTATCAACTGGCTAATCCGTACTATAGGCTATTACTGTTGTACATTATGCTACATGTATGTCCCAATCCTTACCCTCTTCATCTGCAGTGTAACCGATTACATGTGGTAAAGTGTATATCAATCATAATTCCGTGATCTTATGTGCTCGATATCATAATAGTAACAAAGGTTGCGGCACCTATGTGAGTAGCGGGCGCAACCATGTATATCATACTCGAAAACACTCATTAATAGGATCACGAGCAGTGTCTATATAGCAAAACCCAAACAAAGCATGGCGATAAAGCAGAGTGGAGGAAGAAAAAAATACCCATAGACTATTGACGTGCGATGTGCCGACGGAGATGTTAGAGATCACGGAGATGTATTTGGAGACAGTCTATTACTGGATTTAGCGCACCACTTCCACGCCCACAGTCTTTGCTGTCGCGATTACTGAGCGGGCGACCGCTTCTAGACTGACACCCGAAAGCTGCGAATCCTGTCCACAATCTCATTAGCAAAACCGCTGTCAACGCCTCACGTTTAACCCTGAACTTATAACAACTTCGTGCCTACCTTCTGCTTGATCTTTGCAATCTCATACACGTGCTTCAGGGATATGCGGCCCACTGGAGGGTCACCGGCCGCATATCGCGCAGCACCTTTCTCGATACCCGCGGCACGCATTATGAGAAATGCCGTTGGCGGCGACTTTGTTTCGAACGAGAACGAACGATCTGGACGGATAGTGATCAGGCACGAGACCGGCAGACCCTATATGCAGAACACACTCGTCAGCCTATTTCTGGCACTAAAAATGCTTTCAATAACGCCAGCAATGACGTACAGGAGTGAGATGCGCAGTTCGGGCATTGAATTCCTTGCAAAAGTCCATGGCCTTGACGCCTTTCGAACCAAGGGCAGGACCGACAGGCGGCGACGGCGAGGCGGTGCCTGCACCCACTATCAACTTCACCAGTATATTCTTTGCGGGTCCTGAGCGTGCGGCCATTGTAACTGCGAAGATATTATGAGAAGTCGGAGATTGGACGGCTGGGAGCAGACTGTTTAAATGAAAATGATAGGGCGTGGTTCGAGAGAATTGCTTGGGAAATTGTCGACAATGGCTGAGACAGGAATATCAATGCTCGAGCAGAGGATACGGAAGAAGGAGGAAACACCAAGAGATAGAGATGGGGAGCAGAAGCTGACGGCGACAATGTAGATAGTATTGCAGTGGGAGCGGCAAGACAATTTGGGTATGAGATAGGACCTACAGCACTTCTAATGCGCTTTGGGGAGGCGCTTTTTGAGGTCCAAACGAACAGTCGTCTCAACTGCGGCGCATCAGCACTACAAGACCCTTACGGGCGATCTGAGGCGCTCTACTTATAATAGGTCATTGAATACGAAGATACTAGTAATGCCATGGCACAAAACGAACAAATCAAAGACGAATCAGCCATCTCATTCAACGGTCTTCTAGATAGATTTGCGTGCATTGAAGAAGATTCGACTTCAAAGCCACCCACAGCGTCACCAACTAAATCCTCTCGCCCCCGGACTCCAAGCGACTCACTGAGCTCGTCAGAGAAGTCGACGTCCCCCTCACTGTCCCCACAATATTTCTCTGCCCCATCCAAAGGCATCAAAAAAAGGAAAAGCCCCCGCCGCTATGCCCCACCAGCGCTGTATGCCCACCTCGCACCAGTCCCAGATTGCCTCGCACCAAACCTGATCTGTATCTTTGTCGGTCTCAACCCCGGCGTCATGACGTCTCAAAAACAACACATGTTCGCCAATCCGACGAATTTGTTTTGGCCGTTATTGTTTGAATCAGGGTGCGTGGCGCGGAAATTGACGTGTGTGGATGACAGACGGTTGCCAGTGGATTGGAGTCTTGGAATCACGAATTTGATTTCCAGGACTACTGCTGAACAGAGCGAGTTGTCCAAAGACGAGATGGTGCGCAGTGCAAGCGAGCTTGAGTCTAAACTGCGACGGCTGCGCCCGAATGCTGTTTGCATTGTGGGGAAAGGTATTTGGGAGGCCATATACCGGTTCAAGGCAGGCAAGTCATTAAAGCAGGATCAATTCAAATTTGGCTGGCAGGATATCAACGAGTTTCAGTTTGCCGCCCAGTCAGGCGACAGTCCTAGAGTGTTTGTCGTGCCGTCGACTTCGGGTCGCGTGGCCGCTTATTCGAGGTCAATGAAAGGGGAGCTGTGGAAAGATTTGGGGCAGTATATAAAGACGATACGAGACACACATCAAATAAGTATATAATTATAGCGTATCGAATGCCGTATACTATCATTCGACACTTTCTGTCAAACTCTTACATACAGTGTTGTAGAACACAACACTGCCACCGAATACTAGTGCAGCTAAATACAGTAACAAAGCTTAATACACGTCTTATTGTGTCAATGCGCCCGATCGATCAATCTGCTGCCCACTACATTATATTACATTGTCCACTTGTATGGTGGATGGACTTTAGACAAAATTTGTGGTGACCCAGAGTGCCGGTGACGAGATACATGCGCCCTACAGTACACAATCGCCGCGGACAGGAACGTCGCTTCAATATGCTCGATTGAGCTCTTCGGTACTGCTAAATAATATGCATAATATTGGAAAAAAATGCATTATGATTACGGATAGTGCATGTGAGTTTACAGAACCGAAAGTGTGATATATTGTTTCGCTACTAAAACAAACTTTGGCAAAAACATAAAGCCCACATACCATAGATAAACCCAGCCGTTGAAAAATACAAAATATTACACGGTAAAAAATGTAGAGATTATAACGATACAAAATTGCACTACACTGCAATTCAACCGCACACGTCGCAAAGAAATTGGTTGATCATGATCAGACCGCCTACTTTTATTTTTCCATTCACATAGCTTACGCTCTCTCGCCGCCCTCTGATTCACTCTTCACGCCCGTTAAGCGGCCATGACAGGCGCAGGGCCTTTCTCCTCAGCCGGGACCTCAGAAGTCGTGGCCTCCGCCCGCTCACCGAGCTTGTCCTGTTCTCCCCAGTCTTCCATGCCCTCACCACGGAGCGGCTCGTCCTCGAGTTCAAAACCGCCTTCGCGCTGGCCCTGGCGGATGGACAAGCTTGGCTTTACGGCGGCATTCTCAAACGTCCAGTTTGCGAGCGCATTCTCGCAGTCGATGATGATCTGCTTCGAGGCCTCGTATCCGTCGTACGCGGGTCGGGTCTCACCGGGAGTAACAGCCTGGTCGTCGATGAGGTCGAGCAGGCTGAGACCGTAGTTGGCAATCATTGCAAGTTTCTCAGAGTGCTCGCGGAGCGCGTCAAACTGGTATGCAAACGCAGCTTTCAACTTCTCACGGGTGATGTTGGAAAGCTGAGCTTCGGCGACGAGGGACTCCGCCTCGGCACGGACAAGCTCCTGCTCGAGAACAACGATCTTGGGCGAGTTGGGGTCCTTATATTTGAGCTGAGCGATCTGGTCTGTGATCTTCTGTTTGCGGTCACGGGAAGGCTGGACAGAGGCCTCAATGTTACGGATCGACTTCATGGTCACACGATACTGGTCGTAGCGGTCGATGAACTGGTCCTCGAGTTCACCGACCTCGTACACGAGAACGCCGAGCTTGTCAGTGATGTCAGACACGTCGTCATCACACTCTTCGCCCCAGAGAGAGAGTTGCTTGGCGACCTCACGTCGCTCGCGAGAAACAAGCTCGATCGATCGCATGACGTTCTTCTCCATCTTCACAAGTTGAGCGAGCTTGCGTGCGAGATCAGGACCGAAAGAGCCAGCCGTCGTGCGACGGAAGGTGTGCGCTGCGATGGATCGTGAGCCGGTGAATACCAACACAATATCGAATAGCACTTACCAAGAGAACCCTTGCCGAAAAATCGACCGGTTTTGGTGGAGGAGGGAGGTGGAGGTGGAGTCACCATCTGCTGAGCAGTCGGCGCCCGGCTGTTGCGCATGGAATATGTTCGGTGCATTGTAATCAGAATCGAATTGGATGTAGTCGCAGGTCTCGATAGGGTGCACGAAGATAATAGGCGGACGAGAAGGATGAGATGTGATAAAAACGGCTTAGACGCTGGGTGCGGCCATGTTTATTTATGCGTGATAGTCGAGGATTGGCTGACATAAACGCGTGGTAGCGGCTTATATAAGGATTTCTGCATGTGGTGCAATTCTACGTCATCACGCATGGCGGCGGAGAACGAAGCAAGGACGCCGTACCCAACGTGTACCCAGCCAACTTCAATAAAACCACGCGACATTACATCTTCCCCAGACATCTACAGAAAGATCACTCATTCGATACGAGAAAGAATGACCCACTGCCGGCAGTGGACACGCTCCAGCTGGCGATTGAGTCCACTTACTATAGTGCCGTTTTTGAGTTTGTCAATTGACTGGGCCATGGAATGTCTGCCCAGCTCAGCGGACAGCTGAACTGAACTGGAGCTGGTGGGCATCAACCCGGTGCCTGGGCACATGGCCGTTGACGGACCAGATGACGAACGGGTGGACAATAATGTTAGTGCGATACGATGCGATGAGATAAATTGTGAGATCGTGCGATTATTGGCGATCACTTCGCTGAGGCGTTGCAGCTCATACTTTAGTATGCAGGAAAGGGTGCAGGGTTCGGCAGGTACAATGCAGGTACAACACCTGACTTGTCTCGGCCGCCTCGAATCTCGAATGGGCGGCTTCTGGCGCCAGCGACCAAATTCTTCTGCAACTCAGTAATAACAATCGTCGCGACATACAGACCGCTGATCGCCCGCATCTAAAGCCCCTGGCACTCTATCTGCGGTTGGCGCACTAGGAGACCTGCACGATGATGAGACTGTGACGTCAATTAGCAACAGCATAGGTCAAACTATGCCTTCTTGTGAAAACTCTTGTCTGATATCAGCCCTTGTCCGATTTCTCGGTCTTCCTGCTCCAGCTTCTGTTTAGGTCACGTGAAATTTCCTCCTCCTGTCGATGACTCGATGCGAGCGATCGACGCTTGACTGATACTATGGTATACGATGCTGGTCGTTGATCGCTCAGCGGTGATCCCGCACTACAGTGGCATCGGCTGCACGATCTCATGACCACGCCAAAATCGAGTCCAGAGATCCAGGGTCTCGCTTGCCACAACACCAGTCGTCAATCGATCTTGTATCTATGACGATTGCAAACTTACATTTACTTCAATCCACGCATCATAACTGCTTGAGTATAATAAGAGCATGTGATGGCAACCAACTCTACTGTTGGTGACTGACAGTCGCAAAGTATAATGATAACTATAGGTATTGTATTTTAAATTCGAATCATATACCAAACATAAAAACGCCAATTGTATATAATCAATCCCACCAACCAAATCAATTTCAATGAACATTCTCGACTACTTCTATCACTACCTTAAACTGTATACGTAACCGGAAGCCCATTCTCAATGCCGACAAGGTGCATCTCGTCCTCCTTCACGCCGTTATCGTACATAAACATGGTCATGTCTAACGTGTCTCTGAGCGAGCATGTGCCTCCATGCCAGACCGCAGCGCCGTACGTGACTGACTGGCCTCCCCGAGCGACGAATGCGCGAACGGTCGACAAATCCGGCATATTGTCTACTCATTGTTAGTTTTGTCGTTTCTTAACTTCTCATCAAAAGCAAGCACTCACTCTCATCGTTCTCAGCAACAATCACCAAATAAGCAGGCTCGCTGGCATCAACTCCCATCGGGAAAAAAGTTTGCGTAGTATATGGGTGTCGTTCGATAACCTTGACAAGGTACTCGCAGTTCTTCCTATCCAACGTCGCGGGTGGCGCGAATCTTTGCAAATTGAACGCGCATGGCGCCTCGGTCTTGAAGTGTGAGTTGGAATAGTTGTTCACTGGGACCGACACATCCGACATCCGATACGCGAGTCCATGAGTGCCAGCAGCGACCTTTGGAGCCTGGTGGTATGCGGAGATGACGTACCCAAACTTGCTGAAGGCCTCGGGTGTCAGCTCCTCTGCAACAATAGTGCCGCCGGAATATTCGAACGTCGCGAGAGTCATTAGGAGTTGATTCAGGTTGAAACAGACAGAATGACAAGCAAACAGTGGCAGGGGCAAGGACGATATATATATTCGCACTAGCATAGCTCCCAGTTCCTTGGGAATCCCACATTCGAGACCATTATGGCGCCTTAGAGATCGTTCTCACCCCACCCACCCCACCTCCCCATCTTCCGCCTCGCCTCATTTCTTTTCGCCGTCCACATCTCGGTATTGATCCAGAAGTGCATGCAAATCTCGCACTTGGATATTCAACGCATTTATTTTACAATTGCCATAATGCGCGAGATCATGAGAGATGGAATTAGTTAACTCCGCGGAGCAGTTTGCGGGGAGCTCGGCACCTGAGTCGTGGGGTCAATTGCGATTAGGACCCCCACTGCCCCCTCTGCTTAATGGTGGCCCCCCACCCGCACACCCGCACACCCGTGACCTGTGCCCTGTGGCTGTACGCTCAAGTGGCTGGAGAGTTGATTTTGCAGTTAGGGCTTGAGCAGCATGTGACTCTAGGGCTTGACCGTGGCTTGAACGGAAAAGCAGTCACATTCACTAGGCAGCGGGAAAGGGAGAGGTGGCTGGCGATACACACTACGACTGCGAGATCTCCGTAATCGCGAAGCCAGCGCACCATCGCATAGCACAAACCTTCCGGCATCTCTCGAGACAGCACCAGCACCACCCACCACACAATCAATAATGTCTGAAGCACCAAGAGGAGGATTCGGTCGGGGCCGTGGCGGCGACAGAGGCCGTGGTGGTGACAGAGGCCGTGGCCGTGGTCGTCGTGGACCCCGTCGCGGCGGTCGCAAGGACGAGGAGGCCCAGTGGCAGCCCGTCACTAAGCTCGGCCGTCTCGTCAAGGCCGGCAAGATCAAGAGCATGGAGGAGATCTACTTGCACTCGCTCCCCATTAAGGAGTACCAAATCGTCGACGAGTTCTTACCCAAGTTGAAGGATGAGGTCATGAAGATCAAGCCTGTTCAGAAGCAGACCCGTGCAGGTCAGCGCACCCGATTCAAGGCCATCGTTGTCATCGGCGACTGGGACGGCCACGTCGGTCTCGGTATCAAGACCGCGAAGGAAGTTGCTACTGCAATCCGTGCCGCCATCATCATCGCTAAGCTCTCCGTTATCCCTGTTCGTCGTGGTTACTGGGGTGCGTCCCTTGGTCAGCCCCACTCGCTTGCCGCTAAGACTACCGGCAAGTGCGGTTCCGTCTCCGTCAGAGTATGTCTTTCAAGATAATATTAGAATAAATGCTGATGAGGTCCGTTGTAGTTGATCCCTGCTCCCCGTGGTACCGGTGTCGTTGCCTCCCCCGCCGTCAAGAGACTTCTTCAGCTTGCCGGCATAGAAGACGCGTACACCTCCTCCAGCGGATCCACCAAGACCCTCGAGAACACCTTGAAGGCCACCTTCGTTGCCATTGGGTATGTACTCCACGTTTCTGCTTGCGGTTGAATATACAATCAATAGAACTAACAAAACATCAGCAATACCTACGGCTTCCTCACCCCCAACCTCTGGAAAGAAACCCCTCTCGTCCAGTCCCCTCTCGACGTCTACAGCGACCTCCTCGCGTCCGAGAAGCGGACGTATTAGACGTGCGTTTGGAAAAAGTTCATTTCATTGGTTTTGCTTTTCGGTTGTTTTCATGAGCACACTTGTATAATCTGACGTAAGAACCCGTTTTACGTGTCCGTGTATTGTATATCACGTCGCTTGATACAAAAATATTCATTTACGCAAAAAAATTAATGTCGTTGAGGTCTGATAATGTCGGTCCACGAGACGTCGACCGCAATCGAATAATCATGCACGTATACAACAACGATTAACAGTTGCAATAACTGAATTAAACACAATTCGCAGTAACTATATAAAATATATCCATACACACAATAACGACTATTAAGTCACTTGACAAAGAAAATACAAATACAAGCATACTGAGACATAAAGTATCGACAATCGGACTATATCACTTTTTATCACACACAAATCCAAATCTCGCATAGATAACAAATGGCTTAAGTGTTCATGTACGTAGCCGGATCGATACCGTCCTCTGGAAACGCGGCAATGTTAACTTCAAATCGTTCCTGGATTTTATCCAGCACGTCAGCGTCTTCCTTTGAGCTGACAAACGAGATTGCCAGTCCCTTGGTACCGAACCGACCTGCTCGGCCGACACGGTGGAGATACGAATCGGCGCTAGAACCCGGTTAGTACTGCAACATTCAAAAAAAGACTTGGAAGGACGTACTCAGCGGGAAGGTCGTAGTTGATGGCCAAGTTGATACGCTCGATATCAATTCCACGACCAAAAACATCAGTCGAGACGCAAATACGCTTATTGAACTCTTTGAACGACTTGTACCGCGCAATACGCTCCTCTTGGGGAATGCCGCTATGCACAGCGATACTAGGGAAGTTGCATTCGGTTAGGAGCTTGTTGAGCTGATTCGCACGCTGAGTTGACTTTACGAAAATGATAACCTGGTTAAATTCCAAGGTGTCAAGAAGGTCATTCAGTTTGCGGTTCTTCTCGTTTTCTTCCAACTTGATGTAGTACTGCTGGAGTCCGTGCAGAGTCAACTTGGTCTCATCGTCGACATAAATTTCCAGCGGCTTCGAGACATTAGTAAAACAATCATGGACACCCCACTATGATCTTACAAACTGTAACTTACATTCTGCATGAACTTCTTGCAAATCGGTCGGATTTCCTGGCTGAGCGTGGCCGAAAACATCATAACCTGCTTCTGATGTGGAGTCGCTCTGAAAATCTCCTGCACATCACGTCGCATGTCCGATGTTTCCAACATTTTGTCGCACTCGTCAAGAACAAACACTTTCACGTTGTTCAGTCGAATATACTTATCTCTAACCAACGCGTTCAGTCGACCAGGAGTAGCGACTATGATATGTGGGCTCGTGTCCTTGTTCTTGATAACTTCGAGATCCTTCTGGATCGGTGTGCCTCCGTAAAACACCGCTGTTCGGACATCAGGCATATACTTTGAGAATCGAGAATACTCGTTCTTGATCTGGTATGCAAGCTCTCGCGTGTGACACATAACCACAACGGCCACTTCTCCAGGAACGGGGTCGAGCTGCTGCAGGGTTGAGAGAACAAACACGGCGGTCTTACCGAGACCGGACTTGGCCTGGCATAGAACGTCTGTGCCGAGAATAGATTGCGGAATACAAACTTGCTGAACTAATAAATCGTCAAATTAGCATAGTGCTTCAAACTATTGCGATATGCCGATGCACGCGCTGCCCTCCATATACTATCAATCGAATCGATATAAAAAAGTAAGTCCAAAGTGCCGCAATCAAATGCTGAGGTACAACACCTGCAAATTTAACGCTGCTGACAATACTTGTGCTGGTGACTTAAAATACTGCAGAGCCAAAATCTGATATGGACGCGAGTAGCTACCCCAAGCACAACTTATGAAAAAGTCGCATGGATTTGTACCTAGTTAATCCACATGACCAGCGCTTCCAAGGGTAGTGACAGTGAACTGTCCGCCGGCCAAATTTCCAGCAACAAAAAGTATACATCAAAAAACCACAGCAACCGATATCGGACCATCGTCACAATCCCTACTCCGCCACATGACACGCCTTAAACGTCTCCGCACAAAAAGAAGGGAAAAGTCACAACGACAATCGACTGATGGTCGTCGTCGTGCAATTTTGTATAGCGCTTCAGAACATCGTACGGGATGCAATCTCATCGTCGCAAATGCCATCACAAGAGCCTCATCCAACGGCAATAACAAGGATGACGATGGTAAATAATGTATATATAGTTGAAAATGAAAACCGGCAAATAGAAGATGCCATGTGTGGAAAGAATGACCTGTACTGAATCGATTCACTTTTGACGATGGCACAGCGTGAAAAGTATGGAGAGCGAGCAGCGCACATTGTCGGCAAAGGCAACAGAAATTGTTGCAGGAAGGAACTATAGATGGAACACAACTAACCCTCAGAAGGATGCTCAAATCCGCAATCAACGATAGCTCTCAACAATTCGGGTTTGAGCAAGAAATCGCGGAAACCGGTGGAATGAATACCGACATATGATCCTTTTTTGTCACCGTTCTCATCTTTGGAGTCGCCGTTAGCCGTAGTAGCGGCCGCAGTGGCGGCAGGGGCAATTGGCGCGACGTCCTCGGAATCGGAGTAGTCGAGGAGTTCTTCTTCGCCGTTGTCAGCCATTGTGAAATGTGGTTAAAAGCTTTGGGATCGGGTGTTTGTGACGAAAATAGGACGGAGGTCTGATCTGGATGGATCGAAATGAGCCAAGCGCAGTCAAACAATCAAATCAATAGGCCAAACTAATGACAATAGTTGACCGTAGAAGGATATAAAGAACGGATCTGTAAATGTAATATGAATGAAATGGTGAGGTGGCGATGTCACTAGATGTTTGGAAATCAAGTTTGTTAAGATCGATGAGGCGAAGAGTTGTCAGCAGTACCCAAACCCTAGTGACTACGATCGCGCGGTCTCAAATATGCGCAGGGAAATCTCACCCCTTCATTCATTTGACAAGGTGCACATGAGCTGATTTACCTAGTGGTCTGTAATGCAGCGTTCCAGATGGCTAAAAAGGAAAAGAAGAAATCTAGTGCTGCATTAACTAAGTCGCTAAAGAACCGAGACCAATATCTACGGACGTCGTTCTTGTATCAAGCCTCGGCGTTGATGGCAAATGCAGCGAATATGACACCAGAACTTGCCGTAACCGCAACATCTGCCACGGCGCCTTTGGCTCGGTATTACGCGTCCCAAATGAAAGCTGTTGCTCGCAAAAGCGTTATTCGATTGTGCGTATTGTCTGTAGATAGGTGAAAAGAATAGATGCTAATGCGACTGATAGAGATCCGAATATCAAGCGGTCTATATGCAAACGATGTGACACAGTACTGATACCTGGGAGGACATGCGCCATTGTAGTCGAGAATGAATCAGCAGATAAGGTGCCTCATGCTGACGTTTTGACACATACGTGCAGAGTTTGTGGCGGTCAGAAACGGTTCCCCATCGGCAAGAAAGGAGATTTCGTGGTGTTTACTGAGAGACCAGATCATGTTGTAGAATGAGAGTGAAATGTGGTGTCCTGCATAATCGGAGTTCGGAGGAGTATTTGTAGATATTTCATGGTTATTATACATATTCATCTGTAATTTTACATGTTTGATGGCAATTTTATAGAGCGACGGCACGTATTATCTTGACCTCTTCCAATGGCCGATCCGCCGGTCCAGTACGAACTAGACCCATCCGCTGCACAACCTTCATGCCCTCACTTACACGTCCGAAGATTGTATGCTTACCGTCTAGCCAATCTGCAGGTGCCAGGGTTATAAAGAACTGTAACATTAGGCAAAATATTCAAAGGATCAAGATCACATAGATGTTTGAAGATTACATACCTGAGACCCATTTGTATTTGGTCCGCTATTCGCCATACTGACAATTCCTGCGCCGACATGCTTCAATCCAGGATGAATTTCGTCCTCGAACTTCTCGCCGTAGATTGACGTCCCGCCTCTTCCTGTACCAGACGGATCACCGCCTTGAACCATGAAATCCTTAATCACAACCAGTCAGTAAATATAGAATAAGTCGACCAAGAAAATGTTGTAATACCGGAATTATGCGATGGAACTAGAGTTAACCATTAATACTGTCCATTCAGGTACACCTACAAACCCGCCATATTACCATACTTACAATAGTGCCATTGTAATATCCTCTTCGAGCCTATGATATCAAATAGCGTCAGGAATAGCTCTGTACATCCAGAATACGAAATTCGTAGCGGCCACTGTGACTGATTCATACCAATTCATAAAAGTTCTTGCATGTCTAATTCGTGAGCCACAACTGCCATAATATGAAAAGGGTGCTAAATGACTCAAAAATATTCAGAGCAGCATACCTTTGGAGCGTGCCTATGGTAAAGCTCGATAGTGACAGACCCCTAGCCGACTACTTAGCTTTTACGATTTACCACAGAATTTCTGATGGGTGTCCACTCACCATAGAAGTCTCTATCCGCACGTTTCCACTCATTGTTTAAATCATATAAAGTTAGGGACAATAGATAGTAACAATCAAGGGGCCCAAGTGAAAACCATCGTGAACACGCCGCCCAACAGGGGTTCTCAGCCGGTCCCTAACCCACAGCCTTCCAGAGCCAACCCTAGAGCGCCAAACCCTAACCATCAGCAGTCATCCGAGTCGTCAATTTTTTTTTCACAGACCTAAAACTACATCCACCAAGTCCAGGATCCCATATTGCATGAGATCTACGCTTTACGCGGATTTTTCTTTTCTAGTATGTAGGAAAAGGAGTTGTGGGACGATGTGGAGAGAATGACAGTCTTGGTGTATCTCCGCATTGGATTCTTTGGATATGAAGAATGCGGTCGTAAACCTTTGATATATTCCTTTATCCTTACGTTTGCGGAAGTAGATATTTCTGAAGTTTAGGGTGCCTGGCGGATGCGATTCATGCATAGGTGATGTACCGATCTATGGATTGAGAACTCGTTGTTTGGAGCATTTAGAAAGGCGATATTCCTGCCGTCGGTTAGGGTCGTTGAATTTGTAATACGTGCGTTGGCTGCTATAGACTGTAGCAGGAGAACGCTTCAATCGTTGTCCCGGTAGTCAAAGTACAAGTTAGCCATATGGGGCTCGGAGTCTATGCTAGACAGTAACTAAATAAATTATAAGCCCCATTTAGCAGACGGGGATGCCAGAAATGAACAAATCACTCGCGCTAGAAGACCTGACGCGCCCTGGCTTCTGTGCCTCTCGTCTAGTTATACATATCTCTACCTATCCCGCTGCTGCTGCCGCCGTTCCCTGCCATTGTCAGATGCATTGACACTGAGAATGGAACCGGAAGTGCGAGACGGCTAGAGCCACGCCGGTTGGTCCAGTACAAGTTCTAGCGACGCAGTCTCTACACAGCGCGAGAGGGTAGTCTGGAACCGGAGTCGACGTTGGTGCACTATCGGTCACAGTGAAGACTTATCGACGAGGTGTCAAGAGGGGATCCTCCGTAGAAACATGCGAGGGGCGTAGATGTGCGTTGAGCCTTTGTCTCCTTGCCATCTGGCCTTGCTTTTGACATTGACAGAGTGGCTTATTGATGGAAACGGTTAACAAATTATATTTAGAATAGAAGAGCGCAATATGTTGTGAGTTAATAGTTAAGCGAGATTCAAGTATACGCTGATCGAAAGATGTGAGATTCAGAAGATGCAGACCCATAACGTCAGAGGAATATGTGATGACGTCATTCAGGCAATATAACCACCAAGTAAGATATCGACGCGCGCGAGGGCATCAGCGGCGAAATTTAAGCCGCGTCTGCTGAACGGGATGGATGAGTAGACACGGTACATAGTCTACAATTCCTGCTAATCAATAGACTAGTTGACAGGTCCGGGGAAAGAAAAGATGCTTTCATCTGTAAGCGGCTCTGAAGTGTAGTTGCAGCTAGCATTATAGGAAGCCTCGCCGCGGATATGCTGTCGAGTCGCCTGTCGCGGATTCGACTGCCTTCCTAATCAAGTATATGAGCTTGAGCATAAAGGTAGTGCATATAGCCTTGCCTAAGAGCGTTCAAGAGTCTGGCCATACAAGATCTAAACATCCGTAAGTCCATCTGCCAGTTTCGCACAAATCATCCTCCGCCTATCGTATGGCACCGAGCCAAGCCCGATAGGTTGTTATGCATTTGACAGCGTCCTCAGAGTGAAAGGTGTGCAGACCAGTCCGGCTTTCATTCTAATGAGAGCAATTTCGCGGCTGTCGAAAATCGCGCCTCAATATACGATCTGCCTTGCAGACACAGCTCCTAATGAAACAATTACATTACCGGGGCTAGAAACGAACTGATACCAAATAATATCGCATGCCACTCGATTGGTGTGAGACATTCAGGCTCAGCTACGCCTATTGTGAAATACGGCCGCGACGGTGACAGTGTGTTAAATACAGGGAAAGTCGACCTTTGACATGTTCTGACATGCGAATTAGCGCGTCTGACATACGAATTAGCGCGTCTTTCAAATACGGCTGGCAGAAATGGCATACCCCTGTTGCGATTCGCAAACTTCGTTGGTCATCATCGGCGCACTTACCGACTCGAGCACCAGAGGGACATCCCAGTATTTAGCCTCATTTTTCATAATTTCTCTGGAGGCGACGTTGGGCGCACAAACGAGCGGTTTAATATACGGGAAGGATGAACACCGTGCGAATCTGTTAGGTCAGCGAACTGGGCGCATGTTGTCTGGCGGTTTCTTCGGGGGCATTAATGAGCTACAAGGCACGAGCCGGCTAGCGAGTCTTTACGGAGAGGATGGCATTATCTAGTAGCCGTAGCAGACCCCGGTATCGTAACTGGACTCTGGCATGCGAGTAGGATGCCGCGTACCAACAATCAATTCATTGGCTACACCATAGGCATTGAGGAACGCCATTCGCAATAATACATTGGCATTACTTTTTCTCATTTATTCTGAGTGTAGAAGGTTCGATCTGGGTTTGTTCCCCCCAACCGATTGTGAGTTAAGTTCACGATGGTCACACCTGGAAGCAAACCCTAATCCACAGGCATTAAGCATGGGCGGTTCGGAAGTTTTGTGTTTCAAGCTTACGGGTGCATTGGAAGTGCTGTGGTGATTTTACGGGTACAGTGGAGCATTCGACAACGGATGTGGCGACTCACAGCTGTGAAGATGAAGAACAACAGACGCTGTGATGAAACGTAAATATTTCTCCTTATTTATTTAAATTCCATTTGAGTGCGTCGCTGCATGAGGCATTTATCTGTGTCGCAGCGATAACGGAAAAGTAAGTGAGAAGCTACGCATTCTACGAACCAGTTTCGAACCGATTCAACAGGCACCAGACCGAGACTGCTTTCGAGAGAGTGGAAATTGCGTATGGAGGTTCGACACAGTGAGTGTGACAACAGAGGGAATTGCTAGCGTTGGGGTTTGTTTGGATACTAGCGGCCTGCATTGAATGCAGGATACCTCTTTAGCGCTACACGCAAATCATGATCTACATAGTTTTTTTAAATTGCGGTCGATCAAATTTTGTCTTTGCTTTTTTAGTGTAAACTTCCAATTGTTTCTTTGTTTTTTCATAGTTCGAACGTTATAAAATTGAACTCTAACGTTTTTGTTGTCGGTGCGCTGTCACTGGTGGTAAAATCACGGATTAGCGTCGACTTTAGCGCGAGACAAATATGAGAGGTGGATATTTTTAGATGGCTGAGCACTGACTGATAGTTTACTGCGTAAGCCGTATCTCGCACGAAAGCGGTGCTACGAATTTGACTAATAATGGACAGCCGACTTCTTATTAAATGTTGCTTTTAGAAATAGCCGTTGCGAAGCGTAGTACCTTAGCAAACCATATACGAGTATGAACAGAATTGACTTATCTCGCATCGACGAGCCGCTGCGAGTCTAATCGTTTGCGCCTGTGATATGATTTTGCCGGTATCTACATGCTGCTGCGTAAACTTCGCGACCCTGCCAGAATGTTGTCCTCACAAAATTAGCTTTTCGCCGCCAGGGCCCCGGATCTCGGGTCGGCGAATAGTAAATTGCCAAAAGACATTGAATTCATTTCCCCATTATGGGGGAATCCAAGGATGTTAGGTATCTGTCCGATCTGCGAGTCGATGTGTGTACGCGTTGCATATCTTTTGAGTACGCCACCGAGGTCCACTTATTCGACTCGTGTGATCATGTGCACGGTCTTCGTCTGCGCCTGCTGCGCAATCTCGGACACGAATCAAGCGGCGACATTTAATAATCCGCAGTTAAGTTATAATTCGTAGGGAAAGAATGCATTAGTCAAAATATGCCATCAAGCTTACCCGGCCTCGAAGCAGGTTTCGTTGTCCCCCCCTGGCGCGCTTAACTGGGCAGCGAAATAAACTTCGCAATATTGCAACCCTGTACCATGCGCTCACTCTTCCCACAATAATATTTCAAAAAAGCACTGGGTTGGCCTGTTTCATGTTTGCGTTGTAGAGCAGCGTAAACACCACACGCCGAATTTTGTGTAGGCTTCTATTTCAAGAAATATGAAACCGCGACACTGACAGCGTTCGGCCAGACGGATAAGACGGACTCGGGGTTTGATCGCCTCTTTGTTTCAACGAATGACACGTGCGAGATGCTAAGAAATCGGTTCTTCGATCGGAACCGTAATAACGACAATCACGATTGAGGCAGTGCCAGTGCTGTCAGGCGGCGGCAACAAAATCAGACATATCGACTCAATAAAAGTACTATACATTCGAGCCCGAACAGAAAGAACATATACTTCCTGCCCTACTTTCAAAAATAATAATGCATCTCGTCTCCAAGTCACTGATATCCAAAATAAAGCTACAAGTACAATCAAGAATATCCTCTTCAAGCCAAACAAAGTCTACCGACTCCTAAAAACATTCCCATATAAGTACATCCGCGCAATTTTTCCTCATAATACATTGGCGACACTATAGTATGCTCTGTGCTCCTTTACTCGCTAACATCGTCCTCCCCTTCAATATCCTCACCAGGTACATCTCCCGGCTGCTGATGAAGTCGCTGGCCGTGTGCCTCCTGGCCCCCACTCGACCGTCGACTTTCCGCGCGCCATCCCTGCCGCCTATTCTGGAACCAAATCTGCACAGTGCGCGGCGTCATGCCCAATTCACGAGACAATTCCAACCGCTGCTCTGTGGACGGGAAAAAGGTCTGTTGGAACACTTCGTTCAGTCGGTTAACTTGCTGCTGCGTAGCGCGCTTACGTTTCGGTTTCAATGGCGCCAGGTGTGTCTGTGCAGCAGGCATGCCAGCTCCGGCAGGCACAATGGGCAATGGCATGCCCGGTGCGAGCTGCATTGGGCGCAGCGGGGGATACTGCGGTGCGAGTCCGGGATGTGGTTGCAGTCCCGCATAGGGATTGGCGGGCGGATACGCGCCCTGTGCAGCTGGCGCGCTCGGCATGTAGTACGGCTGGGGCGCGGCCATATAATGCGGAAGTGGAGGCGGATGTAATTGTGGTGCCGGCATACCTGGTGGTGGACCCGGGTACATGAACTGATGCTGTTGATAGACTGTTGTCGGCATTTGTAGTGCTGCAGCAGCCGCGATGGCGGCTGACGAGACTCCGGACGTGTGTGGCATAGGTTCGGGGGGATGTGCTTGCGATGACGATCCAGAGGCGACGATGTATCCTGACTGCGGCGTCCGTGTTGTCGTTGTTGTTGTCATGGAAGGGGACAATCGCGCTGGCGCGGAGGAAGTTGACTTTGACGACGTGCTAGATGATATTGAACTCCGAGTGAGTCCTTCGGTCGCACTTGTGGTAGAAGACCCCGACGCGCCAGTATACACGTTAGACGGGTTTCCCGTTTCCGACGTAGCAGGCGCACCAGAGGCGCTCGTCGAAGTTGTGGTCAACAGAGCCTGGATAGACGGTAGCCGGGTGGGTGAGATGTCGTCTTCATTATCTACACGACTCGTCATTAAATCCCTGGCGCTGGAAAGGCGACCAAACAGTAAGACTTACCTGGGAACTGGCTTAAACCGGCTGGATCATGCAACTGTTGCTGTGGAACTCGCTGCTCATACTCGCCATCTGCCGCATATCGCAGGTCGTCGGCCATCTGCGGAATAGAGAACTTGAGCGTCCGGTCAGAGTTTGCTCCAGAGTCGCTTGAAAACGGCCGCGACGTGTTCACGAGACTAGTACCGCCGCGCCGTACTTCTTCCCGGTGCAAGACTTTCGCGATCGGATGCACGCCTATCTGGTCGTGCCGAAATTGTGATTGTGAATACGAAGCACTGTACGGGCTGTTGCTAGGAGAGCCACAAGCGGATAGAGAATGTGCTGGCGAGGCGGAGTTGTGATAATTATAGTGGTGGCTGTTGCTGATATATGCCAGTAGAGACATATCCTGCTCTCGTGATCGCGTAACAATGCTGAACACTGTCCAGGTAGTATACAATATCTCTTCACGTCCGGAATAGGTGAGAAGGCACCACAGGCACGCGGGACCGAGGGGCAATCAAATCAACGAACTGTAAGTAGTAAAAGAGCGAGGACTGTCCCAAAAATGTTGACTGGTATTAGGGGCGAGGATCGTCTGACAGCAGCGAATACGTGGGCTTCACAATAGATCGTCGCAGTTGACGGGAAAGATGGGACAGGTGCTTGGATATTGGCGAGACGAAGCCATCTATGTAAGAACTCACGGTCCCGGCTTTGCGCGCAGAGCCCAGGTCTAGCGGAAGAACTTTAAACAATTATAGATTGGGAGGCTAACCGAAGTGAGGTAGGATGCAAGCGAGAATAAAGCAGAATGAAAAAGTCTGACTGGGGCGAGGAGAGCAGAGGATGTACTTAGAGCGAGAGGTCGCGAGGGGAAGACGCAAGGCTGGCTAAGTTTGGGGGGGGGGGGGGGAGGGGAGTTGGTTGGACTGCCCGCGGGGGATCCAGCGACAAAAAAGCTTTTTTGTTATATACTTGAGGCCGCAGAATACGAAATAAATCACCGTCAGGGTCGGTCCCCGGTAATCATCACGCGGTACGAAGGCGGGCCAGTGACAGTTGGCAGAGGCAGGTACGGACATTTTTAAGCTGTGAAAGACGGGAGATCGTGGAGAGTTGAGTTTATTGGGCATTGAGCGCGACAGTCGAGCGTCGAGTCGCGTTTCCATGCGCGACTCCTCGTGGCAGCAGCAACTGGCAGGAGTGGCTAAGCAGGATCTGCAACCCGACACGCGGGAACCGAGTCAAGCTCGCGATTGAGTTGGGATGACGATGTTAAGGCGAAACCGGCGGCACCGGCGGCCCCTGACTGGGCGGGTGTAGTTACTATGGAGAGGTAAACGCGGCAGCCACAAACGACACACTGAAGTTGCTCATATCACGCAGATCAATTGATTGATCCACTGAGTTAATTCTTGCCGGGTGTCTGCTAAATAACAGAGTTGCACACGCTTTAAATCGCACGTCGCTTGCGGTCAAGTTGCCCAACGTTTGGTTACGTCGAATTACTTTGTGTGTCGACTATTGGGCCTGACGACTTTGGCACAACTGCAAAGGAGCTGAGCCTTCCTTGAACCATTGTGAGTTCACAGCTTCGGCTACCTTCGGCTAGTATTGGCTTGTCGCAACCTGCTGGAACCCATTCTACATAAGAGTACGGACGTGCAGTGTTGTGGTTGCAGTTACAGATCTGGTACGGCAAATGTGAGCCACCACCAATCCTTGTTGTAACCGAGATTGTAACCGGGCAGTTAATAAACGAGAACTTTATGCTGCCCAGTGTCGTTCCTTATCAACTAAAGTACACTTATCGACACACGTGACACTGCACCTTAACATTCTCACTCATCTTGTCGACTCCCTACCGCATATACCTTATTCCAAGATAGACGGGACCGATAAACCGAACGCCACAACTGCAACGTGCGCTAGAATGCGGCACAGGTTCGCGGGGTCTCAGCATTTGCGAGATTCTGTCGGGAGCCGAGACTAGATATTGCCATCATAGATTACGGACGCGCAGGGGCACAGCGTTGAAATAATCTCGTCTTGCGCCCAGAAGTGGCCGCAGCGCTCAATCACTGGCCGAGGGATGCCGATGATATGCCGGCATAATGACCCATGAGCCATGCTCGACGTGCAAGTCTATTTAGATTTGCCGTATCTCTTTGCTGCAAGTACCAGAGAAGGAGCACGTAGTCGGTAATCTAATTTAATTTGATTTGCTAATGCTCGCTTATAATTTGGGTGGCAACGCTCATCAACGACGAAGTGAAGACTCCAGCCGTTCTTAGCCCATATATGCAGGCGCCACATGCAGTTTCTTGTACTTGACGTGCTCGCTGTGGACCCTTGTTTGCTTTGTTCAACATGGAAACCCGTCATGTCACGATCGACGGATCGCGCTCAAAGTCACGTCGACAGCCCAGTCAATCAGGGCGCGCAATACGTGCGATGCGAAGGACTCAAATCTGTTGTCGATTACAATTTCTATTTTAATTTAGAACCAGACGTGTCAGCAATTTAATTCGATGCGCAGCTTTCTTCCTAAAAAACCGCAAATTATCTGGCTTAAACTTTGCATTACAGAAATGTGCGGTATTCGCTATTTAGTCCGCGATAATTAATAAGCGCGTATCAGAGTACCATCATTGTGACGGATCTTGGCGACCTGACCCTTAATTTGCGCATATATCATGCTAATCCTTAGATTAGAATTAGCTGTGCGGTGGCGCGTTAGTGCCTGTCTTTACGGTTTGGAATGTTGATGCTGCCGGACCGACGTAATAAAACCGGCAGGTATTTTACCTTAAATAATAATAAGCCAAGTTTTAATAGCTGCAGATCCGCGAAATTCTCTGGCTCACATCTACTATGGACGTCTACTGTCTGCAATCAGCCGCACTTTGCACGAAATAAGAGCCTAGGTAAGAATAACAATCACAGAAAATTATTTCGCTCGTAGATCTCGTGATGCAGTATTCCATCTGCAAGCGCTCTGCATAGATCCACTTGGTCCATTTTGCATACGACCGTTAGTGTCGATGCTTAACCCGTTACGGTTTAGTCCATTCAAAGTAAGCCCGCTCCCGCCGCAACTTTACTAGTCAAGCGAATTTTGTGCGAATCAAAACTCCGCAGTTACATACTGCCGCAGCCTGAGCCTCAGGCTAAGGATTCATCTATAGTCGCGTGCTGCTCAATAGACATTTCGAGAACGCGACGAACATTGCGTACTGTAGCTCTATTTTGCAATTGCGTTCTCATTGAACTTTCGTTTCCATTTTTGGCTCGCCTGGGAATATAAAATGTAGCCCGACAACAAGCTTGTTCATCCAGAACCGCACAAAATTTAACTCATCATTTGTGACGACGATCACTGTCGACAGAGGTACCGCTGCATAATCCCTTACAGTACCCGAACAATTACGACATGGCCATCCGGCGGTTGACGGTGGTGGGCGTTTACGCGTGTTATGAGTGTGGCTCGGAGTGTGCCCGTTGCTTTGGTTTCTTCATAGGTACAAGCCGTTGCTGTCAACTAGCGGAAATTGCCTATTTCGTCAAATAGTCCGCTAAATCCGGCAATCCCACGTTATCCGTTGCCTTGCACTATCTTCCAACATAGCGCGCCTGCCATTTGTCGGAGCAGATGAAACATGAAATATGACTCAGGGATCTATGATCTCTGGTTTTAGCTAGTGGGATTCACACCGATATATTTAGCAGTTGGATAGATGTCATTCTCGCTCAGTTCCATTGGAGGACTGAACAGCACAGCCACTTGTGATAAATACTCAATTTTCTTCCGCTTTGTGTTGTTGCATAAAAGGCCTGGTATTATTACGTGGATAACACATCTACAGATGAACGACCGGCACGGCACGCCTTGAAACACCAGGCCAAACATTACGACATTAGCCGCTAATTCCTTGTCAATGTACCAAATTTCTATCAAGAGGCACCCACATCTTTCACCGAAAAGGGATTGGCGGGGGCTGTCCCAATTATTTGTATTCAGATCGACCATATCGTACGCAATCCAGATCATATCGATCATGTTCTCTTACATTGTAAATGAACTCCTGTTAAATCTAATATATTTCTCTTGACTGTTCGCAGAAGAGTGCAGCGCAGGGGAGACCGACAAGCAGCAAGCAGCATGAAAAGTTGCCGCCGCCCAGTCTCGACTCCCCTCCATTACTTCTCTCCATTAAACTTTAGGCGCAATACTGTGTCGAAAAACTCTGATTGTATTCATCTTAAATTGTGCAGAGTGGTCAGCGGTAATTTAATTTAGTTTTGCACTAGGAAATGCCAAGCTTAACGAACACTATGCATATGTCATAAAAATGAAATTAAACCTTGTCCTCAAGTGGGAAGTTGTGAGCGCCCGGTCACAGCACCATTGCGGACTGTTACTACGCTGGTGCACTCGATGACGATATGTCAACAGTCCTCAAAATTCAATTCGCATTAATTCTATCCAGACAGGCTCAATACAGATGCACTCATGGCCCGGGCAAGTATCTGTAATTGCAAGTACTCGAAAGCGCAGCGAAGTCGGTGATGATCACCTTATGGGCTCCAAGCGAGCTTTCTGATTCGGACTGGCAACGCGAATTTGAAACACTGAGCGGCACGACTAACACGCAATCCTTAACACACACTACGCCGCAACTAACCAAAATTTCACTTCTATATATTCGAACTCTGCGCATCACCGCATGACGTCGCTTACAAGGCGGATGTATAGCCAAGATGGCGTCACTTATGAGACTAACCTTCCCTGTGAACCTTTGTTTGCGATGTAGCTACGTGGCACTCCTCTCTAACTTGGCAGGTGTCTGTATTTTCACGACGCGCAAATCAAGCCCTCGCTTACGACCGCGTCGTTGAGTTACACTTCAGTCCGAAGCAACATAGCAAACCGGCTGTTTCGGGCCTGACAACAATACAGCCTAGCCACCAATCCTGACATGTCTGATACAAGCTGTGCCAGACAGTCTGCAATCGTTTCCATGTGGACCAAATTTCCAACGCCTACAAGCTCGATTATATATATACCTGAGCATCATTGCAAGGCAACCAATAAGATCCATCGCAGGGCCCACTTTCGGACCAAACAGTTGCCTGAGTGCATCGGCGATAGTGTCTTAGAATAATACTTTACGGGATATTGGTCTCGGCGGCGCCGTAATCCATGCGCCGCACGAGATGCGGCAATTGGCCTGGAAACAACGTTCCTGGTTCCTAATGGCTGGTTCTACTTGCGCAGCTTGCATTATATCCTAGAATTCTATAACTGTCGCTGAAAAATGAGAGCAAACTTACATCTGCGTACAAAATAAGTGTCCGAATTGGTACACGATATCAAAAATAAAGTCCAGCGCACAAACGAAACATCTACTCGCTTTATCAAGGCCGAAACCAGCAGCTGTATTCCGTTCCATATGCATTCACCTTCCAAAACAAAAACGCCATGTAATAGATTTCTAGATATCCTGTTATGTATTCCCAGGAACTATTCGCACGGAGCGGTCACCTAAATCGGAGACGTCTCCCGCTCCAACCATTCAAGAGTGTACTCGTCTCCTTTGAAGAACGACTTCGTCTTTTCGTAGACTTCAGTATGGTATTCGTTCAACCATTTCTTCTCGTCTTCGTCAAGCATCGTCGGATCAGTCAATTTCTTGCACATGGGCACCTAATCCAGATCTTAGCCTAGCCTACAAATAATTCGTCATTCTACCCTTACCATCGTGACAGTCTCAAATCCGTAATACTTCTTGTCGCCAAAGTTGTTAGGAGTCTTCTTCTCGACAACCAATACTACGTTCTCAATACGAATACCGTACTGTCCGTCTTCGTAATATCCAGGCTCGTTGGAAATTAACATCCCGATTTCCAAGGGAACTTCATTGTACTGCATTCTCGTACCAATGCCGATCGGACCCTCATGCACATTCAGGAAACTACCGACGCCATGGCCAGTACCATGGCGATAATCTAAACCCGCACGCCACAAATATTGGCGGGCAAGAATATCGAGAATGAATCCGCTAGAACCCTTCGGGAACACTGCGCGAGCAACTGCTATATGGCCCTTCAAAACGAGGGTGTATGATTTCTTTTCGTCCGGAGTCGGAGTTCCGTAATGAACGGTTCTGGTTGAGTCGGTGGTCCCGTCGCTACAGCCCCATTAACTTAGAACTCTCTTAGGTCAACTATATTGGATATACTTACAGGAACTGAGCACCTGAATCGCACAGATATATCTTATCTTTTTCAACTCGAGCGCAAGTGCTCTTCTCAGGCTGGTAATGAATGATGGCACCATTAGAACCAGAAGACGATATCGTCGGAAAACTCAAACCAACGAAGTGCTCCTTCTCTCTGTTCAACACTGTTAGTGCTTGGATACACATTAACACGAGGAATAGGCCCTACTTTCGAAACTCTTCCAGCTTATCGGCTGCTGAAACCTCATCGTAAATGTCACCCCGCAACAGTACTCTCTCCAACCATGCAAAATACTGTATCTGTGCTGCGCCATCTCTGACATGCGCATTTCGCATTCCTTCTACTTCAGTCTCATTCTTTACAGCCTTGGCGGCTTCAATCGGTGCCTTGATTGTAGAGATTTTATTCTCGCCAACGGACTTCGTCAACGCCCAGGACACGCTTGATGTGACCAGCAATTTTTTGTCATTAGTTGCAGTAGCCTCGCCGAAAGTCTTAACATCATCAAAGATCGCGTTATAGGGCTTGATAGTCACATTTTCACCTAGATTCTCGCGAACTTTCTCTGTTATCTTGTCTTCGTCAATGTATAGTATGGCTTCAGTAGGTGTAATGAAAGCGTATGAAAAGAACACCGGGTTATATGGGATGCTGCTAGAAGTCAGATATGAGTACACCATCAGGTCCAAGGCTAACTCACTCGTTTCCGCGGAGATTGAAAAGCCAGGCAATTTCATCTAGCATAGACACAATAAGTCCCGATCCCTTGTTCTTCTCGATTTCATGTCGGATCTCAACCAACTTCTCTTCAAATGGTTTGCCTGCAAATTCGAGACCAAGAATTCTGAGTGGCTCCTTCGGACGCTCAGGCTGTTTCTCACCCCAGACGAGATCGACGAGGTTGACGTCCATACCAATCAGTTCACCTCCTTTCCTATTCTTTAGTTTTTCTGCAAGACTCTTTGCTTGTGCTAAGCTAATTGTTAGTCCGTTTGAATATTATGGCACTGTTATGAAACCTTACCAGCACTGATTAGGCACGCATCCACACCAATGTTCTTTCCACCCTCGGCTTCGCGTAGAGCCCTACAATATCAAATAATATCAATCATATTATTCTCCCGCATCGTCTGACCAAAGCAAACTCACCATTCCTGCCACGTGGGAACATCTGGTAATCCTTGCTTCAGCAATTCCCAATTTGAGTCCAGCTCTTGCTCAGCTTGTAAGAAGTATCGGCCATCAGTAGACAATGAAGCCTTAGAGGGGGTAACGACGGCACATCCTGCCGAACCAGTGAATCCTAACGTTTGTTAGCGACGGCCATGTGGATATCAGATTACTCCTTACCAGAGATAAAGGCACGGCGCGCATCGACAGGAGCAATATATTCGCTCTGATGTGCATCTTCAGACGGCACGACTGCACGATCATATTAGCCTGAAGCCGTATCACGCCCAGGACAATTAATCGTTCCATTGATCGAGACAGGCGCTCTCGTTATAGAACTTACTGTAGACTTCAACATTATGCGCTGCCATCAATTTCCGCAGCTCAGCGAGCCGGGAAGTGGTATCGGTGCGAGAAGCGGCGGTTCCTGCGGACATGCTTCGCGTAAGCGTCTGAGGATACGGTTGTAGTAGGCGCGAGATAGTCTGTTTCAGGCTTGTAGATATCATCAACTAGAAAACCCAATATAGAGGCTGTGGCTAAGCTAGGTTATTTGTCGCTCAGGCAGCAGCAGATGTGATTGCTGGATAATGTCGTTTAGTGGAGATGAATGACCTTTGACAGCCCTCTGTGTGGAGTTGGATATGGCTTCATGGGCAGCGCAAGAATCTCCGGTTAGGGTTTGTATAAGGTTGCCCTTGCGACATTAAGGTGGGTTATGCATAATGAAGTAACTACCATCGATGACATACTTACTTACAAGATCGACCCCTCATTGTTACATTGCCATACATAATATAGGGCAAAATATATATATATAGTGAAGTTAATAAGTATTAATCCCAAACGAGACTGCATGTTAAGGAACTACAAATTTATCTAAAGTTTCCTAACAACTATACACCTCCTCAGTGCTGAACACTGTCAATAGGCTTAGAATCAATGTCCATCACATTGCACAGTGCCTGCACAATATTTAGCAATTGAGTCTAATAAATAGAATTGAACGGTAGAGCTTACCCTTTCCTGTGCTCGCAGATACTGTTTTATGGACTGCACCGCAACTATTTCATCGAGATCGTTGTCTTTCAGAATGCGCAATCCCTCTTGTAGTAGCTCATACGCCGCCTTATACTGCTTGTCCGTAATATTCGACTCCAGCTTTTCTGCAGTGCCTTGTAGTCGTTCTATCCGTTCTAGTATAGAGATCATTTCTTGATACCGTGTTGCTCGCTCTGCTAGGCCACGCATTTGCGTTTGCTTGGTAGTCAAGTTCTGTTTCGCCTTTGTCAGCGTCTCTCGTAACTGGCGCACTCGAGCCTCTGCTACTTCAATCTCGGTCATAATGTCTTCGAATGCCGTGATTGAATTATTGATATCGTCGTAATGGTCTATAATACAGCTTAGCAAGAATGCTACAAATCAGCCACGAACTTGAACCACACCTTTAGATATCACTTCCATAATTTTTTCCAATCTTACAGACAGATCTTTGAAATCGTCATATTCATTTGCTCGACCGACTGAACTGGCATCCATAAGCTCCAGTGCCGTTGCAACAGGATTGCAGTCGTCCGACAGAAGCGCCCCCCAGTCCCTCTCAACGAACTTGAGTACGTCTGTTCAGACTGTGTTAGCTTCCCTTCCATATGATAGAGTGATGGTATCATACCATTCGTATGCTGTTGATCATAACTTCTACCATTTAAGTCCTGTGAATCCTTATTTGTTGGAGATATATCTGTTCCAGACGGAAGAGGAGGGGGGGGTGCATGCGGTTGTCGCAGTGTCCGACTACGCGACTTCCGTAGAGGGATTGGTGGTATCTTGTCGCCTGGTGCAGGTGACTGTGAAACTGATTGCGACGAAAGCTGCCGTTTAACCCGCACATACGGGCTGTCGCCACTTGCTGATGATGATGACCCAGCGTAAGTACTGCTGCCCGAATTTTGTGGTCCATTGGAGGATGCTGTGAATGAAGTTGACGTCGGCGACGCAGCATATGGATTTGATGGTCTAGGTGATGCAGATGGTGCAGTGTACGGACTGTTAGAGCTTTGTGAAGAATATGCGATCTTGGTGGCTGAAGATGACTCTTTTGTGATGTATTGCGGGGACGACGGGTAAGCATAGGGATTATTTGCTGCCACGCCAGCGGCATACGCATTTATTAAACTTGGACTTGATCCATAAGAATTCCCTTTCGCTGCTGCATACGGATTATTGCCGCTGGAAGCCGAACTTCCGCTCGATCCAGATGTCGCGGCATAAGCATTGTTTGCCGACTGGTACGGATTAAATCTAGGTTGATTTGCCGACATTGCGACAAACAACTTTAGGACTTAGTCCTTAGATATGTTGATGCGACAAATTGAGTCAGGAAGATATGATAATTAGTAATGATACTGGCATTCGGAGAATTAACTCGAGTGCGTAACCTGCAGCTGATATCGCCTCTGTGTAGTGAAGCTACCACAAAATTACACTGACGCGGCATATGGGCGCTGGACATTGGCGTTGAACTAAACGGACGGCGCATTCAAATCACACATCCAGGGGCATATTTCACGAATGCAATGCCTCTCTCTGCAAGGACCAGTTTGATAATTTGTCACCAGAATAATATCTGATGCATCGTGGGTTGCGTAAACATCCCGTTTTACAAAGTTTCCTATCATCATCGTCATCGATTGCATTCGTTTGTCTACGGCAACAGTGACCGCCACATGCGAGCTCCACGATCTGGCTGGATTCATACATCGTAGCTAATGATCTTATGACTTTATAGGAGGGTATTTATACTGCTGTGATCCCATTCAATAGTTACAGTCCCTATTTAGAGGGGTACCGCTACACAATGTCTGAGCTAGCTCCCCAGAAGGGACATCTTCCCATGTGAGTATCTCGACTTCTTAACGAATACTGTGACTGAGATTTGTAGCCCATTGATCGCGATCACTGGAACTTTCGCGTTCGCAGCTGCTGTTACTTCTAGCGTTTCCATATTCATGCATGCAAAAAACTACCGGAGACCTCTACTGCAACGTTTCGTTGTGCGAATCCAATTTTTGATCCCGATCTATGCCCTTTCTTGTTGGCTTGGCTTGGTGTCGCACCGACTAGCGATATTTATTGATCCAATACGAGATGTATATGAGGCCTTTGTCATTTACCAATTTCTTTGGCTCCTGACCAATTTTCTCGGCGGTGAACGCAATCTTATTATTACAATGTATGGCCAACCTCCTCGAGAGCACCTCTTCCCCTTTCGCAAAATTCTCCCAAAGGTCGACATATCGGACCCACATACTTTTCTCGCTATCAAACGTGGTGTGCTACAGTATGCCTGGCTCAAGCCGATTCTCGCCGTAGTTGCATTTCTCATGAAAGCGACCGGCATTTACAAAGAGGGTTACATTTCTTTCAGTTCAGGATATCTATGGCTTGGGTTGATTTACAATGCATCAGTTTCGACGGCCCTTTACTGTCTCGCGTTGTTCTGGATTTGCCTTGCCAACCCGCTCAAGCCCTTCCGACCGGTTCCGAAATTTCTGTGTATCAAGCTTATTCTTTTCGCATCCTATTGGCAAGGATTTATTCTTTCTTTAATGGTACTACTTGGAATTATAAAGGACGTCGGATATTACACACCAAACAATGTCGCGCGCGTTGTTCAGAATAGTCTGATGTGTGTAGAGTTATTACTTTTTGCTATCGGACATTGGTACGCCTTTTCGTGGAAAGATTACGTCGATAACAGTATTGGATCAGCTAGGATGCCTGTATATTACGCGCTCCGAGATGCATTTGGAATGGGCGATGTTGTGGAGGATTTCAAAGACACTTTCCGTGGTGAGCAGTATCAGTACCGATTTTTCGATTCGGTAGGCGCTATCGAGCATCCCGAGAGTGCGGCAAGATTGGCACGGTTACGTGAAGGTTTGCGGTACCAGCGTGGCGGAGAAGCAAAATATTGGCTACCTAAACCGAGTAATAGAAGGTCAACTAGCATTAGTGAATTGTTGCGAAATGGGATTTCGGAAGCCGGGGGTTCGTCAGTAGGATATATTGCGCTGCCACGAGATGATCCGAATGAAAATCAGCGATTGTCAGCGTCTCAATATGCGGAGGATGAAGAAGAAGCAGTTGGCATGAGAGAAGAATGGGTGTTGGACAAGGAAACTGAAGATCTATTCCGAACGGCCAAGGCGATGGAATACGGGGATTACCATTACCCAGTTGTCACGATTAATGAGTCGTTAACCTACACGCCGCTCATTAAGAAACTAACTCCGGACCATGTTATTGATCCCACGCCGTATTCGTGGATCCGGCCGTCATCGGCTGCAGGCAGCAGTCGGCCAAGTCTTGAGCGGCCGCTGGCTCGAAGTAACAGTACTCCGAATCTGTTACTTGACATGGAAGATGCTGTTGAGTTGGACGGAGCTAATCTATGGGGAAATAATCCAGGTAATAATGCTCCGCTATCGCAGAATTCAATATCTTTTGCACGATAGACGATTATAGATTTCTTGTATTGGGATTTTCATGAATGTATGGCATTATTTCATGATTATGGAATATTTGGATTCAGACGGTCTTGGGTTCACGCACGACGGTCAAGTCGATGGTTGTTTTATTCCCTGTTCTACTCTAATTTCTTGCATTGATCGTTTTGTTGACCATTTCTTATTGCTGGCGCGTGGTTGGTATGGAATGTGTGTTTGATTTAGCTAATGTGTAACAACTTCGTTTCTAATAATGGTAGAATCTAAAACTGTTCATGAAATTTCATCAAACAATTTACATAACTCCGTTCCTATATACAGATAGATATTACATATAATCCACATTAGAATTCCGGCGAACAATTTATCCAAATTACAGTAGCCATCAGCTACTTTTCTCGCCTGTAACAGTTATACTGCTACAGGACTCGTCACTATTGTCGGACTCTTCCGTACCGAAGTCAAACGGCAGAATAGTGTCCACGGCGTGGTCCAAGACATGTGTAACCCTGCTTCGTAGTGGTTCGTACGAGCAAATAACATCCATGTTTCTGAAGTTAACGGTTGCGATATGTCCGTCGATACTGATGTACACGCCATCGTCCGGATTTTCCATCGGCTCGACCGCAGAGCCAAACTGTGAATCTAAAAATACGAGCACACGTTCAATTTTTTCTGGACGGTTGAAATTCGCCTTGCAATGCGACGGTTTGGAAGATACTATGAATGTTATTAAAAATGCTTTGAAGTATTGGAAATGCTTACTTTTGACGGACATCGGCGATGATTCAACGGAAAGAAGAATAGCAAGAACAGAATCCGCAATAGCGTCATTTAGCATATTTCCTTCCCATTCAATAACAATAGACTTGGGTTTCCAGTACACATTAACCGAGTCCATTATCTGTTCAATGTTAGGTCTGATTAATATCTAGTATCCAGTTACAATACTTACAGTATAGCCAATTCCGCTACCCACAATGGCATTTTTAAGAGTACCGAACATCTGCTCCAGGTGGAATTTAATCAACTCTGCAGATACTTCGACTGCAATGCTCTGTCGTTGTATGACCGAACTCGTAGTCAATCCGGAGAACTCTTTCAAATCATCGGCTGCCATGACGCTCATTTCGAAGTTTTTCTGCACTAAAATTCCAGAAATAATTTGGCCGTCCATCGGTGGCTTGGCAGCTAATGATCCCATAACTTTTGCTACCTTGACTCCTCGAAATGGTAGTCGCAGTTCTTCAGAGTTCCTAGGATTGAACACCTTGACCTCATTTTCTGTCTGTCGGAGATCTTTGTACTTGCTTAGAAGGGCACTTTTCAAACGGCCCATATTAGTTTGTTCTCCGTGCACCAAAATCTGAAAAAGCCCATTAGTAACCGTATAACTACCACTAACATCATTTCTCTCATACAATATTCGAGGCATTAACAAGATCAATGAATTCTGAGTTTTGCTTGTAGTCGACATGTGCGGCAAAAGAAATTTCTTCAACGTAGAGTCTTCTCGGCACCTTGATACCTCCTCCGGCAATAGATGAAAATTCAGACGGCTCATTCAGAATCTGCTTTGCCAGAGTTCCGTCGACGGAATAACCGGTCAAAATTACAGCATTCTTAGCCTCAGGTGCCCATCGCTCTAAAAGCTCACGAGAAACTCCATTCTGTAACATTCCTGGACTGGCGACCATAACGCAAGGTCCCAAATCATCAAACCGTTCCAGATTCTTTAAACTTCTGATATGTTTGAATTGAAAGGGATTGGACCTGTCATCGCGAAATTTTTTACGTATACTGTCGTTCATCATGTTGATGTACGTCTGATAAACTGCCAAACATTTTCTTGCCAATGACGACGCGTAGAATACTGGAATGCCGTCTAAGTCTGGGTGATTCTGCCAATATTCATCCAGAATTAGTAGTAACTCTTGTGCGTTTCCTAGTGAGAATACAGGAAGAAGACATCGGCCACCATTCACAATCGTCTTGGTAATCAAATTTAACAGCCGAGTCTCCTTCTCAACACGAGGTTGATGTGTACTGGTACCGTATGTGGACTCAGTGATAAGGATATCGGGACGCTCTGTTGGTATTTCTGCAATATTCAAATGCCGATCTTCCTCACGGGAGTAGTCGCCTGTGAATAATATCTTGATTCCGCCGATTTCGATGAAATACATCGCCGCGCCTAGTACATGTCCTGCGTGGTATGCGGTAAATTTAATGCCCTCAACCTCAGTTGTTGAATGATAATCAATCGCTTCGATCCGCTCAAACGAGGCGTTCAAATCTGCATCTGTATAAAGTGTTGATGCATCGTTTGATGAAATCGCACTGACTCGGACATAATCGCTCAGTAGCCACCGGTATATCGCTTTTGTTGGATGCGTCATGAACACACGACCTTTGAAGTCAGTGTGCGTCATGACATATGGAAGAGACGCAGCATGATCCAGGTGAAAGCTATGGAAATTACTAATTACTCTCCTATACTATATCAAGGTACCTACTGGCTGATCAAGAGAATGTCGACAGTGGACAGATCATAGTCGTCATAAAACGGCAAGGCAGAAAGTCCATTTAGCGCGGGATGCACGCCCGCATCAAGCTGTTCCGGATTGTCAGCTTTGCCTGTGAAAACAAACTACTTCCCAACACACCATAACTGTCTTTCCTCTGTAATTAATGATGTGACAGCTTCGTCCAACCTCATTGCCACCTCCTAAAGCAACGAACTCGAGGTAGTCAGATTGATCGACCTGGTTCTCTTTGTTAGCAACGGCTTGCGAGATGATCGTGATTGCAAAACAATATTCACCGGCTCAAAATCTGCTGCCAGTCGCTTGGCGCTCATAATTATGCTAATGTTCCCGAATGGCCTCAGAAACCTACGATGGCTCTGTTGGTGTTGAATACCGAAGACAACTACCGAAAGTGTAACCTGCGGTTCACAATCTCATAGTCAATTGACGTAACCACCCCTGTGTACGCCATTGGGTTAAAGTAGGTTTAAATAGCGCTCACCGCACAAAGCCCTATGCCCTGGGCAAGTCGCCGCCATTTGACCTAACGCCATCGCGAAAACCTTGCTTGAGTTTTCTGATCGTATCTGACAATTAATTAGTAGATCTTCATTTCAATATCGCTCCCAATTTTAATTAAACAGTGAGTATAACAGATCTTGGTTTATTTTATTATGCGGATACTTGCTGGTTTGTTCTTTTATTCTTAGCAAGATATATATGCTGATTTGGGTACCTATTTTTGCTAACTTCTACTCTTATCCACAATAGAGAACAGTAACAATGGCTGAAACCGAATCCGCTACCGCCATCGCGGAGATTGTAAACGAGAAGGAGCCAACTCCTGCCGAAGTTGTCACTGATGAGACCGCGCCTGCAGAGGATACACCTGTAGAAGCTGAGACCAAGAGTGAAGCTTTCTACGAAAACAAGACTAGCACTGTGTTCGATTCGACAATAGATTTCACTGTTAAACATCCTCTAAGACATACTTGGACGTGAGTAGTCCCGATCCAATGAGATACATGGGATTGTGGTTGTGAATTGCTCGTGTGATTGGCTAACTTCGCACTATTTAGTCTATGGTACACCAAGCCACAGCATGGCGGTAGCAAGGTGAGTGCATAGTTATTAGTGGTGCAAGTTCAAGTTTGCTAATGAGATATAGTCTGACTGGGGTGACCAGTTGAAGGAGGTTATCAACTTTGATTCAGTTGAGGAGTTCTGGGGAATATACAACAACATCCCTAAGGCCTCAGAGCTTCCGCAGAAGTCAGACTATCATTTGTTCAAGAAATCAGTTCGCCCAGAATGGGAAGATGTCCAGAACGAGAACGGTGGAAAGTGGGCATACCAGTGCCGAGACAAGCGACAGGTGGACATTGACGATTTGTGGTTGAACACTGTAAGTTATTTCAATGCGTTAAACGAGTGGCATACGCTGACTATCGGAAGCTTTTGGGTGCTGTTGGTGAGACTCTCGAGGATGAGGGTGAGAATGAGATTATGGGTGTCGTGGTGACTATCCGAAAGGCGCATTACCGTATTTCCATTTGGACTAGAACTGCCAACAATGAGAAGGCTCTATTAGCCATTGGGTAAGATACTCTGAAGAGATCATTCATTGTTCATTAGTTGTTCACATTGAGTAGGCGTCGCTTCAAGGAGCTCCTGAAATTGCCCCCCTCCGAGCAGGTCGACTATTCAAGCCACAAGGATGCTGCGACCTCCGGGAGCTCGCGTGCTAAGCCTAGGTTTTCTGCTTAAAAATGTAATAACTCAGGCTTGTGTGTCCTTTTGCGATTTTTAATTATTTGGGTTGCGCGGATCTGTTAATTGTTGCTAGGGTTTTATAAAAATATTGAATGGAAATTCATGCATAAGGTGTAAGATACTACATCATGGTTGCTTCGAGTTTTATGTAGTGTTTTATGTCTTGTTTGTTTATTACGCTCGATTGTAATATAGTAGTATCTCAAATCTTTGTTAGTTCTCACGGCCCCGGTTGGTTATTCGCATATCTTACAATGTTCGAAAAGTATTATATCGTAGCCCAAAGCAATAAAAAAAATAAGCCTATGTCTAATACTTCTATCTGTTGGTGGAGTCTCAGGTAGCCAGTAGGTCATCATGCAAAGGCATGGTCGTACACGATTATTGAGTTCATCGTTCCGAGTCTAATTGAACTTCAAATTTACCACCCCGTATTTAGATATTGGCAACAACTACAACAATACACGGTCAATGTGCAATGGCGTTTGAATTACACGTATGGGGCCCTATAGGCTGTCTTCCATCGTTCGATCCCGACTGCTTAGCTGCAATATTGTACTTAAAAGAAATGGCTTCTCTATCAGACTACGTGATAGTTCGAAGCTCTAATCCACTACTCTCGGATGATTGTATGCTCGCTCCGCGTCATGATTATTGGACAAATGTGCTAACTACTCAATCGAAGACAGACTTCCAGCAGTGCGTGTTAATGGAAGTGTAGTAGCGTCCGGAATCTTCGACGTTTTGAGGTTTTTTAAATCTCAGGGCCTCGATCCAGACGGTGATCTCTCACCCACCCAGAAAGCACAAAACACAGCTCTCTTAACCTTCATTTCCGACAATTTTACGATTCTATCACTATACATACAGCGCCTCCACATTCTTCACTTCCAAGAGATCTTCCGGCCGGGGCTAATCCAATTAATTCCGTTCCCATTGCAATACGTCGCCCCTATGCTACTCTTCACGAGCGCGAAACAGCATATAGTACATATCCACGACATCGACCTAACAAACCCCGATTCGAGTCTCGCGAAGGAGAATAGTGTTCCGGGGGTTTTTTTCTTCAAAAAACGAGCGATCAGATATTCCGACGTCCACGACACCGTTCCCAAGACGCTGGTGGATAAGATTAATACGACTTCAGGCGGTGCGTCAGAGTTTAGCGGTGTGCTGAGAATGCTCAATTTTGCGTGTGAGGTGTTACCGTCGATTGAGAGTGCGTTGGGTGAGAGTGAAGGGTTGTATTTGTTTGGCGAGAAACCTAGGTCGGCGGATTTTTTGCTACTGGCGCATTCTCTGGTGGAGACGCTACCGAAATACGCGTCACCGTTTGTGAAGGACCTTATTGAGAGCAGGTACAACCATGTCAAGAAGTACCTTGATGACCATAAGGATCTGATATCGATCAACGACGATGACCTTAAAGTTGCGACAGTGGATCCCAAAGATCGGCTGACAATTAGGAATATCTTTAGAAAGTGCATGGGCTTCTAGCGACGCTGTCTATTTTTCCTAAGAATACTTGTAAATACAAAGGATATATTGTAATATATATAGTGTACAATATCGTTGGGCATGATTGTATACATGTATGTACGTCATATTCAGACAACTCTAGATACTACAAAATTTAACTCGACAGCTCACTAGCCGTCTCATCCGACTCATTCCATCGCTTCTCTTCGTCGCCTCCAGCCCACTTGCGCTCAATATATCCTAGCTCAACCTTGACTTTTTCCACAGTAGCTTTGTCGCCGGTATTCTTACCCAGATTGTCACTAATTTTAATTGCTGGCTTACCGTTAGCCGAAGAGAGCTTGATAACGATATTTAATGGGGTTGACTTTCTATGTGGTGGCGTGAGAAAGTGGAAGTCGTCTACAGAGCGTTAGCATTCATTGTTGCCCGATACTCACGAGACATGATAACATACTGGTGAAAAAAGTTCCGACGCCGAATGAACAGAGCATGCCAGCTTTTTCTGTCGCTATCTTGTACTTCTTGCACCCCTCAACATCTAAGCTATCGCTGAAGACAACGACCTTTTTGGACTTGTCGATGCCATGCTCATTATAGAATTTGGCAATCTTATCCAAGAACACGAGTGGATCTCCCGAATCTTGCCGCACACCAGCATAAATATTGGCAAGTTTGGGCGTAAAGACGTTCAAAAACGCGTCAGTGCCAAACGTGTCCGTCAAGGCCACGCCGACATTAGCGTCACCCATGGTCGCACGCCACTTCTCCATTGCCTGGACGTTCGCATTCTTATAATCTTGCGAGACGGCAGCGATGCCCATCATCCACTCGTGCGCGACTGTGCCGATTGGCGGAATCCCGAATTTCCATGCAAAATACACGTTCGAGGTGCCTCGGAGGCCCGACCCGACTTTTGCGGCCGGACTGGATTGGTACTTCACGTCGCCCGCGACTAAACCGCGCATGACGAGCTCCTGAGCCTTGAACGATCTACGCCGACGCGTGCCGAATTCGGAAAACGCACAGCCAAAGTCGAGAAGTTCTAAAGCTTTCGCCTCTGCGCGTTCTTCCTGGCCAGTGTAATCCCAATCTGTCTCAACAAACTTGAAGTAAGCCTCAGATACCAGCGCGAGTATCGGGATTTCGTATAAAATAGTTTCAACCCATAATCCTTCAATCTTTGCCTTGACGTCTTGAGTCGTGGGGTTGTATTCTACTTGGACCTGGTCTTCTGGGGATAGCTTGAGTGTTTCGAGGAACACCAAATAACGTTCAGGCAGTTGCTTAACTGTTGAACGCAAGTAATTTATTTCTTCGGGCGAAAATGACAGACTACCAAGAACTTATTGATAGTTAGTTTAGTAATGTTGCCAAATACTTCTCTAGATATACTGCATACGGTTTATTTGCTCCTTTAGCCAATCGAACGCGGCTTGATTCAATTTCATCTCGGGCGTCCGGTTCTTGAAACTATATGAGACCACTATAATAAACCACTGATTTAGCTACATCTAATAAAAATGGAATGACCAGGAAACTCACGAGTATCGGGGTAATGGTCCAGGACAGCAGCTTGCATAGTCAATTTGTATAAGTCCGTGTCCAGTAAGGACCGTATTGTGCGTTCCGGAGTCCGTCGCACCATTATTATTATTGATGTGTACAAAATATTAGGCGAAGTCTCTATAAGATACGTCGCCGTATAATAGTAGGATCGGTGGGAAAAAATGTTGTGTTAGAGCAGAATGCGTATTTCATACAATATCCTGGTTTTGATGGTATGAAACTCATCCACCATCAACCATATAAACGGATTATGTTCACATGGCTGGCTGATAGAGTTTAGATTTAACGCACTTGGGGCAGGCGTAATACCAAGCTAGGTGTAATAGTAGGGTTTTGTGGTAAAGCCCCAACTTTGTTGGTCACGACTACCATGCCAGAATCAACAGAATTATTTGGATCAGACTATCCGACATCACATTCTATGATAAATATGTTGAAAAAAGTAAGCATTTATGCATTGCTGAAATATGCTCGTTCATGTCAACTTAGAATAGGATTTATACCAGCCTCAATAACAAGGCTTGAATAGGTGACAAAGCCTAGTATTCTGTTTTCGACGGGTTCAGGTGTAACGGGGCAAGATATAATCAAATGCCAATCCTATTCATGTTCTCGCACCGGCAGCCACCAGCCATGATTTACTCGTAGAGACATATGTGACATTGCTTAGTGTTGAATGTTGACTTGCTTCGTCAACGGCGGATTTGACGCAGGTTGAGATGGGTACATGCTTATTTTTTAAGGGAGGTGAATTTGCAATGTCTTAAATTGCCACACCGATACACAGAGAACTTGGCCAGTTATTGCGTGTCGACCTGTTTCAGTTGCCGACAATACTCTGGCAACATTCCAGAAGCTAGTCGTTGGGGTCAACATAGATATTATTTCCAGTCAGTCAGCTCTCTTTTCAGGGCGAGTTACCGAATTGAGATCACCAACCAATGGCACTGGCTAGTCCACTATCGACCAATATCACTGCGATAACTATTTCAGCCATCGACTCTATAGCAGGTCGTCGTGAGTCCAGGTAATGGATAAAATCTCTGGTAGTGTGACCACAAGCACGGACTCCGGCGCACGAACGAAGCAGGTAAATTGGAGAATTGATACCGCTCGGCAGGGCAGATTATTGGACGTTTTCACGACCGGCCATGAAGACGATTTGATTGACAAAAGCAGAGATGCAGGCGGGACACATGACTGGATTCAGTCCTACAAGTCGTAGAATTGAATAATTCTTTAAGGCATGACTGGGACTCGGTAGCACCGGCTTCCTCGATTAGTCGGAACTTCTGACCGATGCAATTGCTGTTCCAATGACAAGACTGCTGTACCGGGATTATGTTGACAGTCATAGCAAAGTCTATTCGTAGACGCGGCAATTGTTGAGACCGTGGGCGGCGCAGGAACGTCGTCGCCATCTAGCCGGATAAAAGTTTCGACGAACGGCAGAAGTCTAATTTATTTTGTGTGCAAAATGATTTATCCAAGACTACGCAGAGGCGAATCCGCAAGGATAATTTAGCCGGTTTGCTATATGCAACAGCGTGCGAAGTACTACGAGGGGGACCCGGAATCGGCCCACGCTTTCGATTAAGGTTACAAAATTCTATACTAGGTCGTAACCAGCTCGTGTGCACGTCCGGAAAAACTCGATCATTGACCAGCCGAGCGGTCGGCGTTGGGATATGACGGTAATGCTAGGCAAAATGTGGAACTGGTCTATGCCGCATGAGGACTAGCACGAGAGGCGGTGGTCCGCGCGCATTGGAGAGTGAGTCCTAGTTTCTTGCCAGTTGTGCAGGCACTCTAGCTCCGACCGCGGACGAGACGAGAGGCTGCTTGCAATAATTATTATTATTGTCAGCTGGTAACACTAGCAACTCACGGTGCCACGTGATCTGATTGGCTCAGTTGTCATGCCGGGCTCTCATCGGCGGGAAGGTCCAAGTTCACCAGGGCTTCAGCTCCACACGAGCAACGAATACAGCGTCGACGTCACTCCTGTCCCTCGCACTGCAATTACTCGCAGTTTGGGCAGTCGACGCGCTCTTCTCGCAGCAGGTGAGTTCTCAATGCGCCAAGTGTCAATTAATCGTACCCTACGGTTTGGCCTGGCAGCTCACAGACTGACCAGGGACTATCGTGGTCGTAGCCGTAGCAGTTGCTCTCGAGGCAGTCCTCGGAGTACCCTAACCCTACATGGAGGGTTACTTTGCCCCCTCACGACGTCTCCACGTCCCCGCCGTCGTCGTCGTCGTCGTCGTCGTCGTCGCTTCCTGCTGGGCCTGTCGCTCTTCTCCACACTGTACTCCAGACTACTCAGATACACCTACCACTCTCCTCTCGCTCTTGCAATATCCACCACTATGACTACGTCTTCGCTCCTGGAGGAGGCTATCTCCATCTCAAAGCAGTTCGATATCTCCAAGGACCAGCTCGTCGCCATCTCAGACGAGTTCATTCGACTTACTGGTGAGGACATACCCTCTTTTTCTACATTGGCAATGGTCCGCTAACTATCTCGCAGACCTCGGTCTCAAGTCCGACGGCATGCCTATGACCATGATCCCCAGCTACGGTATGCTGGTCTTACATTCCTTCGGTCTTTTCGCTTCTAACACATTCAGTAACTGGCGTGCCCAATGGTACTGAGAAAGGTACTTTCCTAGCCGTCGATCTCGGCGGTACAAACTTCCGTGTCTGTTCAATCCACCTCAATGGCGACGGCACTTTCGATCTGCTCCAGACCAAGAGCGTCATCCCCCGAAGCCTCATGGTTGGCACTGCGAAAGAGCTCTTCTCCTTTCTTGCGAAAAAGGTCGAGGAGTTCATTAAGACTCATCTCGAGGAGAAATTCAACGAAGAGCTCGGCCACTCCGCGAACGAGCACATCTATAAGCTCGGCTTCACCTTCTCCTTTCCGGTCAATCAAACCGCCATCAACAGAGGCAGGCTTATAAGGTGGACAAAAGGCTTCGATGTCGCCGATGCCGTCGGCAAGGACGTCTGCCTGCTCCTCCAGCATGAACTCGATCTCTTAAATCTCCCCGTCCATGTCGCTGCCCTTGTCAATGACACGGTCGGCACCCTCATGTCGCGATCATACTCCTCCCCGGGTGAGTCTGTCACTCTGCTTGGTGTTATTTTGGGAACAGGTACAAATGGCGCCTACACTGAGTCTCTCGCAGCTGTGGACAAATTAGACCAGTCCGCAGCCGCTCTGGCTGACAAGTCCATTATGGTTATCAATACTGAGTGGGGCTCCTTCGACAACGACATGAAAGTCCTTCCACGGACATCATGGGATGACGCGGTTGATCTCGAGACGCCTAACCCAGGCTACCAGATGTTTGAAAAGCGAGTCTCTGGAATGTTCCTCGGCGAGATTCTCCGCCGCATCCTTCTCGAGCTGCACGAGAAGGGCCATTTGTTTTCAAGATCATCCACTCCCCTCACTACCGCATGGTCCCTCGACACTTCTATTCTGTCTCGTGTCGAAGCTGATACCACTCCCGATCTAGTTGCTGTTAAGTCTATTGTCGAGACAGATCTCGGCTTGCCCACCACTTTGCCTGAGCGCCAGGCTGTCAAGCTTATAGTTGAGGGCATCGGTAAACGGTCCGCCCTCCTCGCTGGTGCCGTGATCGGCGGTATTTTAGTGCACCTCAAGGCCTGTCAATCCAACCCTGTCGTAGACATCGGTGTCGACGGCTCAGTGTTTGAGTTTTACCCTGGCTATGAGGACTTAATGCGCGTGGCCTTGAGAGACGTTATTGGCGAGGATGAGAAAAAGATCCGTATCGGCATCGCCAAGGACGGCAGTGGCGTCGGGGCCGCATTGTGCGCTCTCGTCGCCTAATCCAGCATCTGATGTGGCATCACCTGGTAGCTTGCGGGCGGACTACCACTCTCGAATCCCTCGCCGGGGTCTTCTAACTTCGATATCAAGCATATGTAGCTGGGATTGATGTAGGGTCATTCATTGGGTTCACAAAGGTTATTGCGTATTTATTTTGAAATATTGTTTACGTGTTTTGTGTATGGTTTGCGCGTTAGCCTCACCTGGGTATCATTTCATTGCGTTTATTGTAAGCATGTATTAGTATCATCATATATCGATTTATTACTATTTTTGGCGAATTGTATAACCTCATGCCTTTGTTATATATGATCATATTAAATCATTGCATTTATGATTGCAGCTTTAATTGTCCCATTCAAAATAGCGAAATGTTTCGAATCATTCGAAGTGAGTGTAAAACGTAACTCGCCCTAACCCCATGATGCTATTTTATAATGCAGCGAACACGCCGTAGTCTTGACTGATTTGACTGTTGTGTTTAAATTTTAGCAAGACCCTATTATACAATTAACTAGTTCTATATACAATACGATTACACATAATCAAACGTTTGCCCCCGTTCCGCAATCCAAAAATCTTTGACAATGGTCTCCGTAGGCGGACGTCCCCTCAGCCTCGCGATCTTCTCTACAAAGGTATGTCTCGCCCTCGCCTTGTCTGCCGTGCAATTTTCAATCTGAAATGCCACCGTTAGCCATTGTTGTGCAGGTCCAGTATTTGTTCTGAAGAACGTTTTGATAAGTTTAGCGTATTCGGTTACAAGACTGCGTGGTGCGGCGCCAGATATGGAGGACGCTACCGCGGACATTAAGAGTGGTCCAGATATATCGATGACTTGTTTTATTGCGTGGGCGATAGCGGGGGATTGACTATCCGGCGACAAGTTCAACAGGTCGTTCCAGAACTTCACAGCGGATTTGACTACGAGTGGTTCTTTCGCTGTCACCATCGCGACAGCGAATTGCAAAACTAATGATTCAAAATGCGGACTCGCGAGGATGACGTCGAGGTATCGTTGGAGGAATTTGCTGAGAATTTCGAGCGTTCCTTGGTTCACGTCCGGATCCGAATTTAATGTGAGAGCGTTATTGGGGACCAGAGCGCCGGTATATAACACCTCCAGCAGCTGAACGCACAAGTGATGGATGTCTGGTGTTCCGGAGATCGAATTGGACGCCACTAAACTCGCAGCGAGCGTAAGCACCGGCTGCAACGTGTCCAGTCTCCCAACACTCCCTATTTCATCCCGGATGTATCCCAAAATCACATCCGCCGTCCACGTAAATGGGCCCGGCAAGGATTCGGATAAACCAGCTTTCAAAACCCCGGTGGCGTTTTGTCGGATCGTGATGTCGCCTGCGAATGCGGGCAAGTGGCTTATCGCGCCGACAATTTCAAGGATCTTGTCCTTCACAAGGCGGCCTGACGCCCCAGCTGCATTCCAATGATGTTCTAGGGTTGACGAAATGCTTATGCGGTCAATGTCTTCGACACCCCGACATGCCTTGCCTACCATCGCAAGCGATTTCAACGCTGACGCTGCAATATCCCGAGCATCAGACACAGCGGTAGGGTCATTCGCAAGTCTGACAGCCTCCTCTGCATACCCGCTTAACACGTCCACCAAATCGCTGAGGTACACCGTGCGTAGTGCCAGGTCGTCCACACCTTGCTGCAACACTTCCGCAATAGCACCGGCAATGCGCTCCTTCGCGATCGCATCAATCGCACCACCATGAGTGAGCATATCTCGGTAAATACTGAGAAATCCGGGCACGTCGTCCCTCAACGCCGTCGCGCACTCAGAGCATAATTGGAATATCGAACGTGACGCGTGGAGCGCTAATGATGGACTTGCGAGACATTGGAAAAGATACGGTACGACAGTCGGAATGTATTTCTTGCCGGCGTCAGTTTGGAAATAAGGTATAGCTGACGCGATTAATGAGAGCGAGGTCTGTCGCGCACGTAGAAGCGGGGACGTTGGCAGGACTGAAACTAAGCGGGAATCAAGCAGTGTTTGAAGAAGCTCGAATTCAGGCGGGTCGGATGTCAGTGATTGCGTGATTGCGTTGAGTGCATAAAGCGATGCTTCGACGCCTGGCCAATCGATCGGTGTTACGGACATCGAGTCTATCACAAATTGGACTAGGACCGAGTACAATCGGGTTTGCACCAGTTGATACGAGCTCTCGATTAAATCCGCGACATCCTTGCGAAACGCAAAAAAACCGTCCCTCGAGTCTTGTGTCCATTGCACGGCAATGCTGCTGTCAGGCAGTCGCAGCTTGATCCAGAGTAACGAGATCACTTGCATCATTATACTCTGTGTATCGGAAAACCGCACGTCCTTCGCACTCGCAAGCAATGTTCCGTCATCGTCGTATAATATCGATTCGACAAACAAATCCCAAAACTCAAGCGTCCGATTACTGACATTCTCGTCCTCAATCGGGAACCCCGGGATCCTGAGCAATTCCGCTGTAAGATCGACTATCCGTCGGTATTCCGGTCGTCCTAGATTCGCGGCAATATCCTTTGCTACTAATTCGCCAAAAGATATAAAGGAGTTCAAAAATGCTTCTGTGATGTCCTCATGGTTGCCTTCCAATGTTGCCACAACTTTCTCGATTTTGGAAGCAGCGTATGGGCTGGAGAAGAGAGCGAGTAAAATTTTCATGGATTCTGCTGTTACTAACTTATCCGCCCATTCCATGAAGTCAATTAGAACGTCAACGACTGTCTCATATACCGACTTATCAGACTCTATTTGCAAAAACTCGATAACCGAAGGAAGAAATGATGCGAGAGTGGAAACCACCGGTGCGTTCGCGTCGGCCGAGACGCATGAAATAGTCCATGCACGGAATGAATTCAGCACGGACACAAGAATTGGATGGAACGAATCGGGCGACGTTATCGACGATGGAGGAGTTGTAAGTATCGGTTTGATAACTGCAAGTGTGTGGTGTGTGCTGTCCAGGAGGAGTTTATACAGTGGTGGCCTGTGAGTACATTAACAAAAGTGACTGATTAGAATAGAACAACTTCCATACCGACTCTGACGTGGGACATCTGCCCGAGAAATTTCTTCTGCAAATGTAGTACACAAAAGCAACACGATGCTAAGACCATGAGCATCCAAACTCTGCACCATGCTCTGAAATGCCTCGTCGTCTATTGATTCTCCGGTGCCGACTGTGGGAGTATTTCTCACCACAGAAATTACTACGTCTTGAATTGGATACGGCCATATCGAGCCGGATGATTCAGAAAATTTGATTAATGCAAGTAACAATGTCGCAGCGAGTTTCTGGGTGATATAGCGCGGCCCATGGCCAAGTGTAAGGAACCAATTAAGAAGCTGCAGGAGTAATTGAGAAACAGATTCCGGTGGTATAGATTGCCTAGGTATGTTAGCACGCAGAAGTTGTTCTCTTGAATTAATCAACCTACCAATCGCTATTTAACTTCACGGTATATGTTAGAGCGCCAAAAAACCGAACGTTTGGGTTGGCACTTGATAGCATTAAATTCGCAAGATTCCATCCTGCGGGTGATTTCTGCAGTGCTTGAAGTTCTTGCTGAGTTCTACAAAACATTAGACTATATATCTGAGAAAAGCCAACAACAGGTACTGACTCGTATATTCTCTGCGGATTTCCCGGTTGATATAACTCCAAGACTTTCTGTCATACATAGTATACGGGTTAGCGGCAAACAATTGAAGGACTAAGTGAATCTATGCACCTGCTCGATCAAGGCATACTCATCCTGGCTGACCATGCCGCTCACGGGGGGAAATTAGTCGAATTGAGATTTAGCCAGATCTCAACAAAATGCTGTAGACTACTCTGATAGGACGAGACACTGGAAAATGCAATAAATGCCAACCATTCCTCTCCTCTAATAAATAATTGAATTACTGAGCTTTTCTGCTGCGTGTTTACGATGATGCAATTGGGTGGGTCATCATTGATGAAATTCCTGACCCAATTGAATTTCAAATTTACCGCTGTCCTAATTAGCGCGATGCGGTGGCTGCGGCTCAATGTGTGGCCGTGTGCACGGCCACTCGGCGCCATTAGTTAGTTGTAGGAATCCAAGTCCTCCACCAACATCGAGGATCACTTAACGGGAGCCCTCACAACTGTCATCACGCCGCTGTCGTTCGCTAGATCGTTATCCGCTAGACAAATACAGGTTGATATCTGTGCTACGGTTACGTCAATAACCTGATGTGTCCGCAATGAGCTGGTGACATTCCGATTTGTCGAAGACATCCAGCAATACAATTTACAATGGACTCGAGTTCCACATTCGCGTCAGTCCCGCTCCGCGCATCGCGCGGGTTTAGCTGGGTCTTTCTCGTCGAACTGATTGTGACGGGAATTGCAACGATTTTCGTGTTGTTCTACTTTAACCGCGTAATCGCGACGATCATGTCACTGTCGCTTCGGTGGTATACATGGCATCGATACCACGTGTTTATAGACGTCCGGTCGATACAAGTTTCGATTTTAGCCGGACGTATATTTTTTAAGGATGTGCGGTATATAGGAAGTAACGAGACAATTTTTGTGGTGCAGGGGCACTTTACTTGGCGGTACTGGTTGAACCGGACACGGAAGTCTGGAATCAAGATTAATGATAAATTGTATGAAAAGAATAGCGTGCTCCCGGCGCGATTTGTGTTGTATATGGAAGGTGTGGAATGGTTCGTGTATAATCGCACGCCGGCGTATGACGCTGCTTTGCACGAATATGAGGTAGCGAATGGATTTGGAGATAATGTCTCGAAGGAAAATGGCGCGGAAGTGCATCCTGTTGATTTGAATCGCAGCAAACGAGAGTCCGCTTCTAGTGAATCATCACTGACAGCAAGGGGTGCTTCACCTGGTCAGAATAAGGCGCAGGATGCATCTCCGGTCGTGACTAACGGAGAAGAGAAGGCGTCCATGATTCTCAAGTTCTTTCCGGTGGAAATCAAATGCGACAAAGGCGCTATGGTTGTCGGAAATTTCCGGACCCCAAATATCATGATCTATCATTTTGCATCCGCCGCTGCATCGGTTGATACCGCTCGTTCGCGATCAGAATTGGATCAGTACAAGATGGTGTTTGATTTCGACTTCAACAGACCTAGTATTCAAATCAGAGCAAACATGGACTACCAGGGACCGAGTATGGACTTGAATAACTACGGCAGCAGCAACGAGAAACAAGAGAGTAACCGTACTGATTTAAGCAAAACCTACGAACGCAGTAAATGGCGAAGTTTCGTGGACTTATTTGCCTTCCTGCACGGCCGGTTTCCAACTAGCATCCATAGTCATCCAGGACAAGATGATGCATATAGTGGACAATGGCATGGACTTTCCCGATATCTCGATGACGAGGAAATGGACGAGGTAGTGGATTCCGAACAGGTTGAAGAATATGCCAAATGTACTTCTGTTCTCGATGCTGACGAGGCTCGCCTGACGTTTTATTACGATGTTGCTGGCAAAGTCCCAATGGGAATATCGACGCCAGTTGAGAAGCTAGAAGGTGCGGATATCGGAAATGGGGGACAAGCACCCCAGTGGGGCATTGATCTATACCTTCGCGGCGCAACAATCCAGTATGGACCATGGGCTGATCGGCAGCGCGTCATTTTGCAGTCAATGTTCTTCCCTGCTGCGAAGATAAACTGTGAACCACGTGAGAATCTGGAGCCTGGCGAGGATCGAGTGGCGACAGAGTTCAGGGTCTACGTCGAGATGGACGACTCCACTATTCTGCGTGTGCCAATTCGCGAACCAAGTCGTGACGCTGAGTTTAAGAGACGGAAAGAGGAAGCCGGATCAGCTAACTTGACGCGATCGTTTGGCTGGATTGAGCTTAAGATGTCACAGCTATCGACAGTTACGTATGTGGCGGCTCTTGTGCCGTCGAAGAGTGGTTGGCTGAACTGGATGACCGCGGACCTGAACAGCCTCGATATGCGATCAAGCATTAACCATGATATTTTGTGGTCTGCAAAGTCGCATAAGGTACGATTATGTTTTTTGTACAATCTGCATCTGTCTTACTCTTGCATAGATTAGAGGCGACCTCACCAGCCCCCTCCAATGGAACGGTCTGCAGACGTGGATATTCGATAATGATGCGTCAAGTGTCGAGGCATTTCTTCTCCGGGAACACGTTACAATATTTACTGACATGATATCGGATTTCTCATCGGGTCCGGAGACACCGTACTCTACATTTATTCCTCAGAAATTCCTAATCAAGCTTTCACTGTCAAACTTTTCATTGTACTTAAACGTGAATGACTCAAATATTATCAGTAATCCAACAGACTTTGATGATAATATCTTCTTGGATTTCAGAGGTGCGAAGCTGGATTCGAATATTGTGGTGCCGTTGGACCAGATTAGTCCCATTGTCAATGAAGTGCGCTTCCGTCTGAATGTGAGTCCAAGGTTGAATCAAAGGTTGGCAACGCTGACTGGTGGACAGGCTGAAGTAATTGATTTCCTACTCCATGCTCCACCATGGCATACGCAGGCGAGTTTCCTGCCCTCAAAAAATCTCGGCAAAGCCAAGGATTTTGAACTCATTGGGTCATACACATTTACAGAATCTCCTCGCTCGTTGCCGATAGACACGTTGTCTATGGACCTTTCTACCGGTTCAATTTCGCTTATTGCATACGGCTTTTTAATACGGTATTTGATCAAAGTCCGAGAAAACTACTTTGGTGACAACATTCATTTCAAGACCCTCGACGAATTCACAAGGAGCGCCGCAGCTACGGATTATTTACAAAACGGCATCAAAACATATCGCTATTCGTCGGAAAGTATTTTAGATGGCGCAGCTCACACTACTGCGAGTCGTGGTGAGAAAGAGCCGTCAACCTTTGGGGAAAGTCTGAGACCTCTTAATTCCACGGACGTCTTAGTTTCGTTTAGGACGAATAGCGGGACACTAATACTGCCGACGAATATATATTCGGCAAAGTCACATTTGAGATTGGACATGGACTTGTTTGATGTAGACTTGAGATTCACAAACTATTACATGGGTACGCCAGCCAAATGTATATCGGACTAGCGTAGTTTTCGCTGATAGCGTCTAGATCTCCAAATGAATATCAGTCCTATTCAGGGCAATTTGTTGGAATTACCAGACGATCAGATTTTGATCGTCCAGAGGCACGAGGTTGCTAAAGTTAAGCCGGAACTTTTTATTGATGGTACGTGTCACAACAGAGTTAGTGGAGTTCATCTTTACTGACCAGGTTTTGACAGGTATTTCTGTGCTCGGTCACAGAATGTTTGGTTTACCACCATCTGAACCTACGTACATTTGCAATTGGGACTTTGACTTAGGAATAGTGTTCACTGAAGGTACACCCAAGCTTTACGAAGGCATCACTGACGCGTTGTCGGTGTTTCTTTTTACCTTCTCGGATAAGGAGAATGCACTGATTGTTACGGAACCACCACTGTACGACGCAACGTTATTGCGTATGAAAATGCCTTCTCTTCGAATGCTTATTCACAACGAGAAGACAACGTTGGAGCTGATCACCGAGGAGATTACAGTGACCCTAAATGACCTCGGCACGGACACTTATAATTCCCGAATTGCACTAAAGATACCAATAATAAGCTGTCTTTGTCGCGATAGATTACAAGATGCCGAGGCCAGTCGAGTGCTCGCGTATCTCACAACGTCACTATATGTCACAAATTTCGACCGCAAAAAAAATGGCAAAGAACGTTTGAGGTTACAACAAGAGCATATACGTAAACATGACCACGTATTCAATCGCGTTCCATTTTTCCTGATGTCAGAGCTGGAGAACGACACGACTGTGGACTTAGACGAGAAAGGGTTGGCGAAGATTCCGATTACGTTGCCGATGCCACCAATGCCACCGCCGCTTGTGATTGACAGGTCGGTTTCATTGCCGTGGAATGGTAGTATGGGGAAAGGGACACAGTCTATTGCGAGTTCGAGTGGAGAGTCATTGAGGTAAGCGGAGATCAATGTACTGTCGTGGGAGGTGGCTAACATTCGCCTTAGCTCGGTTATACATCATGATTTAAGTAAGATTATTAGTAGAGAGTCGTCCAATGAAAGAAGTTATCTAGGTATGTTGTCATCTTTTAATTTTAATTTACTGATAGCCTGTTGACATGATTAGATGTCTACAATGCTACATGTAAGAATTCCGAGGCGGAGCAGAAGATAAATTTCACCAACACGTTTATGCCACCTCATTCCTGTGTAGCAGCGTTTAGGGTATGTAGAACTAGACTTTCGCTTTCTGAACTTTCTAAGTCATTTACAAATCTTTAGGATCTGGAATGTGTCAAAAATGGATATGAGCGAGAAATCTATGAATTGGATGAAAGCATGATTCAGAGCGATCTCACGAGTATGCGACCGTTGGACAACTCCAACACAGGATACGATAGCTTCGTAATTGAGTTCAGAGGGGGAATCGATGGTTTCTTATCACCGTTCGGCGCTGAGGCCATCGTGGACGTCCTGGATTCCCTTAGTCAGCCGGTAAGTACTGCTATTCAGATCAGATGCAAAGGGTGGGTTCTGATCGGTTCACTAGGATGTATCGTCGATGCTTGATGGATTACAAATCGACGTCATTGAGCGATTAGAAAATAATCTTATGGAAGTTTCGCTCGTGACGAGTGCTCGAATAGTCGTTCCAGGTCTTCATATACGTTACGGTATCATTGAGAACAGTCTTACAGATTGCACTATGATTCCTGATAAGATTTCTATGGGCGACCATATTGATCTTGAGATTAAAGCCGTCACGCTGAGTCTACGGGCATCGGACGAGAGTGAGAAAGCTCTCCCTGAACAATCTATTCGCAGAAATCCTGTGCATCGAGTATGGAGCGTGTGCTTTAATCTCTTTCAGATGACCGTGGGTCTCGTACGCGTGGATGACGAACTCGCAGAAAAGCGAACTACAGCGTTGGAGCTCCAGATAGAAAGAATCGAGGCCTGGAATCGAGGAACGGAGAAGACTGCCACCTCATTCAAGATCAGATCTGCGGGATTTATCGCGCAAAACCAGGACATGAAGTGGATCGTTCACTCTTTGTTCAATACCTTGGATCAGGTGGAACCGATTAGAAAAAAGGCCGTAGTGATTTCGGCGAGAAAGGAGAATCGGATGAAAAATCTAGTGTATCTCATTGCCGTAGCCAGCAACGCGTATGAAATATCACATGATCCGGCATTCCTTACTCGGCCTGCATATGTTCTCCGGTCGTCCAAGTCGCATATTCGCGCTAATGACAGTTGGAAGCTCATGGCACGCCTGCGCCACATCTATCGAGAGCTACCTGCCGATATCTGCACTGGTCTCAAGAATGACTTATCCGGAGACGACATTTTACCGCCGACTGATGCTAAAGAGAAATCGATTCATATTATGTCAGATTGGCGAAGCTGGGAAATGGTTGACATCGGAACCAGCTACATTTTTGCCCATGTATTTGATGGCGAGCGAAGAATCGTGGAACCGGTCTGTTCTGCCTTATCGTTCCTCTTGGATGTCGAGACGGTTACAATATATATCGCAAACGGCACGGAGCAAGAGGATTATCTACAGCTTTCTTACCTTACTTTTAGCATTTCATCGAAATCAGTGCAAATACCGGATCCAACAAAAACAATGTCCTTCACGTCGGTACTTTCAGGTCAGCAGCAGCGTAAAGTGATGCAGGCGAACCGCGTCGGCACGAAGAATATTTTTGAGGTATCTGCTGGGTGTGAAGAAGTTCGAATCATCACGAATTGGAGTTCTCTCTCACTTATTCAGGACGCCAGTAGAGTTCTGGAAGGCCGCGCCTCGACTACAGCAGTGGAGTCTGTTGATCCAGCACCCCCAACAATGCCAACGACATGCCGTCTGCCTCGACGGAAACCGGATATTGAATGTCACTCGGTCATTGCTATTAAGTCTTTCATCTCCGTATTTAATAGCAAAAATTTCCGAGTTCAGGCCTCAGGTCACAATATACAGACGAGTATGGTAGGATTTAGCAGCAACAGTGACTACCCAAACGCAAGTCCGACTAGACCTGCTTCATCAATATTGTTGCGGGCTACCGCTTTCGAGCTGGATCTGCTCGGGCCCAACATTTCTGGAGAGCGGAGACTGCTCACACTAGGGATACAGCGCTCAGATATCTGGATATCGGTGCCGACTTTGGCTAATCCGGCCGAAATAAGATCATACGTTCGGGTCAATGAGCTCTTGTTTGAAATGATTGAGAACTCAATTGCACTTTCCGTTATTTTAAGGAACGTTATCACTGACGAAGTCGAGCAGTTGTTTCAGCTGTTCCCTCCTAAGCCAAGAATTAAGGCGCCGGAAAAGACTTGCGGTGTTATCAGTGAGCCAGTCTCGTCGGCCGATCCGGTGCCATCCGATAAGCTCGGTATAACGCTTGATCTTCGCAATTATCAATTAGTACTTAACGTGCTTCCATCGCTGAAGTATATCATTCGGGGATCAGCCGTCCAGATCATATCTACTCCAATAGTCAATGGCATCCGCTCAGTGGCGTTTGAGGCAGGCGAGCAGGTCCATGAATTCAGGCAGCGGAAGAAATCCCGGGAATCAATGATCACATCCACAAAATTCCCCAAAGTGACCACCTTAATTAGGATAGAGACTGTCGATAAAACCACACGAGCAGCGGATGTGCGTATAAATATGCACACTGTAAACTTCGATGCATCTTCGTTTCCGACGTTGGCTAGTGTACTGTCTGGTGATGTAACAAAAGCCGAATTGCTAAGGGCTCAAAAAGAATGGATTGCGGCAGTCAAGTTTCTCGAGTTACATAAGCCTTGTCGAGAGCAGTCGAAGGTCCCCGTTGTGCGCAACTTGAAACTTCGGGGTTCGCTCTATATCAAGGGTGTTATGATCAAGGCTGAGTACTCAGATTCACAAATTATCATGTCAATTGACGATATCAAAGTCGAAGGAAGTTCAGCAACGGATGGTTCTATAGATAACCTGGTATCCAGAATGTCTGTATTGGGCGAGTTGCCGAAGATCTCAATAACCGTCATAAATACGAAGTTTAAGCGCGGGAGCTTTCAGGTTTTAGATACAAATTTAATGTTATCATGCAAGACCCCTGATGACAAGCATGGCGGAATGCTATTTAAGCATGCGGTTGCAGTGAAGAATGATACTTTCCGATTCGAGATATCGCCTTACAGTGCAACATTGATTGTGGAGATTCTAAGTCAATTTGAGGAGCGGTTGACGAACATTGAACTTCCAGAAGAGATATTCCATCTTACCACTAAACTGAAAGATGTCAACGCACCGACGCATGCAGATAATCCGCCAGAGGCGCAGACGTGGGACGGAATCTTTCAAGCCCTGATACGAGTTCAGCTCCAAAATGGATCATTTCATTGGGTTGCTGACGACTTCGACGACGCCGCTAACTTTCATATGATTGTTCAGTCAGACACCATCAGATTTGCGTCTAAAGGAGAGGGGTTCATTAATATGTCAATCTGCGGATTCGCAGTGATGGCGAAAGAGATGAATCAAAAGCCAATATCAACAGAATGTTCGAAAATATTGTCCGAGAGCTCGTCCGTGATACCAGAGATATCAGTTCGTGCGTCACTCAAGCACGATGGAAGTAATAGAACGCTGGGTCTTGCGATCAGTAGCTCCGAAGTCCATGTCAAGGTCATCCCTTCAGTCGTCAAAGTCGCATATGCTATTACATCGTCGGTATCTAAAACGGCGAATTCAGTTTCGCAGAAGATCGACAACTATAAGCGTCGATCGGCAGCTCACAATGAAGTATTAACCTCCAAAGGCAACCTGGACGAAGCGCCTACCGTCCTGACGAAAGTTGTTCAGCGTTTCTTCAGCTCGGCCAATGTCAGCGCCGATTTTGCTGGTGCAACAATCGAGCTCATTGGAAACACCGAGGAAAAATATACCGAAGAGCCATTACTTGGTCGTCGTGCCCCGACTTTCACACCCAAGCCAGACTCAGAATTTGGAAGGCAGAAACAGACACAGGAGGAGACGGGACCTGTAGCTACACTTCGTGTTCCTGGCGTTCATATGTTGATGGATTACTTATCCGCGTCCCGTACGCAGTATATCTGTGGCGAGATATTGATCGAGTCATCGATCAACAAGTTGGACCCTCGGGTCATGCCTGTTGCTATGGAAATGGTTAAGTATCTACAGGATACTATGCGGGAGCCAAAGGACATGCCTACTCCTGTTGCTGAGACGATGGTCGAACTACAGAAGGACGTAAATTCGCCAGTTCCAACGTCCGAGGTTTTGGGCAATATTGAGTTAAACTTCTCGCTCAGGTTTGGCCGTCAAGAGTTCACCTTAAGTTGTGAGCCGATCGCGAAAGTTGCCGCAAATACAGTTGTCGACGAACTATACTTGACACTGAACACATTCCACAAGACATCATCAACTCGATTTTTCTCGTGTGCGATGCGATTGCTAAACATGAGGGCGTCTTTGCAGCATATTTACTCTCGAGAATCAAGTGCTCAAATTGCGATTGAAGAGCTGACAGTTGCTGCACTAAGCTGTCAAAAATTGAGTCGCGATACTGGCTTGTCTTTTGTTGGAAAAGTGAACGAAGTCGCGCTGGACCTCAATATTAAGCAGAGCCATGATCTACTGCTCTTTCAAGATATTTGGTCACCCGATCTTACTCTGGCGACGTCACATCCAAAGAAGACCGCCGATCAGCGAGCAGAGTTATTGGTTCAGCGATATCATCGCGTTGCGTCCACCAATGCTTTCCCGTGGAATGTCGATTTTGAGTTGACGAACTTGAAGGGAGGCCTCGATCTTGGTCAATCACTTGGAAAATTAGCATTTGGCCTCGACAAAGGGTGGTTAGCATCGCGGAAATCATCCGATTGGGAGCAGAACTTAACATTTGGACTCTGCCATTTTTCTTCCGAGTGCGAAGGACGACTCGGCGGTGAACTTACGGTTAATAATATTCGAGCACGTTCTGCTATCCGTTGGCAAGTCCTTGATGACGGCCGTATTGGCGTACCATTAGTGCAAGTTTCCACAGGAGTCGAGGCATTGAATGCTAAGCTCTATTTCGACTATCGCTTGTTCTTAATCGCAACGGGGCGTGCTATGCATTTGACGATGTTCAACCAGAGAGGCACTTCACCCGATATCTGTGACCGACTGGTCTGCATTGCTGACGGTAATGCTGTGAAGGTCTATATAACGGTATTGGCTCCATCTAACATTTTGGCCATTCTGAATGCGATCACTCGACTGGAACAGGATAGGGCCGCTTCATATCAAGCTGTATTACGAGATTCGGAGGGATTCAAGATGACCGAAACCGTAAATGTACCAGAAGTGACTCCTCCAAAGACTCGAGATGACAAGCTGGTATCAATTGGACTTCGGACCGAGCTGAACTTATCAATCAAGACAGTCATAGTAAATGTGTTCCCTAGCGCGTTGTCTGATTCAGAGGTATTAAGGGTTGAAGCTTTGAATGCTCACGCGACTTTCGGTATCGACGTCGAGTCATCCAAGATCAGAAGCAATCTTGAGTTAATGTTGGGCCAATTCTTAGTTGCGTTGTCGACGACCAAAGGTTTTCAGGAAGATTTGAATCTTGTGACAGTTGAAAAGTTTGTTCAACATACTGGTGACGCTAAAGGCGGCATCATTGTGCGCGTTCCTGCGGTGAGCGTTTCCATGAAAACTTGGCAACATATAGGAACGATGACGACTGTGGAGTTTATCTTCAGAAGTATTTTCGAGGGCCGTGTGGACGTTGGATGGAATCTTGGCTTGATCAACTTTATTCGAGATATGTGGAATACTCATGTTCGATCTTTCCAAGTGCGAAAGGCCGCAAACGCCGACGGCACAAACTACGGGTCACATTTATTAGAGAGTGAAGAACTTGAGAAAAAAATCAGAGATGTCGAGCTCAACAAGAGTTATACGTATATTCCACTCGAACCACCGGTAATTGCTACACCGCAGTTGCGAGATATGGGAGAGGCTACACCTCCTTTAGAGTGGATTGGATTGAATAGAGACAGATTCCCTGGTTTAACCCATCAGGCGATTATTATTCCTCTGCAGTCTATGTCTCGGAAAGTTGGTAAGCTGCATTCTGTTGATTTGATTATGTTCAATATGAAGAATACTAATATTACGAGTAGATATGGCGTACTCGAACGTACTTGGAAAGGCTTGAAGTAGGAATATAATACTACGAGTTTGGCTTTAGAAGACGTGGTACGTAAGTCTTTCGGTAATTTACTTTAAATTGGATAGTAAGTTTAACAAAGCTTTAGATATACGAAGCGTCGTGATGGAGTTGCTCTTGCCTGATGTGTTACAATATATATAGGGATGAATTGGTGGTTTATGTGTGCCAGGTAGTGCTGGTGATGTAACGCATGGACAGGCATCAATACTAAGTCGTATTGGCTTACAAATATATTTACGGCTAAGGTTCATGGATTTGGGATTTGGTGTTATGCGTGATATTTATTGGGATTTACTTGCCACTTCTATAAAATGCATCTTTTGACCACTGATTGTGGTCCAAAATTATTGTTAATCCAGTAATGTTAGATTGCTCAAGGTATAATAACGACTCAGGCTTCCATGAATCACACCAATTTTCAGAAATGGCATATCTGCGCTGCAATTTTGAAATTTACACAGTGTTGTACCCAGATGACGGCATCTCCGAGAATCGGTGAGCCGCCATCTAAACGAAATGGTGCCGGCGCCGCTAACTGGGTCCTGACCCGTCGTCGTCATCACCTTTCCTCGTGGTGATGTTCGGTTCGCAGTCGAAGGCTGTCAGTTGCATTCGACATTTCTCAACAATCCGCAATTTGCGTTTATCGACTTACAAATTATAACCTGTGATAGGTAAAGGGGCTCTTCCATTTGTGACATAACATGAGCTGACTGTTCATGCGAGTTCTAGACACCATTTGGTCAAAATATTCGACATCAGTACTTGATAACATTTGACCCTTTTTATGCACTACCATGTCGAAATCTCTCATGAGATCTATTAAGAATGTCACCAATGGGTACAGTTCAAATCAGATCAAGGTCCGAAACGGTTAGTAGATATTTATTGGCTGGGTAGATGTTAGAGATTACTTCAGCTTATCAGCATTCTCGATATTCTAGATAATATTCTAACATTATGACTGTAGCGACCAGTAATGATCCCTGGGGTCCCGTGTCTACGGACATGAACGAGATTGCGCAGTGTACATTTGACCCGTGAGCTTCCTCATAGTTGATTGGATGGTAGAAGCTCATCATAATTAGTGGTTCCTTCATGGAGATTATGGATATGATTGAGAGACGGTTGAATGACAAAGGAAAGAACTGGCGTCATGTAATGAAGGTTAGTGTTATTAGCGGTTGTTTTGGAATTTCGTGTCTTAACGGTGATGTCAGGCTCTGGTGGTATTAGACTATTGCATCCACGTGGGATCAGAGGATGTAGTGCGGTGGGCTAAGGATAACACATATATTATTAAAACTTTGCGTGAGTTTCAGTATATCGATGAAGAGGGTCGTGATCAGGGAGCAAACGGTATGTGTTAAGCGGCTCATAGTTGGTTGGGTATGAGGTTATGTGGACCCTAATCTTCGTATTTTGTCTAGTCCGGGCCAAGGCGAAAGACCTTACGGTGTTGTTACTGGATGATGAACGAATTAGAACTGAACGAGTCAACCGAGACAATATGCGAAACAAGATGGGCCAGCCAGGTGACACCATGTTCAATGGAGGGTCACACGCTGGCCGGCCGTACGAGCATCGCGCTCCCAGTAGGATGCCCGTTCAGTCCGATTTTGATAATGATGAAGATTTCCGAAAAGCCTTGGAAGAGAGTAAGCTTACCGCAGCAGAAGAGGAGGCGCGCAGACGTGAACGACACACTTTCGATAATGTTGATGACGAAGATATGGCTCGAGCTATCAAATTGAGTGAGCAAGAGGCAACGAAAGAGCAACAGAGAGCATACTTCGATACGCAAAACAGTAACTTGTTGTTTGACGAATATGCTCCCCAGAACACTGCGTCTCAGCAGTTTGCGCAAACCACGGGGTATCCTCAATCCACATCCCCTTTCCTGGTACAACCACAGTCAACTGGATATCAACAGTCTTCGTCACCATTCCAAACGAAGCAATATGGCAACGGTAATAATACAGATCTTTTACTAGATGTGTTTGCGCCCTCTCAGTCTGCGTCCCAGCAAGTTCCCCAAGCTACCGGCCAGAATCCATACACTCAACAGCTTTTCCCGCAAAGCACAACGCAACAGGTTTATCCCCAGAATGCTTCTCAATCCGCATTTTCTCAGAAGAACTCGCAATCGCCATTCTCCTCACAGTCACCGTTTACTGCCACAGCTACATCACAATCACCGTTCTCATTCTCGCAGGCTACGTCGCCATCCTCGTCTCAGGTGTTGTCCCACTCTGCAGTCCACTTTTCTCAGCCTACAGCTCTGCAGCCTGTGCAGAGTCAGCGAACAGGATTTTCGACGGGTAGCCCGCCTAGACCTCTACAGCAGCAACCACCGGCGAATGTTTTCGGGCGCAACACGTTCTTTGATCCTGCATCTCAGCATCCCATGTCGACCGGCTTTCTCCAGAATGCCTACTCATCGTCACCCTTCCAAGTCTCTGGTAGTACAGGAAATGGTGGTTCGACAGGACAGTTTACCGCTTTCGGTCAGTCTTCATATGGTCCACAGAGCTATCTTAACAGTGAATTTGGTGGCCATGTTGTCAATGAAGACTCAGCAGCAAAGCGATCGAATAATCCGTTTGCGAAACCGGCAGCTACGAATTCTAATGAGACGAGCTTATTGTAGTGCCAATGCTATTGCAACGGCTGGTATTCGCTAGAGCTGCAAGGCGTTGATATTCCCAGCTTAGCTCTTTTCGCCTAAATTTGCCGTAGTAACATCACGTCTTCGTTAATTTTTGTTTTGGATCGTTAGGTGCGCGGTTAAGTTTTGTGGTATCGCTGTATTATTAAGATTTAAAACAAATGTATTTTATGGTACCATGCAGCGTATTCTTGTTGTTGGTTGGTCTTCTTTGTTGAAAGCATTAGTCACATTACGATATATTGAACGTCGTAATACATATAATGCGAGGTGACTCTGTCAGCAGTCGTATGGTCGGCAAATCAACAGGACAAACCGCAATCAATGACAATGTCGTTAGTTTTACATGAAATTTCTGATGACAATACTCGCTTTCTCGCGAACTTGACACCGGGGAAGGATTTCCGGTCACATGGCTTCGCTCGCTATTAATCTGGACAGCGGGATGTAAATACGCCGGCAGACATACATACACAGGGGTGGATACAATTTGCGAGTGAGTTTTGTAACTCGTAATCGTAATACGAATGATATACTACACTATACGTTACTTTACGATTAGAGCTTCGATTAACTTTACGATAATCTCAAAAGCTGACGGCACCGTAATCGTATCCACCCCTGACATACATCTTAGTTCTAAAGGTACAATAGTACAGAACTCCAGAACCATGCTTTCAGAAGTTATGTCAATCTGTCTATGTCCTGGATCTCATTCTTATGTACATGGCGATGCATTTTGTGTCTGCGGCTGAAGGTTCGGAAAACGAAGTTTCATTGAGAGTAGAGAGGTAGAGGACAGCCATCTAAGGCTGCATGTGCGTTGGATGCTCTCCGTGGTTGGGTCTTAGCTATATTTCCCACTTTTCAGGGGCAGCCTGTGCACCATTGATTCATCCAGCACTAGTACATATCACGTTAGACTACATCTACATAGTGATGGCAAGATTTGTGTGTCTGAAGCACTGGCCAGCAAGGTGCCCGCGGTCAATTTATGCCGACTCTCCAAATGGCCCAAAGGGGAAATGACACTTCTGGCAACCTCCAAGGTGCAAACGATATCTCGTTCTCGAGCTGCTGAATATCTCTAACGCCAAAACATCCACCGGCATTGCTCGTTGGATATACCAGCGCTTCAACTTAGAACTGGTGCTATTTGATATTTATTGCGTCCAAACATTCAAGAAGATTTATAACTTCAATCAACAATCAACCTATTAACCGGTTATCATGGTTCTGTCCAACAATGAGCGAGGCTGGCTACTTGCGGTCTGTTCAGGAATTGCTTGTGTGCTAGGCAGTTTCATAATCTGCTCAGATGTTGTGCTACGGCGGTTCAAACGATTTGAGAACTTCGATATTCGGGAGGATAAGCGAATTCTCGTGTATGGATTCAGCCTTAGTTCTGGAGTCATGGTATGAGAGTCTTCTCCGTATTTTAGACGTCAGGGTCCTAATGATTGTACTTTATAGCTCCTGACATCGATGTACGAGTTACTTCCAGAAGCGCTAGAAAACGTTGTGAGTTCGCCTTCTCTTTACGACCAGCAAACACCTTCGGGATTGGTTGTTATCGCCTCGTACGTACTTGGCGTAGCAATTTTTGCTGTTTTAAATCTTGTCATTCACGCTGTCACCCGGCGAAGTGTAGTGCACTGCGCACACGAAAGCATGGACAACGGGCATGGACACAGTCATAGTTATGGGCACAGTCCCTCTCAGGAGCATGATTTTCCTAGCCTCCATAGTCGTGAATCACATGAGCACTCTCATTCGCATTCTCATTTGCATTCTCATTCGCATTCTCATTCTACCGAGCCACAGAGCCACGAGGGCAATAGCGAGCCAATCATTGTGGCTAACTATGGTTCTACGATGTCCGAGCGCTCCCCTCTTATGATAGAAATTGCTCGTTCACTTCATGCGGACGAGAACATGGATGCTACGGATACGGAAGCGAAGTTATATAGCACAAGGTCAACCAATTCGCCTCTTCCTGACCCTGTTAGAGTTGGCTTTAATAACTTGGAAAAAAGCTCCTCATGTAGCTCTTCATCGGCATCATCGACTGTTGTCAATGATGTCAACAGTGCTGATCCCTCAGGGCCAACAGTACACGTACCTTCTACTGCATTTGCAGATATGCTTTCTATTGGCTTGCAGACTTCTTTAGCCATTTCTCTACACAAGATCCCAGAGGGATTTATAACTTTCGCAACGTCATATGCCAACCCCGAACTTGGACTGAGTGTTTTTATTGCTCTCGCGATTCACAATTTCATTGAAGGGTTCACTATTGCATTCCCTCTGTACCTGGCTCTTGGTTCGCGGTGGATGGCATTAGGAGCCGCGTTTGTCCTAGGGGGACTTTCGCAGCCTGCTGGTGCTCTTATTGCGTGGCTAGTATTTGGTGGTCAGCAGCCAGAGACGGAAGGAAGTATTGTGTATGGTGTCCTCTTTGGCATCGTCGGCGGCTTCTTGACTATTATTGCACTTCAGATGTTTGCTACTGCTGTTAACTACAGTCAGAAGCCAAATGTGTGCATCAATTGGGCTTTCGCAGGTATTGTTCTGGTGGGCATCGCAATAAGTTTTGGGGATGTTTGAGGACATATTTGGATCACTGCCGACCGTCTACACACTGCCAGTGGGCGAAGGGAAATGTCCAAACGTCTGAGGGCTTGGGGTTGGCGGAGCGGTGGATTGGATTTCATTCGATTTTATAGGTATTGGTGTTTTTGCATCCCTTTCATCCGGTTTATAGACATTGTTTTGGTCTTTACATTTTGAGCTTTGGGCTTGGTTGATGTTTGTGGGGTTATTGTATATGCATGACGGGCATTAGATAGGCATTTTGTTCTTATTGCAATGGCGGAAGTGGAACGTTCGCATGTTTTGTCTTGGACTTCCAAATCGGCTTGTCAATTTGTTGTGGTTAAACTCTTTGATGTTATTATCAATGGACGTGCGCGTCTTGCAATTAATGATATCGATTGAACTGTTTGTTCCATTTTTCCTGGATCGGAAATTTTTGGCACCGCATAATGCTAGGCATCATCTGGTCAGCAATAATAGGGCTTCCAATTGGAAAGGATTTGTTACAGAGTATAGCGTACACATGCAGTAGTTCATTGTAACTTGGCGTGATGATGGATGTAGATGCCATACGCTTAAATTGACCCAATGTTGTCAGCACTTTGAGCTGCACACTGATAGTATAATAGTAGTATGCAGGCTCGTACAGGTCGTACTCTTCAATTGATGGCTTAAGAGTCGCCGGTATAACAAGAGAGGACTCGAAGGTGGGGTATGTTTAAATTGAATTTTTTTGATAGTAACTTATAGAAATCGGAGCAACTCTGCCCACACCTGCATCTCTATATCGGTGACCGCACCACAAAAGGGAATGGGCCGTTGCACAAAATCCTCAAATGTTATTAGTGTACCTGCACCAGAATTCTTATTGAGGCGTCCTCAACATATATGTCAGCTTTTATATATTAGCAGTAATGTACATGTATAGCGACCCCCCCTCCATACTTGAGACTTTTTCCCTCCACATCAAAGCATGGAATCTTCTTCTAATGAAAGTAAGATCATCCTTGCCATAAAAGCACTTCAAAAACTAAGCGTTAGGGCTGCAGCAAAGATATATGGCATTAGTGAAACGATACGAGAACCAGATCCTTCGGCAAGGAATGGAGGAGCTTAGCAAACGCCGGAGGGCAAAAAAAAACGTCTACAGCAAGGAGGATCACTTAGTCAACAAGAAGCGCAAGATTACAAGACGAAAGGGACATTGCGCAACAGGTAAAGCGGGCAATACAGGCCAGTAGTGGTCGGAAACGAAGGGAAGAAGCGCTCATGCGGCGCTGTGGCAACTGAGGCAAGATCGCACACAACGCGCGTACCTGTCAGATTGTAATAGAGACGTCTGAGGAAGAGGATTCTGAGTAGTTTCAATTGATTTTAGGCGTTTTGGTGGATGTGTCATGATGTTTTATAACGTGGGTGTGGCTAGTGCGCCGCTCGTTTGGATGCGCCGCTCGTTATACATGTACGTTACTACACTTTGGTTTCATATGATGGCGTAACTAGTGCATCAAAACTATGAATTTTATTAGTGGCGCCAATTATGTCTACTTTGCATTCTGATCTTTAACTATAGTATCATACAGAAAACTTTTAATTCACTGCCTCAGCGAACGTACCAAGCCATGCATAACTCTTAAAAGTTTACCATCAATGCCGACAAACATTTGCTGAAGGCCCTGGAGAGTCTCACAGCGAATCCACGAGCGGCAAGACGCACACTTTCGGCAGTATTTCGAGTCTTCAACAATGACTTCAGATTGGTCCATGTTAGGCATCTCTCTTCTATCTAAAACACAAGTTTAGCAGGAGCAGGTAATTATATACGAGACAGCGTTAGCAATTATTACTTGGATTTGCGCTGTGCAAAAAAGTGATTGAAATAATGATTTCGTGAATCGTAAGGAAGTGGTAAGGAAGTGAACAAACAACAGGCGTGCATCAGTTGTTTACATGGGGCAAGGGTTATTGCGACGGGTTGGAATGTTACGCGTTCGGATTTTATTAAAGCTAGACCTAAAATGGTATAGCTTGGAACAAGACGCCAGTACACGATTTGGTACGAACCTCAGGATCCTCCACTAATATCAGGGCAAGGGTTTCCTTACCAATTGTACCTAAATAAGCCAGAATGGATAACACATGGAAATCACGTGCAGTTTTAGATATCTGATAGTGGTGCTGTCTATCGTCCATTTAGTTAGAAGCAACAGGAATAGTAGATTGTACAGGATATCGATGGAATTGTTCAGTAACTGCAGATGCATATCACAGTCTAGCGTGCTTGCTTGAACCTCGCTCTTTCACATGACGCCTCTTCATGACAGATGCAGATTGCCTCACTGTCCGAGATTCGAGATCATCTGAGAGTGAGTCTTTGGATTTCTCGTGCAATAATCTTGATGACTCTCGCCTTCGAAGCTTGCGTACTTTGATGCCGGCCTTGTGTACGTCCGGCAACATTTCGGACGCGAGACCACTGGTAATCATTTCGGCCTTGATTTTGACTTTCTTCAGTATGTGAGTGGACTTGTTCTTTCGATTCGTATTTTTGGTCACTTTAGATGTTGCGTGCATATTCTGTTTTCTGACCTTGGTCGTGGTTGTGGTGCTACTACTTTCCGTCGTCCTCCAACCCTTTTTGTCAGAGTATCCGACTATTGTAAGTGGCATTTTGCCCTTTCTATCTCGCTTTAATGTAATCACTTTGCTTTTGACGATAGCCTCAGGCTCCACGCGGTCAACATTTTTGTTGTTAGTCTTTTCTCTCTTGATGCCCCTACCAATTTTGATGGTGGCATGAATTTCTTCACTAACAATTCGCTTCGCTTCGATATATGCTTGGCTAGCTAATGTGGACGATGCACCGCCCCCCCGATCCTGTTCGATAGCTGACAACAGCTGATCATACACCACTCGTTCCTCCGCCAAAATAATTAACAGCATTTGGCATCGCTTGCATAACTTTTGGACATGTGGCCGGAAAAATAGATATCGAAGTTGTCTATGCGTGCAGGTCAATACCTCTTCGTTATCGCGTCGTCTGTTAATTGCAGTTTCGGGCTCATTGACTGGCGAACGCCTGGTTTCCAGCGGCCGTTCCCCTCGGTCTGACGACGAAGTGTTAACCATGACATCTTCGGCTGATGGCTTTCTCAGAGAGCCGAAGTAGCTGAAGGATAGTCGACGAGGAGGAGATATTTGTCCACTCTCAAGTGCACTAGATTGCTCGCCGTGATACTCGCAGAGTGCAGGAGACCTTCGTAAGAGGAATGTCCACGGAGGCATTTTAAGCATTGATCGGCAGGCTATATGGTGAACTAGTGACAAACTAATCTACCTATATTATCGAGTGAGCATTGCTAGATAAGGCGCGAATACTGCAGAGTTTATATACCCTGAATGAACAAGGAAAGGTGATCGGCGGTTTCGTAATATATATTTTCATTTTGACTGCTTACTCTTCACACGCCAAAGACTCGGTCATCAAGAAGCCTTTGAACGAATCCTGTAGTCTTGACGACCACACCAAGAATACACTTGGCGACGATAATATCAAATTAAATACAAACAGCTACTTAGCAGCCCCGGTTGCGCACTTCAGAATAATAACTATGCATCCGACTCAACTCAACCAATGACGTCAGGATATCAATGCCATGAAAAATATTATATTTTTAATGGCGATTAGATCTTGTCTGAATAGTTGGGTTCCTTTTGGCGCCAGTCGCCACTGCAGGTGTGCCGGCTGGGTGCTGAAACAAAAGAACAAAGCTAGCCCTCGATGACCAAGTATCATACCACCAATCCACATTGGGTCCGACTTAGTAATTAGTATGACGTGACTACTGAGTCGGCGAGTACGTTTACGAATGTTGCACGATATACGGGTGGTACATAATTTGCTGTGCATGTTAATTACAGCGCGAGCCACCGAGCCACGAAGTACCAAAAGATATCGCCCGACAACATCTCTACTACAGCAAGGCCTCGTCATAACGAATTAATTTAGCCAGGTCTTCCAGTTCGTTATATCGAGGATTTCGTTATATCCAGGATAATGCAATTTATTAATTCGACTACGAAAATATGCTCTAATATCCGTCTGCTGCTGTCCACTAAGCCTTCTAGTAATTAAAACTCGCTCATGCTTCAGAAGGACTTAATAAAAGCCTGATTTCCGTCATTCTGCTGCTCTTCATGAAGACGAAGCTTACATAGCGCCTCGATTGCCTCACCGATAGAAATTTTCGGACGGATCTCAACCTCTTCATCTGATTCCTGTTCAATTTCGGGTCGGTACCGTCAACTTCTGGGATTTATTAATCGCAAAAATGAAGCTCTAATCGTAAAGTATTCCTTATTAGGAAGGTAGGTTATTACCCTTTGTCCAGCAAACCTCTGTCCTCTGAAATATCATCAAGATTGGGTGTATCAATGGTTAGGTTTTAGAGACCTAAATGTCCAGGTAACTATACGATTTTTTGCTAGCTCATTGCTCGTATGGTTAATCGTAAACTTTTGCAACCAATCGTATAGTAATCATATTAGACTATACGATTACGAGTTACGAGTAATCGCAAATCGTATCCACCCCTAACTGGCACAATCGGGTTTTTATGCAAGCCGGTTGGAGAACGATAACCGCACGTGTGGAATGACAATGAAAGTCTGGCTCTGAGGTATGGGACGTGGCGGCGTAACCACCGCACTTCTATGACGTTCTGCCCTAACTTTAAAGATTAGCGATTTTGCAGAGCCTTGTCAAAGTATCAATATCTTGCAATCTCCTAAAACAGGCCACGACGCGTCTTCCACGCGCTGGGATTGATCTGTTTCGTTACTTTTATACATACTTATCTCTCCACTCGACCATCATGGGCCGCATCATTATGAGAAGACCCCAGAAGTCATGCCTCACGGCTACCATCCAGAGAGTCCACTACTTCAGGTGGAGCTAATTCTGATCGACACCGCCCGCCAAAGACGTTCGCTAGGAGTATTCGATGCGGGACTACTCTGACCTTATTGGACGGGGCAGTTTAGGCAAGCTCCATTGCACGTCCTTTTTAAGATCAAGGAACTGGCGGCACCGGCTGAGCGAAGAAGAGAAAGAAGAGCTCAGGTTGATCCTGCAGTTGATCTCTCGAATTATATGCCAAAATGTCAGAAGATATCGTAAGCGAGGAATATTAATTGTGTTGTCTTTGATCGCTGTCAAGCCATTACGTAGTGTTGAAGGAGTCGGCTAGCGAGATCCCTTGTAAAATCCCGATCGAGGAGTATTCATTCTCAAAAAGAGGAGATACTATCCACTACCGTGGAACGCCCGCGGCCAAAGCGCATGTTAGATGGGCAGTATGACGACTATCACAAAGGCAATTCGAATAATATTTTATGCAGCTGAATGCGTATTTAACGTTGAAGGACAAACAATTTACGGTTCACGTCATTTAACAGACTCGAATCCGAATTAGCCAACAGAGGACTCAGGATCAAATTCGAAGGTGATTGGAAATGGACGAGCTTCCAGAAAGCATACAAATAAGTACCTTTACCTCCCAGGCTTTTATTGAAGCCATAAACAGCAACAAAATTACAATCACAGTATTGGTCACAGGACGGAGAAGCGACCAATACAGAAGGATTATGGGCAGAATCAACAGACATGGGAACGACTGTTGAAAGCGAAGGGGGACAGTGGCGGGACACAATTTTCTTTAAGATAGCAATGTTGTTAGACAACCTGAAACGATCTGACTTGGCAAGAAATATGCTGTTTCAATTGAGTGTATTAAAATGACGGCTGGCGCAACATTATACTGACACATCTATGGACTTAAGTGCCAATTTCTAGATCTGCTTGCCTCTTGACAATGTAAAACTGCCAAGTCTAAGGCCAACAGATACTCTCGACACTAGGTGGTTGGTTGGCTGTCCGTGATGTTGCCAAAATAACCTGATTTGCACATATGATCTGGAACCTTTAATTCACGTTGCAGACCTCATATCTGGCTCCTGTTACATTGTCCTACCCTGCCTCGACCTATCGTTATAAGTCCACGTCTTATAGCATTGCCTTCACCAATAGTAAGTGATCCACTTACCACAACGCAAGCGAAGTAACATACTTGTTGAGATGATCGTCTTTTCATTGTCAATTAGGACATAATTTTCGTAACGTAAATTTACCTCGCTACCGATATACGATATATCGCGGCACAACACAACCAATTCACTAACAATTTCTGCAACAGTTTTAGTTTACAGAATGTTCACTAGAAAGAGAATGCAACAATTTCTGCAACAGTCCTAGTTTACAGAATGTTCATTAGAAAATGAATGCAACCGTGGTCAAAAAAATCACCCCACGGGGGTCTCGAACCCCCAACCTTGAGATCACCATCTACAATCCATACACCCAAAGCAAATAAGAGTCTCACGCTCTGCCAATTGAGCTAGCAGGGTATGAACTTGCTAAACAACAATAAAAGGAGCCCATGTACTATTTTCTGCGAATTCGCGGTCTCTCGCCTGATCACCCATTTCCCCTTTGGTTCTGGGTGTTTCGCGCTGGGTGTTAACTTCTCCGGTTTCCCCCTCTCTCTTCTTTGCCGTCCTTGCTTCGGACGTTTGTGGTCCTCTCTGGTGGCGCCGGTAGGGGTGCACACGAATAACGACTTTACGAATATTCGTAAGTCGAATACGAATAAATTGCTCTCGGCTGCTTATATAATATTCGCACGAATAAAATATTCATTATTCGTAATTATTCGTATTATTCGTAAGTCCTAAATAGTACTAACATCCTCCGATTTGTATACATCTCGCAGCAACACAAGACGTCTCATAGTGTCCGCACTCAACGAGTTCCTCCGCAAGCCTAGTAAATCGCGTCCACTGTTAAACAACCTTTCTACTGACACCCCAGAGGCTGGTATAGCTAAATAATCTCTGGCAGCCGCTGCCATTCGCGGATATTCATCGTTATGTGTCAGTTTTTCTCCTTTGTCACCGACTCATCTACCATTACAACTCCATCTCCAAAATATCGGTCGATGTCAGATAGTTGTTGTTTTCGCGGTTGCAACTTATGTAGTACTCGAGCTTCTACAGTCATACCCCTGGTTACGGAAGTTGCACTGGGTTCGAACGACTGCTCCGCAACACGTAGTGATTCCTTTATGTGCCTGATAACCGTCTGGGCCGCCACTTCTCCCAATTCTTTCTCCAGTAACAGGGTCTTGAAGCGTGGGTCCAAGACTAAAGCGAAATAATAGGCGTCCTGCCCATCCATGAGATGATAATACTTCTGGAATTTCTGCAAACTGCGGAGGCAGCTGCGGCAATCTCTGAATCAAGACCTGAAATTCACCCTCTCTGGATGTCGCGTCAAGCAACACGTCATGCAGCTCGTAGTAGATGGGTAGGGCCAAGCTAATTTGTGGTTGGCGCTTCGAAACAGTAAGCGTGAATTCCTCAAATTTTGCAAGGACACCTTCAATTTGCTGCAGACGATCCCAATCTTCCGCGGTGAAAGGCGGAAGATAAGTTTGATTCTCAATCCACTTTTTAATCTGCTGCTTCGCGTTCAGTGCATCTCTCATCATCCTATGGGTCGAGTTCCAGCGCGTATCGACGTCGTACTCGATAAACTTATCCTTCAACCGATTGGTCTGACAAATCAGCTTCCATTGCTGCTTCCTCTGCGGAGTTCTTGCTATCCACAGGGCCATAATTCGGAGTCAGGGCCATAATTCGAAGTCGAGCCAATGCGGAGTGCGGTCCAATCTCGTTGTTCTTCTGCATAAGATCACAAGCTGAAACTGCGGTACTATGATCGCCGGCTTTCAATGCTGAAAGTATATCACCAACGATCAGATTAAGTACATGCGCCGTGCAGCGGATATAGCTGTCCAGCCCTTGAAACCGTAAGGGCTCCTTTTCGCCTGAAGGAGAATCGACATCGCTGAATTTCTCCGCCAGATTGAAATACAATTCCGAGACCAAAGTTTCATTATTGGCAGCGTTATCTGCGGTGATTGCCAGGAGCTTATGCTCAATCTGAAGTTCCTCCAAGGTTTTTTGAAGTAACTCTGCTATATTCTCTCCGCTATGGATGCCGCTGATTTCCGCAAACTCAATAACCCTCTCTTGGTACTGGAAATCAGCAGTCAACCAATGACCAATAACTCCCAGTATGGCCTTAGAATTTTTGCTCGTCAGGCATCTAAAGAGAGTGCGATCGATTGACATGTGCGGTCCAGCTCGTCAATTAATTGTGCCCGACACGAATTGAATTCTGTGTGTATTCTACGAGCCAATGTCATGCGAGAGCTGAATGGGAGCGAAATACCTAGATCTTGGAAGATCTGCTGGAATGCCGGTGACTCGATAGCGTCAAATGCCATATTATTTAGGACTACCCACCGTACTAGGTTTCGTTCCAAAAATTTTCCTGCGTTGTCCTCCGCACGTTTCTGGAAGAAACTGGCAATTGACGGTTGTTTGGTGCTAGATCTGTCATCTTCCAGGCCACTTTCGGAGCCATTTGAAAAGATCCCATGTTTGGTGAGGTGAAATCTCATGTTGATGTTGATGTTGCTCTTGCGGAATCAGTTGTCCTCCAATTACATCGGGTACATCGTATCTCTCGATCCTCTAGTGGCCCTTTGCCCCTCTTCGGGCACCACAACTTTCCTGGAAGGCTATAACATCAAATTGCTCCCATAACGATTGATTCTGTGTTTTCTTTCGCGAAAATTCTGGTTCGCAGAGGACGCTGGAGTTGTCGACTGTAAGTCATCGGTTGACTCAGGCTGGTGCGAGGAGTCTGCTGGAGAACTTTGACGTTGGGTCAGTTAGCTTGTCGAGTCGTCCGGAGTAAGAAGCTCCCCTGGGCGCTGTGTAACGATTTTTTTTGACCATCCGGTCTTCTGGCAGTGCTTCTTCGTCGCTTCCATCATTAAGAAGGTGATAATCGATCCTTTCAGTACGTTGCCGGTGCTTGCGAGGAGATACAGAGATATCATTCATATTGCCGAGTGAAAATGCGACGACGGCTATTTTGTCCTCAACGACGAGATATAACTATTGGTTTTCGACAAATCGTTGCAAAGGCGTGTCTAGACGCGTGTCCGAGAGTAAACAAGACAACGCGACAATCGGTGGGGTTCACTTTACCCTAACCTCGTTATGTAAGCTGCGTCTCGGCAAAACTACGAATAATTACGAATCGAATACGAATAAGACCGCCCAAACCAATAGTCGAATACGAATATGAGTTGAGCCCCAAAAGTCGAATACGAATGAGCAAAATCTTTATTCGTGTGCAGCCCTGGGTGGCGGGCTGCCTGGGTTGGTGTCATAGCCTCCGGACCCTGGCAGGCAGCTGGTGCTGTCGCATAAACGCGGTTTCACCGTACCTGGTCACTGCACAAGTCCTCATCTTCCATCTGCGGCGCCAAGGTGCACTCCCATGCAGATGCTTAGCCCATCATGATACCACTGTAGGCCCGGGGTGCATGTAAATTGGGTCCGTGTGCTTATTATTGCAATCTTACAAGTAACCGAGTAGCCTGTTCGCCCATTTCAGCCGAGTCGTGGCGTCCTGTATATTCTACTTTAAAGTTTACGCTATTTTCTACATTGTGTGTTTTCAAAAAAGACAGGTTCTGCCCTGATTCACAAATCAGCCCTTTGCACAACGGCCATTCCGACTGCATCAACTCTCCAACCGACCACGGCACAGTCTAATCAGCCGTAAGAGTAACTCGTGTTCTTTTGCTGCAAATTTATACCGCGGCAATAATATCATGGCAAATAACTTCAATACCTTTCTCTTAATGCGCTCTCGAGCAAGGTACGATTGGGAGTCCGGCAATTATTGTGGGTGAATGAGCGAAAGAGTAGGAGTGCCAAAGCCGCGGGGAAATTGTGTCCAATCACATGGCATGATGTCGGCTGTATTGGGACGCGCTAACCACCTCGCATCCAATGTCTGTTTGACTGAAAATATCGGCTTGGCTATTCATGAATAAGTGCGTCTTGTCTCGTGCTAATGAGTACGCGGACCTTAGTCTGGCCAGTTGTTCTAGTCGATGAATTCCATGCCGCTATAGCTACTACATGTTTATAGCTGATACTCCAGTTTCTGAATAGTTGAAAGTAATAATCGTGGTCTTCTTTAGTTACAGAAAAATATAATCATAGTTCAATTTAGTGAGGATCACTCCCGTTAAATCGCGAGTTTCGCGAAAGAGTTATTCTGAAATAAGTTCAAGTAGTAAATCAATTCAAAGAAAGAAAAATATATCATAGTCGCTATCACGGTAAATTCGCAATTTCGCAGTTCTCCCGTAGGAAAACTTCCCTATACCGACAAGGTGTATCGCAATCTCCAAAGTGGGTATCTGTGATTTTCAATCTTTACCTCAAAAACCTTTTCCTTGTACGCCGACATCAGCTAACGTGAGTTGTGACTATGGCACGCTATGCCGGTTAGGGCGATCCTGCGGGAACTTTTACAATGTGCCTGAGAACCTTCCTTTGGACCTCCTTAAATGAAGTAATGCGGCAAATTCTCGTGTCTGGGCCGCTTACAAAAAATTTACTTTCACCGACGAGCAAACTGATAACTAGTCCAGCTCCTTTCCTGATCTTCGAACCAAGCTTTCAACATAAATCTCTAGAGCATGGCCGATAGCGACTGCGAAATTCTATCCGACAGCGGGCCGATGATCTCATCCTTGACGAAGGTCTGGGTGACGACGTTCTTTGTTTCTGGGTGTCCATAATGCAGGTGGCGGCAGTCAATCAATTTCGCAAAGCGTTTCGTCTGAGGCATTTCGACACGAGAACGTGCGTTCTTTTAAACTACAGCGGAAGTTCACGAGCGAGAGCGAAAATAGACAGCTCTGACAGATTGCTGGCTGCGCCCCCACCAACGACAAGCCTAATCAGGCAAAGTAAATTCAAAGTAAGAAAGAATACAGACTGCAGCAAGCAGGCGAAAGACAAGGAACCAACACAGTCTAGGGATCGACACGGATAAGCAGATAACGGATATATGCGTGGATATCCAGCTCGGATACGGATACAGGTAATAAGGCAATTTTGATTAGTCATCATATCCACAGATATACATGGATAGCCACGGATAGGACTAACAAATATAATGTTAAGTAATAAATATTCAGATACTTTAAATGAGTTACGAAATATTCAGTTCTTGTGACGGATGCTACAATGATCCCGAGCCTTGCTCACTGGTTGTTGCGAAGGAAGGTCCTTAAGGAATCCATAACATGAATCTGATTAGTAGTGTAGCTTCCGAGCCGCACTGTCGAATATCTGGTATTGTGGCATTTGTTGAGTATAAACCGCTATGCTCTATCAAAAAATGACTGATTTAATCGCTATCGCGGTCAGCATCGCTATCTCAACTTCCGCATCTGAAACGCTCAAGTGTGTACCAACAGCTTCCTCCGCTTCTCAGGGTTGTAATGCAGTAATCGTGCAGCCCGGAAAGTGTCATGTCCCGGGGTGCTTATTTGTGCTTTAGCGCATTGGAACCTTCACTTCCGAGAGTCTAGCACATTCGTATTAAGTGAGGAGCAGGCAAGAAATGACAGTCTAACTGCGTTGGATATCCTCATTGGGGGGGTTTTAGAACGTAAATATAGACCTACGATTTCCTTTCGTTTCAACATTATCACTCGGACCAGACCCTAGTCCACCACTATCATTTCATCTCTATATCCATTACGAAAATTCCAGTCCTTTCTTATTGATTGCTGGATCATAGAGTTTTCATCCCGATTACGCTCTATATTGATTAGTCATATGGATAATGCGGATATGGATACGGAAAAAGCCTTTATCTGGATATGGATACGGATGCGGATACAAGCGTCCCTACCAAGACCCTTAACGAGTCTCACGTTCGACCGGTAACGTCTGTTTCAGATTCTTATCTTTCCCTGTTTGCGCAGTTACTCTATTTCTACAGATTACTGCGAAAGGATGATAGCTGGGAAATGACTCTTATATGTCCACCACAAATTTTAGCACCGGTTATGCATAAGGTGCCTCCTCGGTCACCAGCACTTTCATTTTGACGCGCTCGGAGATCGCTTAGAGGAAGGGTATATACTGTGAAGGCGTCATCATGACGTCCGAGCTTCTAGTTTGGTAATGGGCCGCTGCCTTAAGCGTTGGATATTCGATCCATTGTCACACAAATCTTCATGCGACAATGCATACCAATCTACACAAGGGTTCCGTAGCTCGTTTTGTTTGTGTTGTCGCTCTTTATGTGTATTATTTTGTTAAATATGAATTGTGGTTCTCACATCCTCAAAGACCAGCTCGGAAATGACCTCACTGGCGCCTACGCTACAAGAGGCAGATGGCTTATTATTGTTTTTGTCGTAATCATACGACTTTAAACCAGACTTTTCAGTAATTTTGCCGATGTACCGATTTGCCATACGATTATCTCCAGAAAAGACCTTCCCCCATAACAAAATATAGGCGGGAATGGATACCCCTGCTATCGTATCGGCGCCGATAATGCGAAATTCGGTGAATCGGCGACTTCCCTAACTGCCATCAGATATTATTATAGGAGAAACATTGGAACCCTACCCGCTTTCCTCTTTGGGACTAGCTTACCAATTTTGTGGACGGTATTATGCGCAAAGGTTAGTCCCGACAATCGTACCATGCCATCACAACTTTGAAATAACGGCACCATTTTTGTGGCTATAATGCTCAAACTAAAACTATCTACTACTTGTGCGGTAAATCCTAGATTAAGGTATTTTTTGGCTTCCCAATTGAAAATTGGTGGAATGTTTGTTCAATGACGAAACGGGGTACATTGGTCGGGCAAATTGTTAAACGCGTAATAAACACACACGCGCGTTCCGTGGAAAGGTCGCTCGCTAGCTTATGATCGTAGCCTGTAGAATGTTTTGGGAGAACAAATTGTTTGGATGTGGTTTCTCTAGAACCCTGGTTTGAAGACTTCGATTATGGGAGTTTAAGTATAAATAGATTGGTAGCAGTGACGGACGCCGTTCTCACTGTATTGAAATTATATGCGTACCTTCGCTTCCAAGCCAAATCAATATCTGCACGAACATCAATATATGCATTCGCCATGGCTCGCCTGATTAAGACGTCTATGCAGACTTCAAATAGTAACGACGACGTCAGCGCAACGTGGACCGAAAGCGGTGAGTCCATCATTAACGAAGGCCCAACTTAGGTCTTATGGGATCTTACTTCTACTGCGCCTGCCATGGCTCCCTTCAGTTTGAAGGACACTCGGGAGATAATCGAGGCTGGCAAGAATCGTGACGGCTTCTGGGGTTCGGAAGACATGGTCCGACAGCTTAGTAAGCTCATGAAATCTTTGAGAGGTCCTATCCAAGTTGCCTAGGCCGGTTTTGTTTCGACCAAAGCAGTAACCACCAGGCACTTCCTTCTGATGAAACTTACTTTGAACGACAAGCCCATTAAGGAGGAATAAAGCCCCCGATGGATACTTCGAGATCGAGGGTCACCGCTATAGTCAGGATATATGCTATCCAGAAGGCCACCACGACATGGATGGCAGTAAGGGAATGCGGACGATCCTTCAAGAGCGACGACTCTTGAATGACGGTCTCCCTCGTCTTTGTACGCGTAAGCCAGCCGAGATCGACCTCTCTCAGCCAACACAATGCTGCGCCACGCACTTGTTGTCACAGCAGCCCGACTTGCTATCGCAGCGGTCACGGCTCGAGATCTCTGTCACATCGCGTCGACATTTGTTCTCGATGTATCCGAAGTTTCACCGCGTAAGCAACTTCATCGAACGGGTCTGGGCTTACGCGAAGAGGCAAGCGCGAGCGGAGTGCGACTATTCCTTCACGGTGTTGAGACAAAGGGTTCCCCGCATTCTGTCAGAGGTCCCGGTTAATAGTCTCCGCATCTTCGCTCGTTTAGCCTGGCGCTACAAATGCGTACACAAAGGATCTTGGAGGGCGGCAACGTTCAAGGAGACTCGCCGAGATTGTACAACGGGGAGCAGACAGCGTTGAAAATGCTCTCCGATGCTGGTTGTTCCAAACGAACTGGACACAACAAGCGCAGTTGTCCAAGAGTGTTGAAGTTATTAATGGCCAACAACGCTGGAGCAGGCTCTTTACCGGTCCAGGGCATGGGAACGAGGAGGAGGAGACTGGGAGTGGCGAGGATGGTGAAGATAGTATGGACGACGAAGATGTTGAATTTGCTGAGGAAGATGTTGAATTTGCCGAGATGTGGGTAGGTACCTTGGCGTAGATGGACATGCATTTCAAAACACGGCGAAGTCGTTTACAGATAGATATCAATTAAGCAAGTGGCTTGTGTTGTGTCTATTCCCTTTGTGTGGCTACGTCGTGAAGCTGTTACTGTCCTCAAGCCCCAGGTACGAGAGGGCTTAGCCTCTGCCATTAGGGCTAGAAGTTCACGGTTCCTTGACTGCCATGGCTTCACATAGTACTACTTGGATTTAACCATTGGTTTGGCTGCATTGTAGATTGATAATACCCTTTCTGAACAGCATGCCCCATAGATGGACTTGTCCTATGATGCAACTTTACTCCTTAACCTCCGCCCGGGAACCCAGTAATTGCGTTGTGTTTGTGCTCCACAACAACCCTAATAGTTGCAAGCTCCCTCGTTAGTGCGGCTTACCTGGTTGCGTTGCTTTCCGAAAACCTTCGTTGTACGGTTGGTTCTGGACGTAGACAAATTGCTTTGCTGCTGCTACTCGTGGTAAGTGGTGGTATATGTATATGCGCACGCCGGTTAGAACACAACACGGCTACCAGGTGTAGTTTTATCCTGGGCCTATAACCTCTGCCGAGGAACCCCTTTGTCCTCCCAAATATTATCAACAATTAGGGGTACTATTCACTACTGCATTGACTCCTTCGATATGGAACCTTTTTACACGTCGTTGTCGCCAGCCGGGTGTAGATTACTTGCTCTTGAATGATGGGTACGAAGGATATGAGCCTGTGGAGAATGTCTCGCTCACCAGCGGCCTACAGTCACCAATTGAGAGCTCCTTTTAGCTGGTAGAGATCTACTAGGAATGAGGATGATCTCGTTGGAGTCGGGGACTATGAGGACTCTCACATTACTGGCAGATCAATACTCGAAGGAATCGGACATGCAATTAGGCATATGTACTTCATTTTTCACTTAATCTTTGAGTCACGTGCCTAACTATAACGATTTTTTGCGAGTGACTCAAGTGATTGCTCGTATAGTTAATCGCAGACTTTCACAACCAATCGTATAGTAATCGTATTAGACTATACGATTACGAGTTACAAGTTGCTCGCAAATCGTTCCCACCCCTCAAGATATGCAGTGGCTATTGTTATCTCGGGTTCATTCGAGTGGATCTTGCTTCCTTTAACTACTCACCTATTAATAACTTGGGTCTAATTAATTTTCCACTGTCAACCATCCCAGGCTATATGTGGCCCTGATAAACTATTATTTCCGGTTTTCAGTACTTTATTATAGTAGTGCTCGATATATGCTCCATTTGAACGCTACAGGACTAGCTCATCACCCTAGAAAAGATTTAACACTTCGTTAGTCACCCTGATGTACCTGGTACACCTAGAAAAGCTGACCTGGGACGTTTCTCTGGCACACCGAGCACCTCGAATGAAGGTTCAGGGGCATGAGCACAATTTATCCTTTAGCTGTTGGAAAGTATCAACCGTTACTAACAGTATCAGGTATAGCTGTCTATGGCTTAACTACAAGCGCTTGTTAGGCACCTGAGAACCGAAAAATGAGTGCCAGCAACCTGTCTCAGCGAAAACACGTCGTCCATGTAACTAACTACCATGACGTAAGGTTACATATACCCTCTATTTTCAATGCTAAACTTGAAAGGCTTTCGTGCCTCTCCAACATTCGGAGGCCGAGAAATTGTTTTGGGTGCTTGCCCCATATTTTGTTCGGGATCGTTGTTGTGTTCAAGTTGAAGGACTGAGGACATGTACATGTCCTGCTCAACTTCTACTTCGTCCTCCGATTCAGCGTCTGCTAGAACAGCACTGTCCAGTGCGCTGCCGACAAGTCTAATTGTCAAAGCCCCTGAACCCTGAACCCTGAACGTGAATTTTCATCTCGTCGTTGTGTTGCCTCCTTGTTCGTTGGACGCTGATTCCTCTGCATCTACTACTCCCACCTTCTTCCAAATTTCCCCGTCCTAAATAAACTGTCCATAATCTCCTCACTCCCTTCTTCACATCCATCAACAATTTATTTTATTCTTTAATTCTTTGAAACTTTCGTTTCTCTACTGCTAATTCTTATCTCTAATATTTCGGCCCTTTTATTTTTAATGTCCCAATCGCATTTCCACTACTCTACGCTCAGATCAACCTCCCTCCGTCCGCACATCCAAACCCATTTTCTCGTCCTTCAATCTCTTACACTTCTTTCATACTACTAATTTTCTACTATTCCTGCTTTTGTAATTTACTGCTCAAATCCCTCTTCCTATTTCGACTAAATCCCAATCACCGTATGTCATTGGATCTGCGTCCTCTTAATCCAATATTCCTTCCGGTTTCACCCTGCCCCTTACTTATTTCCGTATATATCCTTCTTAAAAGTCTTAATCCTACCTATACTTGCCTTTTCTAATTTTTCCCCGATCATTTTGGTTGCGTTCCCTCCCTTGGTTCCCGTCTTGCCCTACTTGTACTTGTCTGCTCCTCGCTCAACTCTGCACTCACAGCAGTTAATTAGGTTCCCCAGCCGATAATATGAAGAATAAGGGGCTGCAGGAGAGAGGGATCAAGATAAATGGTATAATAGAGCTACACAGAATGGACTGGGAAAAGGTTATACTAGCGCTAACTATAAAGTCAACCTTAAATATGTCGTCAACATGCCCTTAAAGTGTTACTCGAAACCAGCAAAATGGTGTAAAGCGTAAAATCCGGGCTTAAATTTACGGCGGCAGGCGTCAGGCGTAAGGGGACTAGGGCTATTTACATGTAAATTTGCGTTGCAGAACCTCTCTAATGTCTGAGTCACGGGGATGACAACTCCTTGTAAGCGCCTCGACTACAGAGCCCTCGACGATGGCCGTGATGATGAAGCAGCAATTGATGATGAAGAAGACCGAGTCGACCCCTGACAAGTGCTATACTGCTCTTGTCCTGGATCAATTAAAAGGCAATCTGATCTTGGAGGAATTAAGAGAGGATAATATTCTGGTAGACTGATTCTACGCCAGAATCTGCATCAACAGTACTCAGCGGCTGTTGCAGGGCTGGGATTGCCAATTGCAGCTGGACAAGCTTCTGCCGCAGACAGAATCGAGGATGCTGCAAAGGCTGCAACCACGAGATTAGACTAATAGGCCAATCTCAGATATTGACATGTACTTGATGGTTCGGTAGTCAGTGGTAACCTCAATCCAAACTGGCTGTGTAATTGGTGGCGCATTCATCAAGATGACTACCCGCAGACAGTCGCTGCGGCTAGGGATTCCGCAGCAATCCGAACTTCCGAGGTTGCAATTAGTCCGGGGAGAAACTTGGTCGGTGTTCTGAGGCACTCAATGAAGCCAACACTATGCGAATGTTGATGCTCGTCGGAGACATGTACGATAATGAGTAATGCGCCGCCGGATGTGCGGCTCATCCTACGACATTTCATGCATTCATGCATGTCAAACCCCTGAACTCGTGTTTAGGTCAAAAGTTACTTCAAGTGTCCGGCAACATTTATCGAAGACTGTGAGCCGATCATGAATGAGTCACAGTGTGAACCATCGCAGGCAATGCGGAATGCAGCTAGGGATCGGCACAGGTAGACGGATAAGAGATCTATCCGTGAATATCCGTCGTGCATACGGATAAGGATATAGAGAATCTGCTGATATGGATTCGGATACGCTGTGATCGAATAATTGCGTCACTTTCCGGGCTGAATATGAATATTGAAAGCAGATCGACGATTACGAGGGTGTGGTTTTTGGGCAGCTACCGACAGCCACCGACTTAGACTTAGTAGTAAGTCAAGTGGTTCGTTTGCGGAAAGCAAATAGTGGAAGTGCAGTTAAAGTATATGAAATAATTGTAGAAGTGAGGCAGCCAAAGCAGGACTCGACTGATGGTCGAGGAGCAATAGAATTGGACCAATGTGATGGCGGTTAACTTTGCCTGGCAATCCGCTTGTAGAGTAGGCCAGGTTCCACTAAGCCTCCTTTCGATGAACAGAAGGACACTCAGATCAATCTGACCTAATCTATTATAATGAATGACACGCATAATAATTAACAAAGAGATATGGCTCACCCGCCGCTGAAGACACTAAGATATCACTCAACGTCTCTAAGCACATTTTTTGGGCTACAAGTCAAGCTTTATTACATGTGGTTGATAGCTATAAAGTAAATATTATAATTATTGAATAATCGTATCACACAATGATATCGACCTTACACATTAAACTTGTTACTCAGCTCATCGATACCAGTGTGACAATATCACAAAAGAACAACACTGATTATTACGAAAACGTAAGCATATCGATCACAATCATGAACTACGAAATTATTCCCCCACTCAAACAGCCGCCGTTTCATTGTTGACTGCAGTCTCTACGGAGTGACGTTCCCCGCCGGCCGTCTCTGCGGCAGCCTGCTTTTCAGTTATGGGTAAAATAGCGACCGGGCGCTTGTATCCGCGTTCAAAGGTGAGACCAAGACGTTCAACTGAGAGCTTTCTACTGGCGTAAACGAAATACGAGCAGATGACTGGCAACGTGATTACATCGAGAACACCGTAGAAGGCCGCTTCGGAGTCGGGTGCGATGACATTACCGCCCTCGGAGAGGCCCCAGGAAATAGGGTACAAGGTCCAGATGAACGAGATACCGCAGAGCATGACACGAAAGTGCCTATAGATATCTGAACCCTGTTCCTTGGCAGAGACGCGGGCAACGAATATAAGTTGGTACATGACCAAGAACCACGCAACGACGCCTAACGTAAAGTAGCCCCACTTATATGTCGATGAGACGAGCGAGCCAATTAAAGCAGTCACTACATAGATTTCCTGGGCGCTGAGAGTAAAGAGAACAGTGGGCCACGCGACGCCAGAAAACAACAAGATATTTGCAAGGATCAGCGGTGAAACCAAAAACCACCCGACATATCTTGATATGGTTAGCAGATTGCTGGAAGTCAGCAAGCTTACACAAGTCACCTACCTGGCGTAGAATATCTGACGTATACCGCCGCCCATATAGTGAGAAAACTCTGTCTGTATGCCGGTACTACCGAGATTGGATGCCATAGTGAAGTAGGTCAAAGAAGCAAAGAACGCAGCAGCGATGCTGAAGTAATGGAATATACGCTCCGCGCGTGGAACGAAAGCTGCAGAGACAATATAGGCCAGAGCAGTGATGGCGAAGATACAGAACGCGGCCCAGTACCAATCACTGCCATGGGATGTCAGGCGGATGGTGATATCGGAGGCGACAGGGTTGATGGAGACCGCCGCGTTACCACGAGGAATTAAAGTGAAAGACATTTTTGTTGTCAAAGCTTGAATACGCTTGAATGAGCTAGCGAATGTTCCTTAAATACGGTCAATAATCAATGGTGAGAATAATGCATGGATCAGTGCAGAGGGACAGCGTTACTATATAGGTGGATGTGAGCGTGGAGCCCAGATCGAGAGCAGGCCAGTGATGCACTATGATGAGTGGTACTCGGCGCCCGCGCCCGGTTCTCCGCTAGCTGAATAGTTGCTGTACCTTTTGTGCCACTCCATCCGCATGATTACGAGCACCAGCGACGGCTCGAACCTCATGGAACGCTGCGCTCCGGTGGCAGCAATTTAGTGGCGGACCAAGGACACGCTGCCTGCAGAGTAACAACCGACGCGGCGGCAAGACTATACAGCGTGATCATTGATTTGCTAAGCAAAACACACACACACGTAAATGTGATACGATGTCGCTAATCTGCCTGCTCTTCGTCACCTGCGGGAATCACTGAGGGTGGTGTGACAAGTCAGCGTTGCAACGACTTGGCAATCGGGAGAGCGCGGACAAATAAAAATGAATCCGGCAAATGCATTCGTGCCAGGCAAAGATACGAGTCCTGGCCACAGCCGATGACGCCACAAACCTCGCGCATCCGATAATGGCCGGCTGGCGGCGATGTCGACGGCTAAAATCATCACGACAGGAACAGGGTCACGCAGTCCTGAGTCAGTTACCGAGAACCTTAGAGTTTCAAGGGAGATGGGCTCATGTATTTCTCAGGGGTAAGCATGACGTCACGTACTCTCATCTCGGGTTCTTCGGCAACTCACACGGCCCTCACGAAGTCTACGGACAGATGGATGTTCACGCGATTAATAGCTCGTATTCTGCATTACTATGCTAAGACACAGTCTTCTGTATTATATCACACTCAATGAAGGGAAGAGATTTGAGTACCATGTGACTGCTGTTGTTTGACAGTCAGCATCAGCAACTATTCAACCGCGGTTCTTACGAAGAATTAATTCTTCGTTGTAATTGCGCAGGAAGTCAGTGACACGTGGCATAAATTGGTAAAGGGCTGAACACGGCGCGACCGCCGGTCCCACATAGTCATACAAGTTCCCGCGGAGGTTTTCATTGGGTATATTCCGGAGTCTTCATTGACAACTTGGAACTCATTACAGGACGTCATCGCCGTGAGCTCCTCTGACAACTGTCCTCTTATCGTCTCCGTCGTTCCTCCATCTTCCATCTTCTCAATCTCGATGGCGCCACTCTCTTGTCATGGCACCGGTTTAGTGACCTTGCCTGCCTCTGGGGCCGTATTAGTCACTAATCACAGCACCTGGCTCTGTATGCTCAATATACCAACTTCTAACGCATTTATCATTGGCCGAGCAATCGCTTGATTGGGATCTGCCGGAATCTAATCCCGAGAGACCTAGTAATGGTTGCCTATGCCGTTCCCTTGCACAAGCGTCCTGTGTGTTCACACTGTTCACTTTCGGCGTCGCGGCTTTCTTCTCGTGTTGTACAACCTTGTGTACGTCGGCGTCCAGTCCACTGCCTCTGTGTATGAAAAGTTAATCACGCATTTCCGCTTACGGCAGATAAGAAGGACATACTCGAAAGCTAGGTGGATTGGGACGGCTCGTTGGACACACCACGAATGTCTGCGAGCCATAAAGATTGAATGGTCGCTAGATCGAAGAAGGCGTTGAGAGCGACGTCGATCAACAAAAAGATGCAGCAGAGAGGTTGCAGAAAGCCCTGGCTTGAGGAGACTAAGATGACTTCCTGAATGCATTTGCACCTGGAGCGGGCAGGTACAAAAACGACAAGGCAGGAGAGGAGCCTATGACTGGCTAAGATCCTCTTAAAGTATTGCACCATGGCGGTAGAAGGGGAGCCTTGACAGGGTAAGATCCTCTACACACAAGCTACTGCGCCACGGTAGCAAGACAGGTGCCGTCACGGCCTCGTTTGACGACGACATGACGACGTCATCAAACGATCCGATAGTTGAGCTCGGTTGCCATCTGGCATGCAAGGTGGTATCGGATCTCGGCGTTTTGTTCGAAATATTCACAATTATCGAGATTTAGTAACGCCTAAGACGAGCGTGCGATAATTGATGTTCCATGATTCTATATGAGTTGAGTATGGAGTCAAGATTTTAATTTCAAGAGGTCGTTACATGAACAAAACTGTACTAATACACATCTTAATTTCATATAATTAAGGGTAGCAAATGCACCAAAAAAGGTATATTCACTCCTCTATCGTAAGTCTATATAGCGCGCCGTCGTAGCAAGAGCTCTCTTGGAATGTGACACCCGAAGCAGGAATTCAACATAATTACCGTCCAGTATGCCATACTATGCCTTTTTATGAACCATTTTTGAACGTAACAATGGAGATGCAATTTCTCGAGCATCCCTTGTAGACGGCGGCAGTTGGATTTTTGGCTTGTGAGGCGACAAGCTCTCGAAGAAAGACAACTTCGGTTGTGACTGGATAGTGTGCACAGACTTATTCCTCGGACCTTTCGGGGATGTTGGACTTGTTGGAAGTGTAGCTGCTCTCCGAGACAAGTCACGACTTTTCAGGTGCTTATTTTTCTCCGCAATTCTTTGGTTCAATTTCTCTTGTCTCCTTCTCTCCGCCTCTGCATGACTCGTGGGCTCTGTTGTCGGCTTACCAGCTGAGGTAATCTTAATGTTGTCTGACGAGAAAATTGGATTTGACATGGACTCCATCCTTGCTCGTTTTACTACACTCATCTTCTTTAATGCCGCTGTAGAGGTTTGTTGGAAGAATCGTTTCTTCCTTCTTTGGGCTTCCACGGGGTCTTCAAATATATCCAGTGTAACAATCCTGTTCTGCGCTTTTTCTCGTTCTAGCGCTTCGTATTGCGCTTTAACTCTCTCGGACGTCTTCTTGAGGCGCGCCCGGCGAGCTTCAAGTAGCCTGTAGTATTGCTTTCGAACGTCTCCTCGTTTTGGAACAATCAGCCCCTGTATTTCTTGCTCGCTGAATGTATCTCGTAGAAAGCTCTCCCACAGCTCATCCGATTCGAGTTGGATATGCTGTTGATTTGCGTTAGCGAAAATGAATGAACCGCCAAGTACTTATTCAAGCTCACAGGGCTATTCTGTTCAACAGCAATCTAATGAACCCATATTAACATTCTAGTAAGCAAAGACACATGGCATTTCACGCACCAACTGGCTAGGTCCCATTCTGCTCAGGACGGGCTTTATGATATCGTACGGAATGTCGCCAACGTCAATAATACCTAACGGCGTCAATACTGATTATTAACATGCTCCACACTCTTATCACTAAGACACCTTACGATTAGCATGAAACATGCATGTTTGCAGGCATGTCTGGAACAACGACATCGGTCCCTCTGACTCGATGTGACCAGGCTTAATGCCGAGCACTGCTTCCTTCTCGGCGGAACTCAGTGCGCCAATTGTCGTCATTGACTCCTCTGCCTCCTCCATGTCATGTTGAGCGTTACCCATAATCCTCTGGATTTCACACTATATACTTAAGTTAAAAGCGGTTGTGGAGATCACGAACATTATTGTAAAGATGCTGCCCCACAGTGGTTCCTCACAGAGGGTTAGGACTGTACTGTTTACGTCACGAATGAGGCAAAAACCTATTGAATGCGACCTCGGTCGCGTCGCTCATGCTCTGCAACTCATTCTGCAACCACACTGTCCCGGATTTGGCAATCATATATATATGTTAACTATCAAGCAACAAATTAAATGTTAATGGATGCCACCTCGTCACCCGCCACCTCTAGCTAATCCAAAATTCGCCGCAGCGCTTGCGAATCATACGTTCGACAACGAAGATGGCGCGGAATATGCCGGTTCTGAGTTTGGTGGGTTTGGCGAGTATTTCCGCAACAAGAAAATCAAGCTCCAGAATCTAGATGCACACATACGTGAATTTGACAGTGGTGGCGAGAGGCCGCCAATATTCAAAGGATGCATAGTTCATGTGAATGGATATACCTCACCCAGTATCAGAGAGATCCACAAGTTGGTAGTAATTTACGGTGGCGTCTTTAGTCAGTATATGGATGGTAAGACGGCTGTTACACACATAATTGCCTCATCTTTGGTGCGTATTTGAGACGTTCGTTTGGAGAGAGGATCTAACGTGAATACAGACTCCAAAGAAAATGGTCGAGTTTGGTCGGTATAGAATCGTGAAACCGGAGTGGATTACCCAGAGTATTGAAGCTGGCAAACTTCTTCCATGGCATGATTTTCGGGTTATTCAGCCAACAGAATCTCAAAGACGGCTTACTATTGCTCCAGTCTTTAACCAACAAGAAAATGAGCAGAGCAAGCAGTCAAATCCTTCGCCTGTCGTTTCGCCGGTGAGATCGCCACTGACACAACCACATACTGCTGTAACAGTTTCTCCATCGAGAACTCCTCAGCAGAATGCATTAGATACACAATCAAGGAAATCGTCGCCTCTGATAATGCCTCCCAAATTATCAGAAAAGTTTACATCTACGGAACACAACGCGGTTCTGCTTACCAATCCAAATACTCGGAACTCCACAGTTTTGAATCCAGATTTCCTGCAGACATACTACGGGCAATCGCGACTTCATCATCTGAGTACGTGGAAGGCAAATTTGAGGCTCAAGTTTCAAAGTCAGATATCAGCCTCATCGCCACCGGCATCGAAACATCCTCTGGACTGCCCAGCTGATACTCGTGTTATATTTCACGTTGATTTTGATTGCTTCTTTGCATCCATAGCAGTTAGAAGTCGACCGCAGTACGCAGATAAACCCGTATGTGTGGGGCATGGTGGAAATCAGAATTCGGAAGTTGCAAGCTGTAACTATGTTGCGAGAGAATTTGGAGTGCGAAATGGCATGTGGTAAGTTAGTAGCAAATATTACGCAGAGATGCTGGCTAATAAACTACCAGGATGCGACGTGCTAAAGAGCTCTGTCCGGAGCTGATAAGCCTTCCGTATGAATTCGAAGCTTACGAAGAGGCATCAAGCCATTTGTATAATGTACTGATCGGTATTGGTGCCGACAAAATCGAAGCCGTGTCGATAGATGAGGCCTTACTTGACGTTACATCCCTCTGCTGGTCCTCCAATGACGACGAAATCCAAGCAAAATCGCTCGGCCTTGCCAAGTCGATCCGCAATAGAGTATTTGAATTCACGCAGTGTCATGTTAGCGTAGGTATAGGTGGCAATATATTGCAATCTAAGCTTGCTACCAAATGGGCCAAGCCTGCTGGTCAGTATCGCGTACGACCTAACGAAATTGCGAAATTGATGAAGGGATTGCAGGTTGAGGATCTTCCCGGCATTGGATACAGTATTGGCGCTCAGCTGAATGAGAGATTCCATATCGACAAAGTCGGAGATATCCTCACCGTGCCAAAGTCAAAGCTTCAAACTATCGTAGGTGGGAAAACTGGAGATAAACTTTATTCATATGCCCGTGGCGAAGACTTTCGCGAAGTCGGCGAGATTTCAGTGAGAAAAAGTGTTAGTGCAGAGGTCAATTGGGGTGTACGCTTCGAAGCGAAAGAGCAGGTTGACACGTTTCTCGGGTCACTGGCGGGTGAATTATCAAATCGTCTTACAAATCTGGCCGTGATTGGTACCAACCTGACGCTGAAGGTCTATAAGCGCGCAGAGAATGCCCCTCTGGAACCGACCAAGTATCTCGGTTGCGGAGAGTGTGACACGTTCAGTAGGTCGTACACTACGGCGTCTCCCACATCTGACCCTAGTGATATTAGTCGAATCGCAATATCCCTGCTCTGCAAGCTTCGGATTCCGGTTGGGGATATACGAGGGCTAGGCTTGCAAATGACGAAATTGGTGTCGGCCCATGGCGAAGATGGCAAGCAAATTACCCTTTTTCAAACGAATAGCGGGATGAAAAAGAGGGACGACGACGTTGCGAATGGAAAATTAGAAGATAGGGAAGCTGACTATAGCAATGATAATGGCCCAGTATCATCCACGATGCAGCAGCCTATTACTTCTAAATTGGCCACCAAGCAAGCTTCGCAGTATTTCGTTCCTACACAAGTAAGTGAGGAAGTGCTGCGAGAACTTCCAGAGGGCATTCAAAAGAAAATTTCAGAGAGCCGTCATTCTAAAATGGTTCACAACTTCACACCCAAGTTGAAAGACGAGTCGCAGGTCACATTTGATATACCTTCCCAGTCTAGCATCGATCCAGACGTGTTATCGGAATTGCCCGTTGAGATTGTTAAAGAGCTTGAGGAGCAATATCGAGAGGCTACGGCCAATTTTCGAAGCCCGACGAAGAGGAGAGGATTTCAGGAACCGAATCAGTGGAAGTTTTCAAGGTCAACGAAAGGGAACTCCTCGAAATCTTGGAGTTTGAATACGATTGGAAGACCTGGGACTGACTTCAAACTAACGAGTCATGAGAAATCGAAACTCGATAGTCGCAGCTGGGCACTGAATGTTGATGAGGATATTCTCAGAGAACTACCCGAAGACATTCGCAATGAGATCCTGGAAGAACGAAAACATCATCTGCTGAACTCACCAGCTGAGAAACAGAACGAGGAACCAGAATCGTCGACTACTATCCAATTACAACATCCGATACTTACATTCCAAGGAAAGAATCAAATTGACGATCTAAGAGATTTATTACAGACCTGGTTATTGACATCTGTGGCAGAAATGCAAGGACCTCACATGGACGATGTCCATCTTCTCGAGAAGTACTTGTCTCGAGTAGTTGCAGAGGAAAAAAATTTGAATAAAGCAGTAGAACTGGTGAAGTGGATGAATTTTCAGGTGGAGAATGTATTACGCGAGAGAGGTATGGATGATAATTTGGAAATGAACCAGGAAGTGTTGTTTGAATGGCTTGATATTATGGACGATTTGCAAAAGGCAGTGTCTGTTGAAGCCGAGACAAGGGGGCTTTATAATATTCAATTTCGTTGAAAATTTGATACGCCTTCCAGTGGTTTATAGTATTCGTTGTAAGTTTCTTAATATATTCTTCACTATTTGGAGATATTCATTCACAGATATGGCTGTCTAATCAAAAAAGTCTGCCTCCTCGTCGGTTTTAAAGCTGTCATTTTCGTATTCGTGCTTGTAATCGGCCATCTGATAACGTGGTGGCAATAACATGTTTGCCTCCAAATCATAATCTATTCCGGAGGTGATAACGATGGCACGAGAGATCTCGATAGCTCTAGAGCCGCCATCATTAACAGATAGTCCAATGGTAGCGCCTAATAATGTCGTAATCTGCAACGATATTGTTTCCCAATTCGATCGATTTAATCGAGGTGCACGCCCTTCGCTTTTTTCGGCAGTCAGCGGAATGTCAAGCTTATTATGTTCAAACAGAATGGTCTTGTCTGACGAGCTGTTGGGATGTCTCTGAGCGTAACCAGAAGTCTCTGAACGCAATGCGACCCTTATTGACGTGAGCTCTATATTCACAATTCCAACTATTCGCGAAATATCGTCGACCTGAACTGAAATATATAGCTCAAAAGGTAGATGTTCGCCAATCGAAGCTTCACCGCTATTGTACAGGATCGTCTCAGCTTCTAATGGAACGTCGACGTATGTATGTTTGGACGAAAACGAAATGAGCTTTTTTAGCTCAGATACTTTTGGTAATGCCCATGGACAAAATACTCTTCTGGTAACTTGTCGCATTTTGCTGAGAGAATGATCGTTTTGTATACTTCGACCAAGTTCCTGCTGTCGCGATCATAAAGCAGAGCAGATGAATGAACCAGCGTAGCAGGAACCAACGTGATTGTGCGCGATACGGACTTTTTCCATCTAAAAAGCTCAGGGCGATCAACTGCAGCAACGAGACGATAATCGACGTACATGCTACGGCGAGCATGACACGTAGGTGGTAGAAGACTGGTCCGTACTAAGCCAACATACACTCCTGTGTGTCGGAACGTCCATCTTGAGAAACGGAACTGGCTGTACTGGTCGCAATGGGCAAGACATGTGCACTCTGAGTATACAGGGACTTGATTTGTGATTTATAGGATATGCTCGCCAGGGGGGGTAAAATAGTGCCTCTTGGCTGATCAAAGAGTGAATAATTATTTCCACATGCGAATGTCGCTCAGTGACGCGGTTCGTCTGACCGTTGTTGACTATTCGCGCAGTGGATGAGATCCCTTAAAGCGGACGGAAACTTCAATACTGGTTGGTTCGTCCAGAGTGAGGCTGACTGTGCCAGTCAGTGGACTGCCTGCTGACACCACCTGATTATTAACTGTCAACGTGCGTTAGCTTCCCAGACAATGACAAGAGAGCATCTATACTTATGAGACAAGGAGAGTTGCATGTAGATACTTTATATCTGCTACAATAAGCAGATTGAGGAGACGAGATCATCACTCCATTGTATAGGCGATTCGCCTGTTTTGACCGTGAATGCCGTTCGCTTGGTGCGGCTGTGACGCACACCTAAGACTACGACGCCGCACCTTTAAGAATGCCAGCGGACATAGGCTCGATGATGTCACCGTACGCTTGTTACCCGTGTAGTTGGATTGGAGGGCTTATTATACTTGACTATAGTAGCCTAAGGTTATGGCCACATCATATTAACTGCAATTATTGCCAAACGCGAATACCAATATGCTAAGCTCTTCGCTTGTATCGTATAGACTAGTAGTTATTACGAGTTGCCAATAACCTATCGACCTCGATGTAGCTCTATGTATCTGGAACATAATTTCTGCCAATATGGCATCGGTGGTTTCAGGATTTGCCAATACCAATTGCTGTATCTAGTGCCCTACAATTTTGCCTCTAGGACGTCGGTTCTCTGCAGTCGCGCTCAGCCTGGAGCATTATGAACCAAGTTGATATTTTTGATCAATGAAATGTAGTGGCAATACTCGTCGTTGTGGCTGTGCACTGCTAGGCGCGATGAGACAAGCCACTGTGCAATAGTAATACGACAGTCCTACCGGGCCCCCAGTTCGGTGCAGATATCAATCAACACAGCCAAATTATGCTGCTTGAAGATACTCCGATTGCGGCCGTCCGTCCGGGACACTACATAGGTGAGCGCAGATGCGGATATTGCCATCGCTCATCCGGTAGTTGCGTCTTCGGGTTTACTTCGGTTTCAATGACTGTCGATCTCTATCAGCGCCTTATGGACCGTGGATTTAGAAGGTATGCATTAGAACATTAGTTGCTGCCAGAATAGCCGTTAATTGTCTACGTGCTCAGATCCGGGACGTTTCTTTACAAGGTGAGCTTTCTTTCTTGAATTATCGCACGATGAGCACGAGCACGCCGTTGACAGAGATTTGAGCCCGATCTCCTCAACTCATGCTGTCCGCAATACACCATTCGTCTCAAGGCGTCTGATTTCAGACCATCGAAGGAACATCGTCAGGCAATCAATCGGTTCAACAGGTTCATAGTAGGCGCTCAATACGAGGAAGCGTTAAGACGTTATAATTCGTCTTCGCACTCGGCGTCTTCGTATGTTTCCTTTGAGGCTAATAACTCAACGGGACTTCTAACTCCTTGTGACACAGAGTCGGCAAGCACAATCCCGAATTTGATCTTATCTCCACAATACATCGTGCTGAGTATGACCATCTTCCTCAAGAACTCGCTCACGTTCCCACTGCACATAAGTTCGTGGTTCGCATGGTACCACCAGACTGCACTGAGGAAAAGTTCGCGCTATACAGACATTACCAGAAGACGTGCCATCATGAGCCAGATAGTAAGATTACCAAACACGGCTTCAGACAATTCCTTTGTGGACGCCCATTCGAATTTGAACGAGACTACGATCCATACGTCATGGAAAACGTTGTATCTGCAGATGGATCACAGCCAGCAAGGAAACGACTAGGGCTGTGGCACCAGATGTACTATTTGGATAATCAATTGATAGCCATGGCCGTCTTGGACATTTTACCGGATACAATCTCAGGTGTGTACTTTATGTGCAGAGAGGAATACTCGAAATACAGTCTCGGGAAGCTGAGTGCATGTCGTGAGATCGCACTGTCTCTTGAGGAACAGCGGACATATTACCATATTGGTAAGGATGGCACTAAAAAATTTACCGGTTCTATGCTGATGTAATCGATCAGGTTTGTATATCTACAGCTGTCAGAAGATGAAGTACAAGGCGTCATTTGGTCCAAGTGAGCTTCTAGATCCAGAACTCTATCGTTATTTTTCGTTTGATAAATTTGCGGCTGAATTCAAAAAATCTGAGTACGTGTCATTTGCTCAAAATCATAGAGGGCGAGACTCTGCCAAATATCTGAGAATAGCGTCGGATACATTGAATTCTAGTCGAAACAATGAGGAGCGATATGAAGATGATGACGAGGACGACCATATGCAAGTAATACAGACTGTATTCGATACAGACATGCCAGGGGTAGCAGGACAAGAGGAAATCGAGAGCAGCATTGATATGTCAAAGGTCCGGCTCATTATGCAGAAGTATGTATTTACTGCCGAGGTAAACAGTCCTAATCATCCATGTATTGACATATGCTTTTCTAACGTACATTGTAGAACTTATCCAATATGCATCCAACTGTTTTTGCAAAGTTATTGGAACCGATCCTACAAATGGCTGCAGTTATGGGATTGGATCTGTTGTATGATGTATTTCTGTATTTTCAATAGGTCGTGGGGCATATATAGTACGGAGAATACGATATCGAAATCAATTTATTGGAGTTATGGCTGACTATGTGCATTACAGCTTTATTAAATAGATGCTGGAGAATACTAGCTGGAAGATAACGCATTGCCTATGTTGAAAGGGGTTTGACAAAAAAATGATATAGCATACAGTCGATTTAGTATGATACCAAAACTTTTGTGGTTAGGGCGCGATCTCAGGGGGAGGGGGGCCGGCTTAGCACAGACCACCGCGGAAAATACAACCAAAATCAAAGGTAAATATTTGTAATACTTTCGCCTAGATTCACTCCGTTATTATCATGAAAATATATATTCTGTACGGGAGTCATTAATTTAATTTACATACCATGGAACAGCGGCGAGCCGAGATTGAAGCCAAAAAGGCTAAGCTGGCCGATTTGCGACGGCAACGCGAGCAGCGGCTCCAAATGGCTCAGCTGTCTCTAGCTCGCGATACAGTCAGTACCATCATCAATTAGATTCTTAGTACAGCTAATTGATTATATTAGTCGTTATCTCCTTCGCGAAGTGCGGTTGATAGACGCTCTGATATCGATAAACTTGTAGCTAGTTTGGTCGGCTCACCACGCTCCCAGTCCCGATTAGAAGAAGATGACCTAGCTTCGGCTGGACAGGAAAACAGTGAGCCCTTCATCGACAGTGCGCCGCTTCTCCCTCGGAAAGCATCAGCGTATGTAGGGACTGTTATTGTAATGGTAGGTTCGAGCTAACTAATGACCCCAAAAGGACAGATTCTGATCTTTCCACCGTAATTATTACTATGTTCGATTCTCCCCCTATAGCGCAAATGCACATAGCCGAGAACGAAGCAGATGGGAGAGCGACTAAGGAAACAATTACATATAGTAAAGAGGTCCAGACTGCGGAATCTTTTCTCGCAGAAGAATTACACTTTGAATTTCCCCATCCTGCTGTATTGAGCGCTGCTGGTCCTGGAGAATCACAAGACGAGGTCAGAGAGCGGTTGAGAAGAGAGATCAAGGAAGAGCTTCAGCAGGAGTCTGGGGACAGTCCAAACATGGAGAAAGAGCCACTGGCACCAAGAATGAAGATTAAGGACCTGGAGCCAGAGGAAAAGTCTGAATTATTGCAGTCAGAAGAGTTTTTTCAGTTTATAGAGCGGTCAAGTAAGATTGTGGAACGGGCACTGGACGATGACTACGACGTATTAGTCGATTATGCGTCTGACTTGCAAGATAAAGAGTATGTATAATGCCATTACTTCCACAGTATATGCCAACCAATATCACAGTGGGTCGCAGGCAGAGGGAGGGGTAAAACAACTGGAACAGTTTCTTTCGGATAGGTGGTCTACTAATCGCGTGGTCACTGCCATCGATTGGTCCCAAAAATACTCCGAACTATTTCTGGCGGCTTACTCAAAAAATTCGCAGTCCATACGCGATCCACTGGGAATAGTACAGGTCTGGAATACTCATCTCCGTGATCGACCGGAGTACGTTTTTCACTCTCAGGTGAGATATTTTATTTAAGGAATTAATCTTATTCTAATCCAACTATCTAGAGCGATATTCTCTCCTGCAAATTCTCGCCTTTTCATCCGAATCTAATTGTTGGCGGCTGCTATAATGGTCAAGTATTAGTATGGGACATACGAGCGAAATCAGAGGCCATTCTTAAATCACCACTTACAGGCACTGGGCATACGCATCCTGTTTACTCTCTTGAATTTGTCGGTACAAAAAATGCGGCAAGTATTATTAGCAGCAGTACGGACGGTCGTGTGTGTGGCTGGAATGCCGACTTTCTAGCGCAGCCTCATGCAAGTGACAGTTTTGGCAATTGTCATTTCGAGTTGCTAACATAATGGGTAGGAAGTGCATGACTTCAAGCTGCAATCTCCATCACGAACCGAAGATCTTGCTCCTACGGCTCTGGGATTTCAAGCTTCCGATCCCAGCTACTTTCTCGTTGGAAGTGAGGACGGTAATATATATACATGCAATCGCAGCGTTCGAGCTGGTGCAAAAGCCGGTCTAGATCCGTCGACGATCTACCACAGTCATCCAGCGCCAGTTTCATCACTTAGCTTCCACCCACCGTATGGCCCACTGGACCTGAGTGATCTTGTCTTGAGTTCGAGTTTGGACTGGACGCTAAAGTTGTGGCGAGTACGCAGACTAACTATTTCGACTACGAACTTGACTAAGCAGGGAATCAAAAATGCTCCGAGCATAGGCACGCCTAGTTCAAATTCAAGTTCTCAGATGTCAAGTATGATTGAACCACTGATGGAGTTCTCCGCGGACGATGCTGTCTACGATGTTGCATGGAATCCTGTTCGTCCGGCAGTTTTCGCGTCGGTTGGATGCGCCGGAAAAGTAGATATTTGGGATCTATCGAAGGAGACTGAGGTTCCGATTACTAGTACTAAACCTGCAATTGCTAGCGGGACAAAATGCCAAGCTTTGAATAAAGTTGCGTGGGAGAAGAGCGACGGAAAACTATTAGCTGTTGGAGGCTTGTCTGCGGTAATAACTGTATTTGAAGTTGGAGACAATTTGGGAGGCGCCGCAAATGCTAGGTCGGAGGAATGGAGACATATGCGAAGACTAGTTGCACAGGCCGAGAAGGGGTCTGCGAATACCGATCCACGTTGATTTGTGTGGGCACAATCGCGACGAAGTTAATCACAGATAACTGAAAAGTTGTGAGGACGAAGGAACTGTGGTGCAGGTGATGCCACATCTGGTACATTATGTTCTATATACATTACATGAGTGTGCCCAACTATGCCCTCTGCATGTGCGTAATCAACGAGGTTAACGAATCCAATCTGGCTTTCTGTTGTGCTGCAGCTTTTGTTGGTTCTGTGAGACACATTAGACAATCATAACATTCAACAAGATGTAACGTAATGTAGTGTCAACATGCCTTTTGAAAGTGCTGGAGCTCTCACTGTCAATTCATCGGTAACGCTCCACCCTTTTCGTACCAAGAACTCTTTTGCGTCAATTTCAGGTATGCCAAAATAAACAGCAATATCAGACAAAGCCCCTGACAAAAATGCGCGTGACACAAACTTGTAGTTGGCCTCGCGAACGTGATCGGCAAGTGTCCGCAGCATATTAGCCTCTGGCGATTCTAGTGGCACACTATGTAGCTCTGCCTCAACCGTTGAAAAGAACTCAACATAGTTCTTTGTCCATAGAGATGTAAGGATCTTCCTTGCAATACTTAGCGGTGCAGTTGTGTCTGTGACTTCAGTTGAATCCGCTGATATTGTCCTCCTAGCAGCAGACGCGCGTTTTAAAAGGAATCGCGCTTCTTCAATGTCGTCATTTATGATAAGACAGTATATAAACAGACTGTAGTATCGGCTAACGTTCGTATCATCTATCGGGGCGCGCGCCGCTAACGATTCGAGCGGTTCGAGATCAGATAGCGATAAAGATTGAGATAAGTTATCGATTGGAGGGAATAGTGCCATTTGAATGGGTCTCAATACGATGTAGATAAAAAAGAGGTGTCGAGCAGTCCAACATTAATAACGGAATCTCAAAATTGCGATCTGCCAAGGTTCGTCATGATTAGCAGCAGACCCTAACCAAGCTAGGTGGCCGAAAGTGTCACGCTTCTGTTTGTCCGCCGGAATTACCGTTTCCAATATATCTACCAGAATACACATAAGCACTCGTTGTCTACCGTGGAGTATTGTGGTTGTGACATTGAATGATATGGTTTTAGCAGCGAAGATTCAACGGTCAGCCTGGTACTGGGCAATGCTCTCCATGCTAGCTGTCGTTCCCGTTGTTGGATTATTTTCGGTACAGGATGATATTCTTGCATTGCCCCAGGTAGTTCTGGTCCGTTGATCTACTATATACCGCAGTAACTAACTGTGCTGCTTAGTCTCAAATTTCGATGTCAAATGATGTTATTAGTGAAGATGATGCAGCACGACTACTAAGTGGACAAGGCGAGCTAGTACCGAGTAGCAATGACAAAAATGTGGAGCACTACGAGGCATTGAAACTACATGGCGAGAAGTTTTTATGCTCACTACCAGTTCTTGAACCACAGGCCGTACTTAACGCTTCAGAGAAGGAGTTGTCGAAGTCGGAAGAAGAGAAGGAGCTGACGCGTGCCCAGGCTAGTGGATGGGATCTACTTGAGCCATTGAATGGCACGTGTTTGTACTATGCAAGTTCTGTATTTGTAGGTAGGACATAACTGCAGTTACTAATATGTGAAATAGATGGCGGGATGGTGGACGTATTCTTTTTGCCACAAGGTAGAAGTGAAGCAGTTTCATCAGTTGGCACCCCAGAAAGGTGTTACACTCTATCCGCCCAAGGAAGATCCAAGCGAGTCGTACGTACTCGGGCGTGTGCCACGGCAGAAGGGCAGTGAAGAAAGTAATAAGGAGCAGGGAGACAATGCGCAATCAAGCCTTGGCGAGGAGAAGACAGTGCAGTCGGCAGGTGAGATGCGGTACTTGGTACAGAAAATTGGCGGTGGAAGTATCTGTGACTTGACCGGAAGGGAGCGAAAGATTGAAATACAATTTCATTGCAATCAGAACTCGCATGACAAGATAGCGTGGATCAAGGAAGTTACGACTTGTCGTTATTTGATGGTTATCCATACTCCTCGGTTATGCCAGGATGTGGCATTTTTGCCGCCCAAGGAGGACCGTGCAAATGAGATCAAGTGTCAACGTATTATGTCAGAAGAAGACATGGAGAAATCAAGAGTAACCGCCTCCTTTGACGCAGAAGTTTTGGCGGCGATGGTTGACCATGACATTGATGCAGCGCATGAAAGTGCGGCGAAGTACAAGATGATTGGCGGCAAGCGATACAAAGTGAAGCGCAGCCAATCTGAACTTATGACTGCTGATAGAAACATGGCTGCGCAGTCCGATATATCGGTGGCAACGGAGTCGGAAACATTAATATCTTCTTTGGATGATGCAAAAGGTTCTTCATCGAATGACGAGGTCGGGCTGAGGTCTTCTACCAATGCCGACTATAGTGCAGAGACTCATATAGACGACGCCGATGTAGAGATGGATAATGCATTTCGAGGAGGAAGACTTGCGGCAAAAGATGGACCCGACCTGGTGACATCGGCGAACATGCTGATACGCGACATTGAGAGCCAGATGGCAGCAGGCACCTTCCTCACCCCTGAAGGGAAAGTAGCGTCGGCAGACGATGATTTTTCGTACTCGGTTGCGCTGGTGGATATTAATGGCCAGGTTATTGGAGTTGTGACGGTTGTTGTCAGCAAAGGAGAAGTCCAAGTCGAGCTCGACCAGAGCCATAGTGCCCATGGCTCGGAGGATAGGCAAGGTTTGCTGGATAAGTATCCTCAGAAGCTGAAAGATGAGCTGCGAGAGTTCTCCGGTGGTGCGATGCTTGATGAAATCTCCAGCAATTTGGACTTGTCGAGGTCGGCGTCGTCATCGCCGAAGAACTTATGGCAAGACGAGGATGGAGATGCTGAAGACAATGAGGAGGAGGATGCGACAGATGATAACGAGGAGCAGCGGGAGGAGGCAGAAGATTTTCGCTTTGTTATCCGGGACGAACTGTAAGATTGTCGTCACGCTGGATTCGGAGTTTCTGGGAATTTATAATGCCTGTAAATACTAATTTAATGTATATTTGTGTGCCATATATATTGTGCTTCAGTTCCATTGATTCACCGGGCAAACAATGTGAGCCGCACGACGGTAGTACGTCTCGGCGTTGCACGAGGATTTTGCGTCACCGAACTCAGTAAGCTATCTTCATTCACCATCATCGTTAGCAACAGCAGCAGTAGCAGTAATAACAGCCGGATGAGGATGACAGACAGCGACGGCATCAGCAACGCAACCACAAGCACCAACAGCCACCCCGCGGTTCACATCGCCAACGACGACGACAATGCTACCGCGTCTAAGACCGCGAACACGCCATTCTTCTCGTACGCTGACGACCGCGCGTTCCAGGAACTCGACGCGAAGTACTGGGCCCAGCAAACCAACCCCAGCTCCCCGTCGTACCATCTCGGGCGGTCGTTTACGCTACCGCTGCATGTTCCCGACTCCGCCAACACAAATGACTACATGACACCGGCTGCCAGTGCGACGTCGCCGATCTCGCCTTTTCTCATCCATTCATCGGACCAGTTACCTGGACTGGCCCACTCGCGGTCTTCGTCGCACACCGGTCCTGCCTCGCACCTGTCGGAGTCTATCCGGTCTCTGCACCTGGCCGACCTCCCCGAACAGGCGACGTTCGCCACCCCCGCAGGCATGTCAACTCCGTCAGACGCAGAACACACACCGTCCTACGACACACACACCGACGAGATCGATCTCGAACTCGAGATGATTTGCCGCAACGTCCAAAAATGTCTCAACTTCCGCGAAAAGTACCAGGCCTGCTCCTTCCAAGGGGCCAAGGAAAATCCGCGCGACAGTTCCACTTGGAAGATCTATCCTCCGCCCCCGAAAGCTTCCTGGACGGATACGAAGCAGCCGATTGTGAGTGATGCACCTGCAGACGCTCATGCCCCAAGTTCAAACCCGAAATCAGATGGCGTCGAAGGCGTCGGCGCCGACTTCCACCTCGAGGACTGCGAGGTAGCGGAATTCAACGACTCCATCGTATTCAATCTTGATCAAACCGGCCTCTTCCAAGTCTACGAAGTGATTAATGATGTTTTGCAGCCAATTGTTCGGGTGCCCACAATTCGCGAGTATTACATGGATCTCGAGGAGATCAGTAATATCAGCTCGGACGGCCCATCCAAGAGTTTTGCATTCAGACGTCTACAGTATTTAGAAGGTAGCTGGAACCTATACGTGCTCATGAACGAATACCAGGAGCTGGCTGATACGAAGCGCAATCCTCATCGTGACTTCTACAACGTGAGAAAAGTCGACACCCATGTCCATCATTCGGCGTGCATGAACCAGAAGCATTTGCTGCGGTTTATAAAGTCTAAAATGAAAAAGTGTTCAGATGTATGTTTGTGCTGAAACGTTGTGGCCAATAACTGACTAGCTGACCGTAACCCAGGAAACTGTTATTTTTCGTGACGGCAAGCTCCTAACGCTTCAGCAAGTATTTGAGTCGCTGAATCTGACAGCTTACGATTTGAGTATCGACACGCTCGATATGCATGCTCATCGTGACACATTTCATCGCTTTGACAAGTTCAATCTGAAGTATAATCCGATTGGTGAATCGCGGTTGCGTGAAATATTCTTAAAGACTGATAACTACATCAACGGCAAATATCTGGCTGAACTAACGCGTGAAGTTATTTATGATCTCGAGCAGAGCAAGTACCAGATGGCTGAGTACAGGATCTCAATTTATGGCAAGACTAGGAACGAATGGGATCGTCTCGCGGCGTGGGTTGTCGACAACAAGCTATTTTCTCCCAATGTTCGCTGGCTGATCCAAGTTCCACGGTTGTACGATGTTTATAAAGCCAGTGGTATTGTGAATAATTTCGAGCAAATCGTGACAAATGTGTTTGAGCCATTGTTCGAAGTTTCGAGAGACCCTTCTTCACACCCAAAGTTGCACATTTTCTTGCAGCGAGTTATCGGGTTTGACTCAGTTGATGATGAATCTAAGAACGAACGCAGGTTGTATCGCAAATATCCTTTCCCGCGCGAATGGTGCACAGCTCAGAATCCTCCATATTCTTACTACATGTACTATCTTTATGCCAACATGACATCGCTCAATGCACTTCGCAAGCGACGTGGATTCAATACATTTGTTCTCCGGCCGCACGCTGGAGAGGCCGGCGATACCGACCACTTAGTCTCAGCTTTTCTGGTTGCACACTCGATCTCGCATGGTATCTTGCTGCGCAAGGTCCCTTTCTTACAGTACCTCTATTATCTCGACCAGATCGGTATCGCTATGTCTCCATTGAGTAATAACGCCCTATTTCTGGCCTACGATAAAAATCCGTTCTTCAGCTACTTCAAGCGGGGCTTGAACGTCTCACTCTCTACTGACGATCCTCTGCAGTTTGCATATACAAAAGAAGCTCTAATTGAGGAATATTCTGTTGCAGCACAAATCTATCGACTTTCGGCTGTCGACATGTGTGAGCTTGCGAAGAATTCCGTTTTGCAATCCGGATTTGAGGCGGCTATTAAATCACATTGGTTAGGAAAGGATTTCATGTTGCCTGGTGTATTGGGAAACCGTGTTGAGAAGTCGAACGTGCCCAATGTGAGGGTCGATTATCGGTTCCAGACATACCAGCAGGAGAAAGCGTTGTAAGGATTCATAACGCTTTGGTAGTTGCAGTCATTCACGCTAACTGATGCTAGTGTGGATAAGTACGCTGATTATAGACGTTCGCGCGCTGATTTCGGGTCAGGCGAGGCTGGTCTTGAATGTGATCTCAGTGTGAGTGCGACGATGAATGGCGATGATAGAAGATCCTCTACTTCTGGGTATGTTCGACTCATTTGGTGTATAATGTCCACTGAACATTAGTAGTGCAATCTACGTCCCAGAGGTACGCGGCTTTCCGGGTATCAAACACCAGGCAGTTAGTAGACGAGCCACATCGAACATGGATCAGCAATCGTAGATCATAAATTATATTTTATACTTTATTGTAGAGATACTATCAAAAATGCGACTGAAAAGTTTCATAATATCAAAATGCCACTGGCCTCGTACCAATCGCACCCACTTGTTTCGGGCAAATCTCATTGCCGAGTCTCCTGCTAGGTGCGTGCAACGGCACCATGAAGCTGCGTAATTACCTATATCTCAGCTTTGCAGATGGTATCGATTTTGGCTGCCATAACATTATGTTTGCCAAGAAAGAAATGCCTTACGTTCGGAATAGTAACCATCAAAGATGGAGCTAGCACCACGATTTGCGTAATTTTGTCTCCTTCTTTCATGCACGTTAGTCGAGCATGTGTTCAATTGTCTGTACGTTGGCGATCCGAGGCATTCCGTCCAGGCTGATACCAAAATCAACCTTGCTGCCTCCACTGGTCTGTGCTGGCGGCCACATGGAGCTTAAAATGTTAACCGTATAGGGCTCCTTTCGATTGCGACTGTCTTTATCGACGAGTTCATCTGGAGAAACGCAATATGTTTCGACTCCGTAGCCAGCTGAACGTCGACAAACTGGCGTTCGTCGCACTATTCCTGTAGAAACAGCTAGCGTCAAGCGATGCTGTTAGCCCGATGGTGTTTTTATAGGATCGTATGCTTGCTATGTCCCTTTAGGTCGAAGGGGCATACTTCTGTTGTACATCCTGCATCTGAGTATTATGCAGGAATATTCGTATCGCAGTGCAAGATCTCCACCAACAGCTGGAAGTTGCGTCGCAATAAGCGAACCGACTTTATTAGGCATGCTTCCCTCGGTAACGCCGGCAATGCTATATATAATAACTGCTGATCCTCAGATAAGTATTGTCCTGCTGTTGACTAGTACTCCAAATGTCTGTTGAGAAGTCAGAGCTTTGCCGGCGGCGACGACGAGTTGCTTGGAATCGTGCTTGGCAGAAGCGCTAGGTTAGTATCAGCGGTTATACTATGAGCCCGACGTGTTCTCGATTGTGTTAACACAATCACGTTATTTTGAGTCCGTCTATCTACCACAATATAGGATACAGTTGTAGATCAGTTCCATGACTGCGATGAGGTCCACTGCTATTGATGAAGGATATCAATCATCACCGTCAAATCCGACCCTTGGCAGCTGAAGTGCAAAGACGACGCGACGACGCTTATCCTTGAAATTTTCCTTGCCAATCCTGTAAATGGTAGCACCCAGTTGAAAAGCCACTGCAAATTTAATTGCGTTAGGGATCTGCGTGACGGAGTGATAGAGTGGAAGACAAGGTTACAAAACTACGTTCATCTTCACTACAGGGTGAAAATCGACTTCAGCTTCCAGGATATATGAAACCAATGGCTAATTTAGTTTGGCCTTGAGCGCATGAGATGAGGTACGTGCACTTGATATTATCTCTTCATTGAATCTGTATAAATGAAGTCGCCCTGGAAGACGTAAGCTGTTGCCTAATAATCTAGCAACTTGTTGTTCAATTTTACCTACATAGTGTGTAGTGATACAATTACAATCACTGTCGGGCTCTTGAACTTTTTGGTAATTGCTGTTGACCAGCACAAGGTTATGAAGTAAGACAGCTCATGTACATAATCTTTCCGACCGGTATGAGTTCTGCTTCCCCTTTTCCCTTTCTGAAGAGACCCGTCAATGATCCCTCGACCTGCTTCGCCAGTAAAAGTTTTCCTGGTGAACCTTTCGAGATGTTGGTAATTAATGGGTGTTAAAACCGAGGGACGTTCAATCAATCATTTAATAAAGTATTAACAAGAAGAAAAGTCAGCATGGAAATAATAGACTGTGAGCTCATGTGCGAGATTGAGGCCTTAGTAGCTGGTGGAGCACGAGTTTTGGAATTATGATGTCTAAATAAAGTCAGAGAAAAACAAACAAACAGTATGAGCACCACAATCAATTTTGATCCAACAAATATGAGCTGGTGTAATAATTTATTGTACAAATTGTTCGAGAACGGAAAAAATTATAAGCGCACGGAAGTGTTATAAATCTTGGAAGAATTGTAGGAATTCCGCAGGATAGCTGAGGAAAAATATCTATAGATACATGAAACTCTGGCAGCTGCTCTAGTAAATGTGAATCCGATTTTCGGCTTGAAGATAAGTCATCTGTACTACTGCTACCAATCTCCATAAGATCGTGTTCCTGATTATTATTTTTCAATTGCCGCGCGCCTATTGTTGAAGCTGAGTCTGAAACTAGCACTGCTTGGAACATTGTGATCTAAAATGGCAGGTGCTTTGCTGTGTGATTTGTTTCGGATTGCGACTCGGCTTGTGGTTTTGTTGTTTACATGGGTAAACTCAGAAAGTTTCTTTGCTCATAATTTTTCATTTTCTCTTTAAAGTAACGTATTTCACCACCGAATGAGACACATTTCCACTATGTGTAATCTACTTTTAACCCAACATGGCGAAGAAAGTGACGAATGTCAATTACTTCTAGCCCTTCTGGCCACGCTCGGATATATTCCGTAAGCCACGCAACCCTAGCCCGCAGAAGACGCGGTCCACTCTCGAGACGCAATACTGTGGCCAATTCGTGAGCATTTCCTCCCCGGATCTCTGGTGTGGAAGATATGGCGAATCATTTTATTTGACGCGCGTGTTGGCACCACCTGGATCTCGAGATTCATTGCGCGGCCTCCCGAGTTCAAAGCGCGTTTCTTACGCAGGTACGATTACAAGAGGGCCGGGTGCGAAGATCCCGATGTGATTGTACAGAACATGATTACAAAATACGGCGTTCAAGGGGCGGAACCACGAAACTGGCTTCATGATGGGCATTAACTTAGACTGGTATGGTAGTCACAAGCGCAGAGCCGCGCTAGCTCACTGGTCTCACTCATATCCTCCAACCTCTAGATTGGGTTCTTTTGGGCCGCTAAAAAAAGCGTACGGGCGGCATGACATGATGCCATATAAAGAAGGAAGACTTTCTTGGCATTCTATGTAGCAATTCACTCTACTATGACCGAAAAAACATCCCGAAGAGGCTTCCTTGGCGCAGGTCTTCATCCCTTTTGATCCAGAGGGTGTGATATCTAACTTAGATACCAAGTTGCGTGCGTCAGCGCCTCCTGAAGTGCCTCCTGGTCAACGAGCGTCGGCTCTCCCTTGACCCCAAATCAACCCGATCGAAGTAACTTCGGAAACTCAATTTGTTAAAACTCGTATTTCAAATCATCAGAATAGCTTGCCAATCGCAGCTATCGAGAAGTTTGCGAAAGGGCGAAAGGAATGATGCATCAAGTTGCATTGTTAAAAACGGAAGTTGAATCTCTTCGAGTAGCGAAAAAGGCATTAAGCAAATGCCAAAAGGCAAAAAAAACCAAATGCGTGGAGGAGGAAGAAGCCTTACTCTACAGCAAGGACAAGAGCTACAGGTCCAGAGAGAAGATGGGAAGGGCGGAGAGCAAGGTCCGCAGGAACATGGGCGTCAACGGTTGAGGACTACGCCAAAGGAACGCAGATGTGGCACATGTGGCCGGCCAGGCCACAATTCGCGTACTTGTGAAATAGTGGTGAGAGGGCCTGAGGAACAGGATTCTGAGTGATTCGAATCGATTGATAGGGTTATGGTTCTGTTTCCAAAGATTGTAGTCAGATAATGGTGATCACGTGTCTCATTCGGTTGTTAAATACGATATCTAACCTCAGGAATGTTAAATGGATTTACCTGTTCGAGTAAGGAATCGTCAGTCGCATGATCCTGCACATGTCGTTATGCAGTACTTATGCATGATGGTGGATTCTGGGACTCATTAGGCATATAGTCTGCTATATTAAGAGTGGCGCTCCACTTCTGCGTTAGATGAGATTCAGCGACCAAGCACTGGCTCACTTTGAGGAGGTCTGGACTAAAAAACGGAGTCGTGACTTCTACATGGGTTTGATTTTGACCTCCTCACTTGAAATTTCCGACTGGTCCAGCCCCTAAAGAGAGGAAACAGATTCTAGATGCTGACCCGTTACCGGACCATCCAGTGGCCTACCCGTCCTGGTGCATGATCGAGCAGTATGCCATCTAAGTTAAACTTGAGTAACGTCAGCTGATCCGCATTTAGGAATAATATACATGTCTAGGGAAGAATTGGCCAGCGGAATTAGGAACTGGCGGTTCTGACATCGTTCGAGCCAAAGAGTTTCGCTACCCTGAACCGTCCATGTTTTGCCGCTTCTTTCGTGGTGGTATGATCTACTTCGCGTTTGCTTCTTTGTGTGTTTGTGCCTATTTCGGTAGTTTGTAAGTGATGCTAGGAGCCAACGCAGAGTATGTTGATCTATTGCAGTCAGCATCCGCTTGCTGTATCTAGGATGGCTAGATGATGTGAATCATCTGGCATTAAATCAAAGGCTGTGGCATCCGTTTACACAATGGGGGGCGCTTCAGGTCGAGATGAAACAATACCATAGCAGTCGTGAAGTCCCTCTAAGGTCTTGAAACGCACTCACGATCCGCAGCCGGAGTCCAACGAAAAGGTCAATCCATAAGCGGCCAGGAAATCTGAGAGTTATTCTTGTCAGAACGAAAGCAACGCTAAGTAACAAGAGAAAATCGCCTTCTGCCTTCCACAAACAGACTATCTCTTCTGACCGCCGGGTGGAGAAATTTATTGGACAGGGGGAAAGTAGCATGATACCATCAGAGAACTAAGCTGGGTGCGTCCGAAAAGATTCGTTAAAGCCGGCCGGACATAAGTTGTGACAGATAGGCACTACTGCCCTGAGACCAACGCATACTACATATCCGTACTGAACAGTCCAGTCCCTGAGTTATTGATGCAATCGTGCTCGTGCGAGGATGTGCGGCAGAGTATGACATGAAGACTACCATAATTTTTCCGACCTGTAGACGTTATTAGTCGTCGTCGAGATAAGCCAAAAATATTCCTTTCTTGTTGATCAACTCTGCGTAGGATCCGACAAGTCCCTTAGCAACTTATGTCACAGGGAGATTGCAGTTCAGTAATAGAGTCCGATTCTGGTGCTTGAGTACTTTATTGTTAACTGCGAAATTGTGATCTTTGCATACGCCTTCGCATACCTTCACATAGACTGATCACAAGCGTCGTCGGGTTCGGCAGTTGGCAAGACGATTAAGTTAAGCGTAGCTTGATTCACGATGATCGGGCGAAGAAGAGAATAATTCAGTGATAATATTCGGTAAATAAACTCAATGCTAGAAGAAATCTTCGATAAGATTCAGTGATAATAAAATATGCTCGTTAATCACTAAAGCTCGATGCGTTCCGCACCTTCAGACACGAAGGTTTACTGATGATTATTGTTAATCAGGCTATACCATCTCCTGCTCAGAGATACCAAATTGTACATCATACTCGTCCCAACGAGGAATGGTCCGTTACACCCTTGAATCTCCATCTTCATTACATATTCAATATTCATTATATTTGAATGTTCCATCTCAAAATTGCCCCTGCCTCCTCGGGTTAATGTATATCCGGCAACAACATTAGATTCCTCACATTCTCTGTAGTCCCTGCGCAATATGAGCAAATCCCGTTCGCTGCAAGCAGTCTCCCTCGACCACCTCAGACAAGGGTAGTTGTAAAAACGACGAACAAAATTTGATAGTGGAAATTATAACCCAGTCCAGCCTAACAAGAAGTAAACGGTCACCTCATTCCAGCATTGACACAGTTATGACACATCTGTGGTAGAATCAATATCTAAGGCAGAAGTCGAGAAAGCACTTTTGCGACTCAGACTTGGTGAGGAGTATTCAAGTGGAGACTGTGCAGGAACGGAACAAAGGAGGTTCAGGCCCAAACGTACATAAGGTAACAAATAGTCTTCCCACGACTTCATGTAATATAATAAGAATAAACACAACACAAACAAGCAATCCAGACCGAGAATCACGGATAGGAAGCAACATTATTAATACATGGTTGTCAATCGGACACTGCTTATGTCCTGCAAACGCTAACCAATCACATTGGACGGCTTAGCTGTCCGATTGTCTCACGGTACTTGCCGCTGCCGCCCACCTCATCTCCTGGATTACGCACAGGCGTAGGCGATAAGCTAACACTGATTCATACAGATGTTCCGGCGTTCCGTCGTTATCCTTAGTAAAACATTATATCACATTCCAATCGTACGCACTCGTGAGTCGCTAGACAACTTGTACGAATCTCGCTACTTCCATTCATGCGTAGCGGGCAGCATATCCTCGATGACAGAGCAATAACCGGAGATAGAAATGCCAAGTCAAAGTATTCTCGACCTACCTTCTATTCTATCCCATTGACAGTTAAATTATTTCATGCAGCAATCATGATTTGGCGAAACAAGGGGATTGTAGTTACTTTCTGATGACGAGTGGGGAGAAACAGCCGAATTCAACATTCACAATCCCGACGCTATGCCAGGAGACGCTCAAGCAAGAAGAGACAGGTCCTCGGGATAGATTTTCTCGCGTTAGTTTTTGATGGTGGCCGTACTAGGTTCAACTGAACCTAACCGCTGAAACTAACGCTTGTTAGAAAATCGTAACCTCTAAAAAGTACTCGTTTGCGGCTTGCCTAGTACACTTTGTTGCAGGGTGCCTCTTTGTAGCTGTGCGCTTATCGTATAGTTGCGTCAGTTCGTGGCTTGCTGTGCGACACGATTTGCTTCGGCTTGCAGCGTGCATTGTGGGTTTGCGATTTGCTCCAGCGGGCAGCTTGCTAATATGGTTTGTGGCTTGTTCGCATATTTTCCTTAATGGGGCTGGAAGTAGGGAATCTACCAGAGCCTCTATGTGGTCGTAAAGTAATCCCTATGGTGTAATCACACGAGAAATCTTCTTCTCTTTCCAAATCAGACTTAGATTTCTGTATTAAGTTCCTTGGCTCATAGTCGCTCGTTTTTCTTGACTTCCATAACACATCCGTTATTCTAGGATAAAATAAGATGGAAGCTTATATATTTTGCATGGCGCAGTGAATGATGCTCATTTTGTAGTTGTTTTGGAGACTACATACAGATTTGTAGTGCCCATTTGTATCATACTCATTTTACCCTTTTCATACCATAATTCTATGCGGAAGCTAACGATACTTTTTGCGCTTATTTTTTTTCCCAGCGTGGAAGTCATCTAATTCTACTCATACAACGCTGAAGCACATTTCATCTCTTGCTATCTGCCGAATCATCTCGATATATGATCATCCTTCAGATCTTGCGAGTACCATATCATTGTCGGACCATCGTTGATTTGTCAACTGGTTCCTTTGATTAATACACTCTTATGCCACTTAATTAATATCAGCTGATAGGAACGACTGCTGATCATTTGACCAAGCCCAATAAGATATTATTGCATTCATGTCGCGCCACACCAACTGGATGGAACGGTACAAACACACCCGGCCGCATTCTTCAGTCGCAAACTCAGACTTGCTAGCCCCGAGGCCCGAAAGGGTGCCGGCAATACCACCTTCCTCTACGAGTACCGTTTTCGATTTTAGCTGTTCTCGCAACCTCCTGGTTATCTCATCGTCGTCAGTTATCGCCTCACGAGCACCTTGAGGAAAAGGCGTTCGGGCTGATTAATTACCAAATTTTCTATTGCCCCGAATTAGAGCATCTCCAAGCCACTCGTCAATGCATGATGGATGGCTCAAAGACCAACTCGCCATGGATAATTGCTGATATTGGCATTTTACATCCTGCAGAAAGCGCTTTGCATAACGTCCGGTAGCTTATTCAGAACTAATAGCTCGTTTACGAAAAGAAGTCATTATATCACGCTATTTCTGGCCGACTCGGACTTTTTTGACAATCGATTGTGAATTCCTCCATCCGAGTTTCGTTAAGAACGGTGAAGAGATTGCTTCTGATCCAGAGAGCAATTTCTGGGTGGGAATTTACTCTGGCAATTCAGCTACCACCTATCACCCCGGTACGGCCGGGCAAACTGAGCGTCAATCTGAGTCCTCATGAGGACCAATGGGTTTCGAATTTTGCATTAACGTAAATGTATAACGAGCGGCGCACTTTCCACGCGACGCCTCCCCTTCATACTTGATACCTTTCCCCCTCCACATCAGAATATGGAATCTTCTTCTAATGAATGCAAGATCATCCTTGCCATAGAAACACTCCAAAGGTCCAAAAAACTAAGCGTTAGGGCCGCAGCAAAGATATATGGTATTAGTGAAACGACACTACGTCACCGACAACCACGACGCGATGTTCCAGCCAATTTGCGGAATTGACCGACCTAGAAGAATCAGTCCTTGTTCAATACATCCTCGACTTAGCTGCCACAGGATTTCCTCCTCGGCTGTCTTTGTGGGAGATATGGCAAATCGACTTCTCGCGACACTTTACGCGCCACGCGTCGGGACACGGTGGGCTTCGGACTTCGTCAAGCGCCTTGGGTTTCCCAGACACCTAACAACCCAACCGAAGCCTCATCACAGACTAGTTTCATCAAGAATCGAATTGCCCGTCATCAAAATAGCTCCCAACCTTAATATACGAAGCTGTTGACCAGTTTACCAAGGGTACATCGAAAATGAGTTGGCATTGTTGAAGTCGACGAACCAGATCCTTCGGCAAGAAATGGAGGAGCTTAGCAAACGCCGGAGGGCTAAAAAACACCTCTACAGCAAGAAGGATCACTTAGTCAACAGGAAGCACAAGATTTGCAAGACGAAATGGACATTGTGCAACAGCTAAAGCAGGAAACGCAGGCAAGTAGTGTTAGGAAGCGAATGGAAGAAACGCGCGCGCGGCGCTGTGGCAACTGCGGCGAGACCGGACACAACGTGCGCACTTGTCAGATTGTAATAGAGATGTCTGAGGAAGAGGATTCTGAGTAGTTTCAATTGATTTTAGGCGGTTTGGTGGATTTGTCGGGATGTTTTATTACGTGGGTGTGGGAAAGTGCGCCGCTCGTTTGGATGCGCCGCTCGTTATACATGTACGTTAATGAAATTAATAATTAATAATCCCCGGCAGGAGGCGACAGGATATACACTTTTTGTTCGTATGTGTATCATTCCAACGAGTTGACTTTCTTCCTGCCGGGTACTCCCATCGCCAGGGATGGTTCCCCATAACGCCATAACCCTGACAAAAGTTGTCTTTGCGCCCACGATTCTCCGATTGCGCATGTGAAGGAACGTTGACGTTGCTTCATATTCATGGTCCTGACGGCTGGCTGGCTTGTTTTGTTACTGTTGGTCTGTATATATTAGGTTACATCAACGAGTGGGATCCGTTTATCATATGTACATTGCTGCCTGAACTTTGGTTTCCCATTCATGCAGTGTCTCTAACTTAATTAAAACAACGTCTCCAAGGCTCCACGTTCTCCTCTCCAACTGCAACACTTCTCACTTCTGTCGCAGACATTGTTGACTATGTGCGCAAGTAATAGCCTACTTCTGTAATACCGAAGGGACAGCATTGAACCCTGTTTTGATTGGTAAAGAAACGTCCATATCTCCGTTTAGCTGGAATAGACGGCCCAGCTTATAATATAAACATGTGGAACGAGCACCCAATCGATACTGAAAGTGCCCTGTTCTTCACCTTGATTCTTATCTAATTCGGGGTGTCCCCATCTAATACGAACATTTCTTGTACTTCTACTGCAAGATAATGGTCAGATCTCTTTTGCATCCACAGTATTCATACAGCCACACTTTAGCAGGAGCCTATGGACAACACTTGTTCGACCAGCTTTAACCAATAAATTCGCATATTCTTGATTATTTATTGTGTCTCTCATTCGATGAAGCAGGCCCGCTGATTATATAGATTTATCATCGACACATGGCGGGCATTTTGTCGATCCCAATCCGTACTATTCCTTGCCAATGTATGAACTTCAATCTCCTTACTTCATTTAGCCAGTGACTATGACCGCGAGAATTGCAATAGAGTTCTTAAGGGCCCAGACCGAACAAAGGTGCAATTGTACTGCATGTAGCAGTTAATTTCTGTTTTAGTAGTATTAACGATGATACCGTAGAGTCTCAATCCGACGTTGTAGTGTAACTTGAAGATCCAAACGCTAATGTAGTTAAGTTAACTCCAAGGAGCTCTTTCGGTAACTGTGAAAGGCAGCAACTCTGCTACCGTCCATCTTAGGAGATATCTTTCAGGTTTCGTTTGAATGGGAGAGCTCATTACTGTACTGCCAAGTGGCACTAATTGTTTGTGTCTTGGGGGTGAAACTGTAATGCCTGCAATAGCATGCTTGTGCAGAATGAAGCTTCATATTACTAATTGTCGTTCCTTTCAGAGAATTGTAGGTCTTCCAGGTACAGCCAGTCAATCTGCTGACATCGAATGAATCCCTTTACCACTTCTAGTTTCTAGATTCATAGATTGCTCATCCTCCTAGCAAAAAACCCACAAAAACTCGCAAAACCCGCAAAAATGCGAAATTAAGCAGAGTGTTTGGGAGTCTTTTGACCCCATAGGGGCTTCCAATCCACGAGGGACTTGCACTCACAGAAGCACTGCTGCTTCTATACACGCGGGGCTAGGTCCCAGCGTGGCAGCCTCCCGAGAGATGCCACCACTTGCCATCATGCTCTCAGAGCAAGACGAATTCAAACATTAAAATCGCGGTCAAAGACCGAGGTACTCGAAATGCGAGTACTTGTGCAAATAAAGATATGCACAACCACATAGAAAAGGAACGTCCATTTGGACAAAGGTGTAGGAAACATCCTCAGGGCAAAAACCCAGTGGAAAACAAATTCCCAAACCTACACCGTTCCTTATGAGCTTGATGGCTCCCCCCAGTGCCCACACTCCAGTACGCTTTGCGGAAACCGCTGCGTGCTCATTAAAGAGGATTTCAGTCCGTCAGAACTCCCCTCATGCCCCCAGATGAGAATATGTCGCCGGAACCAGTTGTGGACCAAGCGGCTTGGTTCTCACCGCCTGGGTCAGCTGGATCCGGGATGTCCTCGGCCACATTCGAGTACGCGTCCCCGGCACTGGTAGTGTCCAAGTGGCTTGGCTTTCGCCATCCTTGGACTTACCCTTGCTCCAAGGCGATTCAGCGTACCCGAATTGAAGATGCCCCCGTGCCCATGCGTCAAAGAGTCTCCACTTTGCCCCCAATAGAGGACGAACTGCTGGAACCGGCAGTGTACAAGCGGTTTGGCTCTGGCCACTCGGACTCAATCCGGGTTCCAGGCTGCCCTCTTGCCCACAATTGAGAACTCTGTCTGGCTACATAAATGTTAGCTTAGTGACCAGGTTGTTGGAATTCTGAATGTATACTCGCTTGTGATTGAAGAGGATCTCAGCCAGTCACAGGCTCCCCTCTCAGCTCACTGCAACTGTGTCGCTGGCCAGGCGACTTAGTTCTCAGTTGTCAAGTTGTAAGGGCAGCAGCAGCATCAACAGCGGGAAAAGATGGCCGTATTTATAACCAGACGAGAGGCAACGAAACCAGCGCGCGTCGGCGGCGAGTTGCGCGAGCGCGGTCACTAATTAACTGTATGATTGTTGTCTTCTGTGCGAATCTCCGTCCGAGCGCGATCGTGTTTCAGTGTGAATCACTTAAGCGGAAGTCTTGCAGCCACCAAGGGAGTGTCGGATTGGGGCTGATCCGCAATGACGCGAACAGCCACTCAGTATTGGCAAAACCCTCATGACGATTTGAAAAAACTGCTTTCTCCAAGATTCCGCATCAGCTGGGCCACTGTGGACGTTTAGTGCATCGCGAATTGCGGATGGATGAGAGAGGGACGCGTTGTTGACGCGTTGTTGACGCGTGAAGAAAACGCGGCGACGGACGCGTCAGCCACGCGCGACAGCGTCCGATCTGTGTAACGCCATGAGTCTTGGTAAGACAGTCATCGCTTCGAATGCGAAACATTAATTAATTCATTGCATGAAATAGCCGAGATTGCATGAAGTAGAGGTTTGATTTCGGCGTACTGACGCGACCGAGCGCAGAGGCGCGCACGGACAGGTAGTCAAATGAATCCACGTCCTCGCCAGGCGCCGATGTTGCTGATATTTTGCTTCTTTTTGATATTCGGCAGGGTATGCATATCCTTCCTCATTAACGATCAGTTACAGAAATACAGACTTACTGCTACTGCAGACCGGCGTATCGAATCTGTCGATTAGAGTGATCTCCTGATGAGTACACGGTGCTAAACCGGGACTTGATAGCATATATAATGGAGGGTTGTCCCGCATGTAGAAAGACTTGTATTAACGATAATCATTTATCGTTGTACAACTTATAGCTTAGCTATCAAAGTATAAGCTATTTCATTTAGTTCCCTCGACTCCCTTAATGTCAAAAAATAATTGGCTAATTTAAGAGGTGTTGCATTTGTGTCCTGCGGCGGTTTGGGACTTGCATTTGTGTTCGCGAATCGGCATGGCAATTTCTGTAACAAGGCGGGGAAGCCGACCGGGAGAGTAAATGGGCACCCCATGCGGCTGAGATTAAAGACCACAGTTATTGCCAAATCGTACAATTTTCCAACAGAGTCCACTCGATTATATGTCGCTTAGGTTCTATGTTCCAATTGACATTCACATCTTGAAAATATGAGAGATGTCGGTTAGATACTCTTTCCACAGGTAATAAACTGGGAAACCTTCGAAGCTAGATTGGATAAACTTAACCGATACTGGATATCGGATACTGCCAGTTCATTTCAGTGCTAAAGAAGTCATATTTGGATAACACTGCACACTTTAAAAGTGCATCGGTCCCGGAAGACAGACGTATGCACGGATCTGTACTGAAAACTTACATGCCACCCGTCCTTGCAGTTGGTACCAGCCACTAGCAAAATTCCAACACCTCTTGCAATGTTCAGCGTCTTTACTTCACCCAATCACCTCAAATACGGACAATGCGATGCATCGCGTTGAATTGTCGAATAATATCTGCGAATGTAATAAAGATCGGGAAGCACTGTACGTTGCAAATTCTAACCGTTGCCCTTTGCCAACTCTGGGTCCTCGTCCAGCCTGGATATGCGAATTACCAAAACCTAAATCTATAAAGACGCAAAGAAACACAAGGAAGTAAGGAAAGACCAAAAACAGCCGCAATTAAAACTTGGACAGTTGAGGGAGTCTGAACATGACACATCCGCTTATTGTTCCCAACCTACTACTACAATGATTGGCCCGAAATTCGTAAAGAGGTATATCATATCTATATGCCGACTATCTAACATTACTCAACTTGGTCTTGGATGACAGCCTTCTTCGCGTGGGGGCTGACCCTGGCAGCTACTAGATGGAAGGCTTGCGGCGGAGACCTCCGGCAGCTTTTAGATGATAATAGATGATAACACATCATATGCTGTGACTCTTAATGGGTGAAGTGGACCAGTAGGCCATTTGACGTCGAGTATGCTGTCGAAGCCATGGTAGAGGCGTGCGTTCCGTCTTAATCGGGCCCAAATTTCAAATTGTCGATTGCTACCATCACCGGCTCCAGTTATTCCGGCCGCTATCAGCCACAAGCAGACTGCAACACATTGTGCGAGTGTCATGTAATAACGACAAGCGGTTCGTATAGCAATCAGTTGTGAGCAGGCTGAGTGTACTCGTGATTCCGATTATATCTGGTCGAACACTTCTGTCGGGTAACTTACATAAAGGATGGTCAACACTAGCAAGTGTGTTGCAATAAAAGGTGCCACTACAAGCCGGGTAATTCGCGAGATAAGACCTCCGTCGCGGCAAGTCAGCATGCACAACTGAGGGTCGATTTCTCACTCACCATCCTCTTCGGTGTTGAAGAGCCTGACGTCACCTCCTCCTCCATCCGAGTTCCCTGCTCCGGGTCTTCTCGGCACGCAGCTCATACGATCAGTCGCTGTCATTCCATTAGAAGATCTGACGTGTACTGTACAGCTTTTGAGCAAGATCTTCACCGGCAAACACATCGACTGTTTCAATACTCAGAACTTTGGAGCGAGTTGGATGTCACATTCACTGCATCGTACAGACAGAAAGTCAGACAGTATAGTGCGACAGATGGCTGTTTCGACTGGCGTTGCAGATCACAGCGCGTGTGGAACTTGCAGTAGCGACTTGGCCGCAGTGCCTACAGAGATCCTGCAAAATATTGCAAATCACTTGCCGGACCGCGCGCTGTGTTTTCTGTTAGCCACATCACGAGACATCCATCATCAACTCAGTTCCAATAGATATTTTTGGCGGACACGATTTCATCTCGCGTTTGATCCCGCTGTGTTTGTTGAAGTTGATCATGTGACTGGCCGACAAATCTTGGTGACAGATACAGTGCGGTTGAAGGAACTCGAGGCTAAGTACGACTATCGGACCCAATACCAGGGCCGGATCAAGTTCTTGCGACATAAGCACTTTGTACTCGACGATATGGAATACGCAGTATCTATGCTTGCAGACCACAAGAATCGAAATTACCCTTGGCTTAAGACTTCTACTGCCATCGAGGAGTTCTTGTTCCGCATGCCCCTTTCATTAGCACCAAGTGAGAAGCATTTGTATATGTTCAATCTTATTAAGTCTGTCCTTATTCCTGCACTGGGATTTCCAGGAATTTCCCCTAGACCGCTGGATCCTGTCTATCGCATAGTATACGATTCGCCACGTCACCCACTATTCGATCCGGTCACTGGTATGCCTCAGGTGCATGTTATTGCTGCACTTGTGACGTTTTGGCAAATGATGAATGTTCAGAGCGGGCTCGGAGAATTTCACAAGGGCATGGATGCAGTGGAAACATTACGGCAGATCTATCAACCTCGGAGAAGAACTGGACAACTCAAGTATAACCGAGCGCCATCACTTTTCGTCAAAGACAACGAACTGGCTCTGTTGGATACCAAAGATGATGATGATGATGATGATGATGATGATGATGATGCAAGTACGAGTATGTCACCGGACATCACGATTACTGATAGTGACGACATGTCGCAGATGGAGGATGGTTCGGCTGTGTCCGGCAAGAGGGATGACGACGAATCGGCTTGGGAGACAGAGACAGATGGCGAACCAGTTTCGGACGACAGCAGGATTTTTCTCGGAGCCTACGCTTTCTTTAATTATTGGGATTTTGAACTATTTAGGTCGGCTCCTCTAAGTTCAGAGACACGACGGTCCATTATTGGGGACATTGTTGATTGGCATATCGACGTGCCAGACGAAATATGTGGGCCGATATCGCTCCGGGCTACAGGGACATCTCACCAGCTAACTGGAATTACGGAGCGGCGACGGTCAATCGTTGAAATAACGCCTATCGAAGAGCCAATTATGGGTGTGAGGGGCTGGGCGGTGTTTAACATGCGTCAGTTGGAGTTTGAGGTGGACAGGGACTTCTTCGAAGAACAGAGATGGATCCACCGCGCAGTCATGCTACCAGGAAGTAAAGCGGTTGTCGGACGATGGCACGATGGTTTCGATGATGATATTGAACGGGCTGTTGAGGGTCCCATTATTTGGGTTCGAAAATAAAACTTATGATATATTAGGAATGTTTCGGATGGATGGTTTGGCTCATATACGGCGTATCCGCATGCTTTTGGTTTCAATATTTGGACTGATCAATTAATAATCTTAATATGATATAGACTTATTGTGTAATGTGCACTTGGATAGTGGGTATAATGCCGTTTCATTTATATGCTCCGAGAAATGCAAGTCTGGTTCCACTGTGATAAATCGATTAACAGAGTAGATGCAAGATTTATGCTGTTGTCATGATTTCTTGATGGCCATGCGTTCCGCTGACTTAATTTCAATTATGAAATAACAAGTTCATTACTGTGGATCGTACATGCGCCGTAGATACATTGTCATCGGCATTTTTCGTCGTCTTCACAGACGACGCTTTCGCTCGCGCTCGGACTCGTCCGTTGCGAACTCGCACCTGACATGGTTTCTGTGCTCTCGTCTGGTTATAAATATCTCCACTTGTCCCCGCTGCTGCCGCTGCCGTTCCTTGTCATCGTCTTGCAAGGTGAGAATGGAACCCGGGAGTGCTAAGAGGGCGAGAGCCAAGCCACTTGGTGCTACTACTGGTCCAAGCCGCGCCACTTGGGTCCGCAATTGGCCCCTTTGTCGACAGCGTCGAGAGGAGAGCTTGTGGCAGGCTCATAAGGAACAGTGTTGGGATTTACTCCGCGATAGGGCTGTGACGGATGCGGATATCCGCCTAATTAGGGATCGGCACGGATACACGGATAACTTATATATCCGCGGATATCCGTCAAAATTACGGATACGGATAGACATTAGGCAGACACGGATACGGATACGGATACGGTAAAGCAATCTTGATTAGTCATATCCGTGGATCACGAATATCCACGGATATCCGCGGATAAGACACATAAATAAAGTTATCATGCAAATTATTTCCGAAGGAGGTATTGAATTTTCGGCTGTGTCGGGAATGATAGTCATAAAGATCAACAGCTTTACGCAGTAGCTTGGCGAGGAACGTAGTAATAGTCGGTTCAGGCTATTGACTCTGTTAAAGAGTTTATATATGCCGCAATAAAATCCGTTTGTATTTCTTTGTTTCCTTCTTTTAATAATGTTAATAATGGTAAGTTACTGTACTAGAATTCCTTAATATTATATTCATGCATTATTATTTATAACGTGGGTGATAAGCGAGCCGCGCATACTAGCGAGCCGCGCACATTCTACGACCCTTCCAATGTCTAAGCCCAATTACGACACAATAACAAAGTCAATCAATTAAAACTAATCGGAACTATGTATAATAGACGTTTCTTTATTTCCATCGCAAGTCCGGAGAAGCAGGCATTTGACACGTCGATGAGTAGCATGCGACAGTGCGTCGAGTGGCAGTTCGGAGCCATGCTCAATATGTTCTCGTTCCTGGACTACAAGAAAATTCTCCAAGTGGGGCTCCAACCGGTTGGCATTTATTATTAATTCAATTGTTCCGCAATATTTGTCATGCATAGAGCATAATCAAACTGCGCGTGATTTACTCGATTTAAGAGTAGAAGGGTAGTTTATGAGAAGAAGTCTCTGATATTTAATGGCTTGGTCTCACAGTTTAATCGATACTTCACAACACCGTCATTATACTTCACATTAGCTAATATTAGACCAGCTTCTAATTATCTCTCATGGCCTACTTCTGCAGCACCGCGTCCAGGAGCTGCTGCCTTTGGTGGCGCAAGTCTTTCAGGATTCCCACGGGGTCAACAAGGGCATCGGCGAGCTACTGGCTTTGCTCTAAGAGCCTCGTCCACAGCGCCGGTTTCGCCAAATTCGAAAGAAGTTTTCGATGAGCCGTACGTCACCCCAATACAGCAGATGCTTTGAATCGATTATATATATTATATATATATCGCATCCTGGCCCATGTCAATTCACTCATTGCTGATCTACTTCTTCCAAACGTCCCTACTAAATCATAGAGTCTGCTCGGATACGCTAAACGAACCGCAAATTCGTTTAACATACTTAGCAGAAGAAACAAAGCCCTTAATATCTTCGTTTTCGTTTAATTACACACCCTTTATGCACTAAGGGGCCAGTGCACCTTCTCGAACTAGCATTGTAAGCCAGAAGCTATATTCATGTACACTAATTTTTTCACGACTCAGATGATATTGTCTGTATTCAGCTACAGCGTCCGACGAATTCGGCTATCTTTTCCAAAGGCGATGAGCAGCACAAACAAACAAAGACCCCTCCTGTATATTAATCTTCACAAACTTCGTCGAACGTGCGCGCAGTCCGGCGTTCATATTAGTGCCGTAGACCTGTACCGTTCAGGCTGAAGTAAGACTTCAGTCACGATTCAGGGCGAATGATTGATGAAGCTTAATCTGACGTGACCATGGCTCGGGTTCGTGGGCAAAATCAACTGAACGAAAAGCTCGCTTGAGTACACCGCCATGAACACGCTGTAAAATCAGGAAACGCCGGATGACAGTTGTCAGTACGGACTTCAACAGCGCCGGTCATACGGGCAGATAGATTACTCCTGGCCTAGCTTAGTCAGACGAAACTTGTCTTTATACACGTAACGATCTGATCGCTTATATTTCGCAACCATCAAAGATAGGAAGGCAGAAGCAAGATAAATGGATTCTTCTGCATTCTCCACGCCGTCACCATCGTCAACGCTACTGCTGCTTCCGAATGAACGTGTGCGCTCCCTTACAGAACCAGTGAAAGAGATCTCGCACAACCACTTCTGGATATTTGGCTACGGCTCACTCATCTTCAAGCCGCCACCAGATGTCGAGATGGCTGTTCCAGGATACATATCTGGCTACATCCGGAGGTTTTGGCAAAAGTCGCACGATCACCGCGGAACGCCTACCGCTCCAGGTCGGGTTGTGACCCTTATTGAACGCGAGTACTGGGAGACTCTGGATGATCCCCATGCCAAGTTTGAACGACCAGACAGTCGCACGTGGGGTGTGTATCATCTCCTCGATATTATATCTGACGTATAGCTCACTAACGAAGATTTTCATTAGGCGTCGCCTATAAGATCGTCCCTGAAAAAGTGCGACATGTCTCTGCAGTGTTGGATCTAAGAGAGCAAAACGGCTACACGGTTCACCTTGTCCCCTTCTCTCCGTCCAAGTCAGCGGCATCCCTTTATTCGACCATCCCAACGATTGTATATATCGGTACGCCGGACAACGATGCTTTTGCTGGTGTCGAGGCCGATCTAGACGGTCTCGCCAAGCTTATTCTCACATCTAAGGGTCCGTCGGGACATAATAAAGAGTATTTATTTAAACTGGGCGATGCACTCGTGGATCTGCATGGTCGCGACGGCGAAGAAGATGACTATCATGTAATGGATCTAGTCCAGCGTGTGAGGAGGCTTGAGGCGGTTGAAGACGAGATCATAGATAATTGAATGTCATACCTACGGAGTCGATTGAACATAGCAGTCGGGTTGGACTTTGGAGTCTGGGCTGATAGAACTTTCGCTGTTAGACCTATTGTTGCACCAAATTATTGTAACCATTTATTGTATCTATTATTTACAGAATCCTCGATAACCAATCCAATTTTGATCAAACCGGTAAAAAATCGCGAAACGCCGTCAAAATTAAATAATACACATATCGACAAGAAAAAGAACGGACGAACAAAATGGGGCTTGTCACCGAGCGTCAAATGCTCCCATGTGTCCAAAACAAATCCTAACATGCTGCAGAAATGGTGCTCACAGTAAACCCAAAACTAAATAAACTATTAGATAATGCTAAGTTTTAATTCGCTTGTCTTCTGAACCTTCGCCGTCGTCTTCGTCACTCCATCCCCTCCTTTTCAGGCCGGGCCCATCCGAGACCTCGCGCTCGCCGAGACCGGTGCGATCGCGATTAAACGACTGCGCTGCTGACGAGACAACTGGCGTGTGAAATTGGAGCGGACTTGGTAGTAGGTCCTGGCCTAGCATTCCATTCTTCGCGCTGAACTGCAGACCCCAATCCGCTGGTGTGTACAATGTCGACGGCGACGGTAGTAAGTCCGACACATACCGCGATGGAAGAGCCGAAATTGGTGTTTGCTCTCGCGCATTTGGCATGCTAGTCGCATTAACAACGGTGGCATTCGCAGCACCAGATGTCGCTTGCGGGAATGTATGCGATGGACCGGATGCACCAACACTACTAAGTGACGATGGCCGAGCAAATGGGTTTCCGGGGCCACCAAGACTGTTCGCATTCAGATACGTGGACGGTGACGGCGGTGGCAGCAAGACTACCGGTGACGACACGTCTTTCACAGCAGATATCGGTGGGCCTGAGTTGTTGTCTTGTGACGCCGGTGAGGATGAGACGGCAGTTGACGGATCAGTTGACGGCGCCGCTGTATTATGTCCCTTTTGTGCATGCGAGTTCGGTGCAGGAGCATTCTCGTCGGGTGGAATTCGTAGCTTCAGCTTCGGACGCATATTTGAGCTGCTAGCAGCCGACGATGGCAAGCTGGCTCCATCAATAAAATTCGGCGGACTGACAGACGACCGAGGATACGCCGTATTCGAGGCTCCCGGCAGCTTGTTCCCGCCACTATTTCGCGCTACAGACCCCACATCGACGCTCTGAGCCCGCGGCGAGTTTGATTGCCTTGGTCCGACGTTCATTGGTTCAATAGTCACGTTGGGCCTGTGTGACGGCGGCTGCGGCTGCTCTCGCCTAGCATTATCTGCCGCCACATTCGAAATTTCTGGCACGGATGTGGAAGATTTCGAGCGATATTGCATGCGCATGTCGCTGGTTTGCGTCGGCGCACCGACTTGATACTCAAACTGTGGCATATGGGGCGGGACTGTGTTTGGTCGCGCATCCACAAACTGCTGACCATTCTGGAACTGAAATCCCAACTGGAAGTTATAGGCCTGCTGCTGCGCTAGCTGTGCATGCTGTGCTCGTACTGACTGACTCGGCTGCGGCTGCGGCCGAGGCGGAAGCGTGTAGAAGGCGTCACCTGGGAAGGAAGCCAGGGTGGCGGCTGCCATTCCCGCGCTATTGGATAGTGACGTCTGCATCTGGCTCGTTCCTGGTATTAGGTGATGCATTGACGCACTTACTGAAGGCATGGCGCTGCTCCTGTTACCGCCTTGTGTCTGCGAGGCCACAGACGTATGGGAATGGGACCGCGAATGAGATCCCGATTTCGTTTGCGGCGGAGAGACATTGAGATGGGGAGTCTGCTGAAGTGGATTCGTGGTGTTTGATCTGTTGATGGCAACGGAGGAGAGTCGCTTGGATTCGGGGGGATCAGGTGTGACGTTTTCGGAGAAATTTTCGTTGTCGTTTTCGTTTTCGTTTTCGTTCTCGTTGTCGTCATCGGTTATCTCAGATCCCCTCTGAAAATCAGCCGGCCCTTTGCTTTCATGGGGAGTTGTCTGCCATTATTAGCACAGGTCAGGAAAGCAGCAAGCCATCAACCTAGAAGCTGTCAAGGACTAGTGAAATAACGTACGTAATTGTATCGATCGATGAGCTGCCTGGTGTCACAGGACGTAAACTCGTAAAGCTTTTTATTGTGACCGAAGATGATGACGGCGATGTCAACTGAGCAGAGGACGGAGAGCTCGTGAGCCTTTTTGAAGAGACCGGCCTTGCGTTTGAGGAATGTGACAGAGCGATTGCGCTCGTCCTTGAGGGGCTTGATGAGGATCTTTCTTCGGCCCATATTATTTCAAGCGGGACACGTATACGGGACGCGGCTAAGTACTGGGTGTTAAGTGCGTGGGGGCACGGGGACCAGAAGAATGTGCTATGGGACCGACCGAATAGTACGAGCCGATGATACTGGGCAAGGTGCTGGCGGTTATGCTAAGTATAGCAATGCTATCGCAAGGGCGGGTGACGGAGAGGTGCAAATGGGTCACAGGTAACCACTGTGACGTCAAAGTCAAGCGAGCCAATGCAAACCACTATATCTATATTTAGCGTCCCTGAGATGAACAGGAACAGCAACAATCATTATATTATTGGCACCATGCATCAGAGCAACAAACCCCTTGGCAAGTTCTACTACTGACGGCCTAATCGTTACTACAAACTAATAGGAATGCATTTTATCACTCTGCGCGTCATTTAACAAGCGCGCATGAGAGGCTCATATTTATTTCCGTAGCAGAATACTTATGACATCGAATCGCGGCTGACAGCAGTATATCAACAACCGGATTCTATGTACATGCTGCCAAAAATACATAAATCATACTTCTTTGTCCACTGTGTCCTAATTCGTCTTCTTCGCCGCCTCATCTTCCGCGCCTGCCCCGTCCGCCTCTTTCGCCAGGAGGATATTACGCGCCGGCTGCTCCGACTCCGGCTCCTCGTCATCCTCGTCATCGCTGCGCTCATCCTTTGTGATCTCCAAGAATATCAGCCGGTACGCAATCCGGCAAATCAAAAACAGCCAGTACGCGTTCACCGCCTGCAGCGCAAACAGCAGACTAAACGTTATGTACTGAGAGATCCAGCACTTGTACTGCTGTGTCTCCCAGTCCAACGTGAAGTCGCCTATCGTCCGGAACTCCGTCGCTACCGACCACAGAATCCGCAGGCTCAGGTAGTGCCGTGAGTAGATCCACACACCCATGAAAAACAGGAAAAATGGCCCTGTCATCGGGTGGTTGAGGTAGTTCAGCGTCTTCGACGTCGCCAGCGCCAAGTCACTCACGTCCATCGTTATGTACACGGCAATCCCAATCCACGTGAAGTGAAACCGGTACGAGCAGAAAATTAGGGCGATCGTCACAATGTGGTGGAACACAAGCTCCTTGAAATCCTTGCGCGGCTTCTCAAGCTGCAGAAACAGCACCACTGACTGCTGCACCCAAAATGCTGCCTGCAGGAGATAGTAAAGTTTGAAATCGAGCTCGTGCGACTTATGCGGGTAGTTCTCGTACATCGGCCGCGTCTCAAAATACCACAGTGGCATGTGGTGCATAATGTACTTGCTCCAGTTAGTGTCTGCTCTACTATATATTTGCTATCCTCACGACTTACAAGGCCCCACGGCGACATTGTCCCATAATACATAATGCTGTACGTCTGCTCCATAAACCGCTTGATCTTGCCTCGCTTGGTCAGGCCGCACCACTTGGCCATTGGTTCGAGAATTTGCTGCATCGAAAACTCCCGGAGGAAGCTGAACACAAGCATGTAATATGCCACGAAGCAAAAGTCCTTCTTACCCTTGCCGTACATTATCGTGCTGCCTTCCACCACAGGCATTATCTTGTACGACGGGAACAGGAATGAGTAGATCGGATTGCTAGGCGTCTGGTCCGTTGACAGCGCAAATAAGAGTAGTGGCAGCAACAACAAAATCAGCGGAGTCACTGTCAGGCCCGTTAACCATGCAGTCATGCCAGTCATACACGACAAATACATACCCCAAGTCTTCCGATACGCAGTCTCACGGTAAACCATCCACAGGCGCTCGATCGATGTGAGCTTCTTTCCCCTGTCTCTAGCCGAAGGGGCCTTCCCGGAACCGTCGGACTGAGACAACGCCCTTTGACGGTGCTGACTACCCCGGATCTGCGTGTCAGTCGGAACCATCGTGCTCAGACTTGGCGATGCGTTATCACCAAGAGAGAATTGGCCTACCGAGGACGTTCGTCGGCTGCGCGTAGTTCCACTCGCTGTTACCGCCTCTGAAAACTGGGTCGACATTTATGTTGTTTATCTAATTTGCTGCTGTATGGCGACTAGGCTCGTCCGTAGCTAAAGCTCCGTCCAATCGAAAGGACTGCTAGGGTAATCTAGTCGAATCACCAATTAGTATAGCTGCCTTCGTGCTGCCGAGACGGCGTCTGTCGATGTTGTCGAGGGCAGTCGGACCTCAATCTGTGCCAAGATGTACTGCAGAATATACTGCTTTGGGCAGCGTAATCACAAAACCTCGCACGTCGACAGCGCTCAAATCTTAAACTTAATTTTTATATGTAATATTATACAACAGAAGCAGGCGCAGATGGCGAATGCGAGGCGATGGGCGAGTGTTGCACAATGAGAGGTTTTAGAATTTTGAGTCTGTCTGCCAAAGTATCGCAACACCTATAGCACGAGAAGGTTAGGGTTATCCGCTACACGATGAGTTGATTTAGGCGGTCACCAAACCGCGGATTTGAACTTGCGAACAAAATGCCGAGATGTGGTGGTCCCGCCCTGCATGCCTTTTTTAGCCACTCTCTTCTGGGAGAAGGGCGAGTAGCTCGCCCGAAGGTCGAGTGACTGTGTCGCATATGTATAGATTCTTGAGCTGAATAAGGAACATCCATTTGGACAAAGGTGTAGGGAAAATTCCTCTGGGCAAAACAAAAACCCAGTGGGAAAACAAATACTCCCGGAGGTAAAAACCTAACACTGTTCCTTGCGAGCCTGACGGCTCCCCCCGTGCCCACAGTCGAGAACGCGTCGCCGGAACTGGTAGTCGAACTCACCTTGTTCGAGGCGAATCAGCATATCGAATTTAAAGAAGAGTCTGTCAGGACTCCTCTTCCCCCGTGCCCATAGTCGAGTACGCATCGCCCGAACTGGCGGGCGAATCAGCGTACTCGTATTAAGGAGAGTCCGTCAAGGACTCGCCTCTTGCCCCAGAGAGGACTAACTGCTAGAACCAGCAGTGTACCAAGTGGCTTGCCTCTGGCCACTCAGACTCACCTCAGGTTCCAGGCTGCCCTCTTGCCCACACTTGAGAAACTGTCTGCCTACATTAATGTTAGCCAAATGACCAGGTTGTAGGAATTCTGAAGTATACAATACTCGCCTGTGATCGAAGATCTCAGCATGCCACAGGCTCCCCTCTTGGCTCTCTGCAGGCTGTTCGCTTGCCAGGCGACTTAGTGCTCGTTGTCAAGTTGAGAATCTATGTTCTTGTAAGACGATGACGAGGAAGGGGGGCAGCAGCAGCGGGGAAAGATGGCCATATTTATAACCAGACGAGAAGCACAGAAGCTGGGCGAGTGGGCGACCCGCGCAACAACATCCGATCTGTGTAATGTCAGAGTCTTAGCAAGACAGTGATGAGTCATCGCTTCGAATGCGAAATATTAATTTATTGCATTCTGTATTATTACAGGCGCGTTTGCGACGCCTTTGAGCGTGTTAGATTTGCATCCTGTTCCGGACCCACCACTTGAGCCGCACTCGCGATGCGCGCGGACAGGCAATTTCGAATAAACAGATCACTCAATGGACGTGACAATAATGCTACTAAGCTCGGCGCCTACGCGACGACTAGTTTGCGTTCCGCACTCGTCCGTCTTCAGCTTTGGCGGAGTAGCGCACATCGGACAAAGAGTTCACATGCACATTTGCCAATATAGCGCAGTCTGAGAATCGGACAGATGGACTAAACCGTCGCTCACTAAAACACGTACCACACTCGCGTCTTTCGATCCCATGATTTAGCGACGCGTTCCGTTGACAATTGGAAAACAGTATGGCACCCGTCACGTCAACAAAATTCCTACAAAGGGTATGGTACTTTGTGCTGGTTGGCCATGCGGCTGGCCGACTGGCCTAACCGCTCCAAGTGTTAGGGCAGCATGCCCTACAATGTCCACCGAACTTTTCCGCCCTATTAGGATGTATAACCCTAACATTCTCGTTCAGGTGTATCGCAACGGCATTGGGGTAGTGGGACCCTCACTCTGGCCTTCCCACCCCACGCTTACGTTTGAGGCACGCACAGCGTGCTATACTCTAATCTGGGGGACAATCGCAAGCAGAGAAGACCGCATGCAAGTCGACGTCCAAGACAATAGCCGTCCTACACTTCTGCTAAATCATCCACACTATAATCATTGTAATACTTTGACCAATAATCACATAATATTTATATAGTAACTCGCACAAACAATTGTATAAATATAACAATAGAGATAAACAAACAAAAACCACTCATCTCAACGACGCCGCATCGTAAATGCGCAATAAAGCTGTTCTGCTAATAGTGTGCATTAATTGTACAAATCGTCGTCTCCCTCGTCCGCTCCAAATGCCGCCTGCCCCTCGGAAACACCGGTCGTGCCGGCGGCCGCCGCCTCGGCATCGTTAGAGCTGAATCGAAAATTGCCAAAGCTTCCCCGTGACATCTGCAGCGTGTTGGCATATGCCTCGTAGCGACGCAAATCCGCGTCGCTAACACTTCGTCGAGCAGTCTTCATCGCTTCCTCAAAGTGGCCCTTGTTGATGTAGGGCACAGGGTCCTCCATTGCGACATCCTCATCAGACTTCTCTGCCTGCTCGCTTGCCTCAATGCTGTCCTTGATAGCAAACTTAGCCGCACGCTGAACGATATACGATAAGTCTGCACCAGAGAAACCGTGAGTAGACTGCGCAATCTCCCGCAAATTGAGACCGGGTTCAAGAGGAGTGTTTCGGAGCTGCGCCTGAAGAATAGAGAGACGCGACTCCTCGTTCGGCAATGGAACGTAGATAAGTTGATCAAGACGGCCAGGTCGGAGCAGCGCAGGGTCAATCTGATCCGGCCTGTTGGTCGCACCGATCACGAACACGTTTTTCTTCGCTCCCATGCCGTCCATCTCGGTCAAAAGCTGATTCACGACACGGTCAGAGGCACCACCGGCGTCGCCCATTGATCCACCACGAGACTTCGCAATAGAATCCAGCTCGTCAAGGAAGACGACACACGGTGCAGCTGCCCGGGCTTTGTCGAAAATATCTCGAATGTTAGACTCAGACTCGCCGAACCACATAGACAGCAATTCAGGTCCCTTGACCGAAATGAAATTGGCCGAAACCTCGGTAGCAACGGCTTTGGCGAGTAACGTCTTACCAGTGCCAGGCGGGCCATAGAACAAAACACCCTTGGAAGGCGAAAGACCAAACTTGGCGTATGACTCTGGGTGAAGAACCGGATACTCCACAGTCTCCTTGAGCTCTTGCTTGACCTTGTCCAAACCACCGATATCGTCCCAAGTAACATTGACACTCTGGACAACAGTCTCCCTGAGTGCCGACGGATTAGATGTACCAAGAGCAAATCGAAAGTTATCCATAGTGACCCCCAAGCTATCAAGAACCTCAGCGTCGATGGTCTCCTCCTCAAGGTCGATCAAGTCCATCTTCTCCCGAATCTGCTGCATGGCGGCCTCAGAGCAAAGCGAGGCCAGGTCGGAACCGACATAACCATGTGTCTCAGCAGCGATTGTCTCCAAGTCAACATCATCAGCCAGCTTCATGTTCTTTGTGTGGATGCGGAGAATCTCAAGACGGCCGGTGGGATCGGGGATACCTATATCAACTTCTCGATCGAAACGACCGAATCGACGAAGCGCCGGATCAATAGCATTCGGTCTGTTCGTAGCAGCAATGACGACGACATTGGCTCGTGCCTTCATACCATCCATGAGAGTAAGGAGCTGCGAAACGACTCTCCTTTCAACTTCACCATTTGTTTTCTCGCGCTTGGGTGCAATAGAATCAATTTCATCAATGAAAATGATGGAAGGGGCGTTCTTCTCGGCCTCATCGAATGCCTTTCGCAAGTTGCTCTCAGACTCACCAGCCATCTTGGACATGATCTCCGGACCGTTGATGAGGAAGAAGAATGCGCCAGTCTCATTCGCAACAGCTCGCGCCATGAGAGTCTTACCAGTACCAGGCGGACCATACTGCTACAAGTTAGACACCCTGGACAACCTATCTCCAAGTAGATACATGAAAGAGGACACACCATAAGGATACCTCGCGGTGGCTTGATACCAATACTCTTGAAAAGCTGAGGATGACGAAGAGGAAGTTCCACCAATTCACGAATCTGTGCCATTTGCTTTCTGCAGCCACCGATATCGTCATAGCCCACATCGTTCAAGTTATTCTCCTCATCTTCTCTGTTGATGGGCTCACCTTCGCACTATATTGACGTAAGCATCCATCCAGTCTTAGAAGATATGTCGACATACGTGAATAACAGTTTCCTGCGCAACAATGCCATAGTCGGATGGTTCCATATCAACAATCTTGAATTCCACTTGCCGCATACCACCTCGGACGGTAAACAAATCACCTTTTCGCACAGGCCGGTAAGCCTCCAGGAAATACGGCTTAAGATAGACGTCGAAAAGAGAACCAGTTAGACCCTCTACTGTGTCGGCGATGGGCAAGCACGAGATTCGCTTAGCCTGTCAGTGGCCGTTAGTCATCGGGGTGGTTCAAAAGAAAAACGCATCCACTACTCACATATTTGATGCCAGGAAAGGCATGGACGGTAACAATATCACCTAATCTGACACGTAAATTGTTTCTGACAACACGATTGATTCTAGCGACACCATCCTCGACCTCGTCGTCGGCCAAGACAATAAGTGCGGTATCCTTTCTCTTCTTGCCCTTAACAATGACGACGTCTCCACGGAAAAACTGTAGGAGATCCATCGTGTTGGGCGAAAGAGTAATGACGGAATTGTCATCGTTGACAGCATCATCGACTATCAAAGCTGTAGGAACGATGCAGTTAGCAATTCAGTTTAATTACCACACAGCAAGTTATACAAGTAGTAAGCCTCTAGAGACAAACGAAACAAAATAACTCCCGCAGTTATCCATCCAACGCCAACAGCCTACAATTCCATATTCCAATTTATCTTTGTTGAAATGATGAAGACCTAGATAACGGGGAGCCGACAGATCGTTTTGGTTGATCAAGTTGGGATACAGATTTGCCCCCCTCCGCCCCGCAACACCGCCAAAACTGTTCGATCACATCCGACGATCTGCGATCAGGAAATCCCGAAAACAAAAGAAAATAATTGACCGTTCCAAGAGATAAAAGAAAATGATCATACCGTTATCTTTTTTCTTCTTTCGCAAGATGGCGGTCGCGGTGGCGTCCTCCTTGGACAGTTCCGCACCGGACGGGTCCGCGAGATTGGGATGATGCTTCTTCTCGGGGTTCGACGATGAAGACATGATGAATTGATAAACGTTTCCAACAATCACGAACAATAAAATTAACAGAAAACAATCTCAACAAACTAGTCACTACTTGCAACGATGGATGCGATGTAAGGAACTTAGTCGATGATCGGGAGCAGGAAATGTGAGGGGGCAAGTTGTGGACAGGACAGAGGGCTTATTACAATTAACGAAGAAGCCCACAGAACCGGACAACCTTGCTGACTCCCGTCACCTGCCCCGGGTAACGCGCGTCGGTGGCGCGTCGCAGGTACTGGAGCGCAGACTGTAAATCAGTCCGTCCGACGTCTGATTATTAATTTATCACTTTGTCTGATTTGCTGTCATAATACCTTTGGAATATTACTAAAGGTATTATCGACTGGGGTGTTTTTTCTGATGCCAGATGGCATCATGGTAATCGTCGTCTACGACAAGAGCCGTCTTGATCGCGTGAGATTGACAAATGGTATTTAATAGGCCTCATTCTTCTACCTGGTAGAATAATTCACATATAACCAATATATGAACAGCCTCATGCATTTAGCCATGAATGACTGCTGATACCGAAATTAACAAACCTAGTCGCGGTAATCGCACATATAAGATCTCCACCATAAAATCCAAGTCTTGTTCGTGTGCAATAGGTCGAAAAATGCGCACTCCAATTGTAATATTGTCCCATAAAGTTCATGTCGTGCATTCCATAATGTTATTGTCGTGTCGCTTACACATCGTGGTATAATAGGATGGGATCACCTACGGTAGCTATCTCGGGAATCACACATTTCAATTCAAATGCCTTCGATAAAACAATCTTAAAAATCTATGGCAAATAAGTCACACGTTAGTATGGAAAGATGAATGTGCGCAGCGTTGGCTAACCTTCTGAATGTTGATAGAGTGGCTCGTTGAACAAAATATTAAACTAGCTTTCATGACCTTCGCAAACCTTCGCGCCTACAGTTCTTTAGCGGCTATACGATCCTCACGATGTGCCTATGTACCTGTTTCGTTATTTCTTCCTGGTCTTCTCTGGGGAATTGTGCAAATGTGTCATATTTTGTCCCGACTAAGAACGGGATTGCGGTCTGAGGCAAACTTAGCAGTCTGATCATTAACAAGAGAGCAATAAAATACAAATGAAATACCTTATTGAATCCTCGAGCCTGGCGATACCATTCTTTAATTGAATTGAGGGTGGACTTTCTTGTCAAATCAAACATAAACAAGATCGCCACAGCATCATTCGACACCAGTGGAAGCATATTGACGAATTCTCTTTGCCCGCCTAGGTCCCAAATTGAGAATGTAATTTCTGTATCCCGAATTGAAATTGTCTTCTCCATAAAGTTAACGCCTGTAATCATGATGATGTTAGTAGATGAAATGTGGCATTGAATTGGCAGAACAAACTACCCAGTGTCTGTATATAATCCTCGTCGAAACTTCCCTCTACGTATTTCACCATTAAAGACGTCTTCCCAATCTGTGCGTCTCCGATCATGCCGACTTTAATAACAACGCTGTGTAGAATGTAAGCGAACGATCTTGTGTATGTACAAGAGAAATGCCGATGAAATGGATTTACATACGCGTTTTTCCGGGCGACCGAGCCATCGGATCCGTTCGGCGCTGCGGATGACATTCAGAACAGCGGTGTAGCGACTGCCAGAATGCCGGTTACTATGCCGCTTCTGATTACAACGACTATTGATTCCTTGGATGACGAGATCTATGCACAGTCTGTTAGAAAGATAGATGAATTACAAATGATATTGTATCAATAATTTAGGAACACTGACTTGCGCGATGACTGCAGGACTTAACTTGTGCCCAAATCGTGCAAGCTACAAAACGCAAACGAAGCTGTACTAACTCGCCAACCGCTTCCTGATTGAAGAGCAATGTAATTTAAGCGGCACAGGACAAATGTCACAGATGGAGCGGACTAAACAGCCTAGTGTCGATGCAGGCGTGCATATACAACACAAGGTATATCCTGAGTGTGAAGAGCAAGTGATTGTCGGACACATCACGCGGCTGCGAACAACCACAGTTCAGCTGATACTTCTGTTTGTTTACAGATGCCGAAGTGGCTGATCCTCCAAGCGGCTGCTGTGGCGCACGTGTGGCATCGCAACGGTAGCCCCCTCACAATCATCGAAGACTGGTCTACGTCCTAATTAATGTAATTGGTCTCACTAAATGTCCTGACCACCATCATCCTCAATCGTTAGCAGCTGGAATGCGTACTGTGATGGATTCTGCACTTTTACCGTATACAATTAAATCATGTTAAAGCTTTGCCTAATCTGGAATTCCTCAGGTTGCTGCTCCTTTGTACTTTTTGCATCCCAATTTGTGACTAATGGCATATTTATCAATTTTCTCGTCTCAAGAAACGCTTGTCGTTTTGCACACAGAAAATCCTCAGGGTCGGAGTTCTGCAGCTCATGGTAGCACTTAAATCCTATGCACAGCTCACATGTTTGAAATTCAATTTGTTCGTGAAATCTCGGCTACTTCAGATTCGTCGCCATCATCAGGTTCTTATTTTTGAGTTATAGGCAAGGTGCTGAAGGTAGTAGAGCGGACATAGACGAGCGGAATGTAATTGCCATGCATCAAGTGCCATTGAGCTGACGAAGATCAAAGGAAATGGTTAATCTAGCTTTGAGCGCCGACTGATCTTCCTGATTGCCATCAATTGACATGCTGGCACTGACAGTAGTGTTGCATGAGGTGAGGACGCTATTACATCGCGTTGTTATTCAAAGCTCAGCAGAGCAACTTAAACTTTAATTTGGGGCTGGGGTAATTAACAGTATTTCTACTATATTCCTCAATTTCACATCTAGATAATGCCCTACATGATACTACCGCATAGTTATGCAGTAAAACAGCAGATGAGCGAGAAGGTTAATGCTTATTGCAAATGTAACATACGAGACATCAACGTTTCCATGCGCCTTTGGTGGCGTATCCTGAGAGGGTAAGGGCTTCATCGAACTTAGAAATTAGGTCGTGCACGCCGGCCATCTTCACCGGGTAACGGAACGGCAAGGGCACGCCAAATTTTTGGCAACGGCAATTGGGAGAAATTCCAAGATATTTATTCAACTGCGTCTACAAAACTAGCCACAGTTTACCTGTACATCATATATTAGCCTTCGGTTGCAGTTTATTGCAAAGATGTCGAGCATTGCGCCTCCATTCACGATCCATACCCTACCGTCCACGGCGGCCCAGTCTTTTCATATCTCTACTACTAAGTCAACAGTTTTGGACGTTGCCGTAACAGCGGCAGGCATTTCAAGGATCACGCTACGTCCTACTCCGCGCCTTCTTGCATCTGTGGCGATCTCACCACTGGCAGAGGTATTATGCCCTGCTGTTGTCGTTGCGCAAAAGGGTGAAGGCATTACCGCCTTTGCTGCGATTCGTGAGCGAAAGCGGAGTGTATTTCTGCGACGATTAGACGAGAATGGAAGGACGATTGAGATAGAACTTGATGGCGAAGTTGTAGCGTTAAATCTCCTTCCTGTTGGAGTGGTGGTCGTCGTCTTTAGGAGCGGCAAAATTGCGGCATTCACGATCACTCAAGATGGCCATAATAATGAGCAGTTTGAGCAAGTGTGGAGTTCTAATTTCTATGACAACGCCAGTTCTATAGTGTATTCGCATTTTTTTGACTCGATTGAGAATGAAGTCTCGCTTTTGTTAGCCAGCCGTCCAGTTAACAATCTCCTTGACGTTCGGAAATTCAAGATCACTTCGGCCGAGGCTCGACAGACTGATAAATGGAAGATATTTAATGCCGACGACAAAAATGTATGAACATGAATCTAATGTGTTACTACTGGCTGACTAGCTTTAGCAACAGGAATATATTCAGTTCCATGACTCTGGAGTTTTGTTTCGACTTTTGGGCACAAATCTTGAGCTAGTCACAATTCCGACACTGATTCATACAACCTTAGATCTTGCCCCATTCATTTCCACGGTGACTTCGCAAAAGAATATTTCTGTCTTGAGTTATGTTCCGGTTGGAAAATCCACTATTCTCCTCAGTACTGGTGCCAGTATCCTTCTAATTAATTGGCAATACAAGACCATTCTAGCCACTCTCGATCTACCAGAGTCTGACACATTTACTTTCGTTGGACGCGTGGGCAAGCGTGCCGCAGTGGGTACAACTAAGAGCGGCCAAGTTCAAGTGATAGCTTTTAATGTTGGAACTGGTAAACTACTTGAGTGCGTAACAGGAAAAGTCAAAAGCATTTCAAAGAAAGGGAGCAAACCTGTCTTGACCAATATATTCTTTGTAAGTTCGCAATTATCATGACGTGGAACTGTGTCCTATCGACGATTGTTATGCTAACGGCGGTACAGAAGGAGCGTTATTCCTCCAGGAAATACAAGACCGATGCGCAGGCAGCTCTAACTGCATCGAAGAACCAAGTGGAGAACATAATAGCGCAGTTGCAGGCACTCAAAAGAGTAGGAGACGTTTCGGGCTTTGATGGACGTATTCTACCTTTCCTCACAGGTAAATCGGATTGGTCTGAAGTCGAAAACGATTGTCCGAACTCGAAGACGCGATCAAAGAAGATGACGGATGAATTGGACTCATCTGCGAAGAGTGTTACGGGCCACAAGGACAAGATAAGTTACTACAGCAGTGCAGTTGCGAGACAGGTCGATCCTCTCTTGATATCCAGCATCGCCGACCTGATGTTCGATACTGAGAACGACAAGCTCAAGTTATCGGGTTTTCGCTCTCGAAGCCTTGTGTACATTCTCAGCCATCCGCTATTTCCTACGTCGAAATATCCCGGCTTACTTAATGCCTTGTCCTGTGATTCTGAATTGTTGATGACGGCTGTACGGTACACACGCGGCGTATCTGTTGACGCGCTTGTGACAGTCTTAATTTCAACTTTGCTGATTAGTGGCGATATCGACCCGGAGGGAATTGAAATAGTCAATCTCATTGTTTCGCGCGTGCAAAAGGACTTCTCCTACAGTGCTATCGTGACCTCGCTAAGCTCGTCTTATCCGACTACAGATCTTCAAAGAGCTCTTGAGTCGCTCATTGCACTATTATCCAAGCCATTATGTGGTCTTAGCACATTCGATGTCTGGAACATAGTTCCGTGCTTCATAGACGCGAGTGGCATTCTATCTCTCCAAGAAGATGTAATATCTTCATTGTCAATACTCGTTGATGGGGAAATCGAGGATTTGATGGGGCGGGTCGAGGTTCTGGAGATTGTGGACATGGCACTAGATTGGACTCGGAGACGTAAACTCCGGAACGCCGGGTCCGGAATTGATGGCGTTGTTACTAGCGTCGGATTAATGAAGACTAGTAGAGTATAGAATAGAATTTATATATGGGATATCAAAAGGTTTGCTGCATTGTATGGGCAACTAATTTAGTTAGTTTAATGCAACTATTTTGGAACTTTAAATCACTAACTCTATTGACATTCAATGCGTCCTGATGCGCAAGGTAAATTATAATAAGGCTTAATTTAGGGAATAGCGTACAAAACAAGACAGTACAATCCAATGCTCTCACAAGCTGGCAATATGTACAAAGAAGAGCCTAATTAATTACCTGTCTAAAAGTGTCCGAAAGTTCACTCGTCCATGTAACTGTTGCACTGAATCTGGGACGTCTTCAAATACACAATAACAAAATAATATACTCCGTAAATGCATGTTAACCAAACTATATCCAATTTAACTTCATAATCTTATCCACACGGCCTTATTAGTCCACTATTCCTTCCAAAAACCGCTTAATCATGCTAAGGAGCTCGACTTTGACAAACTCTGGAACGAGAGCTAAGGCTTCAGGTTCTACCAAGTCGACGAGTTTCTCAAAATTGGGGTTCTCTTGTGCACGCAATGTATCTAGTGGAGTCAGACGATTCATGCAAATGGCCACAGCCTTTTCAGTAATGAGAAAAACTAGACAGTACCAGATGCCAGCTCCGTAACTTGCTCATACCAGCCATTTTCGATCAGCTTCTGACGTAAATATTGAGACAAGCTAGAATCTAATCAGTTATATATCCAGATTATGAAGTTGCTCATTCTTCCTGTCATTCTCCCAATGCGAATCGCATGAAAGCAAGGTCAGAATGCCTTCATCCTCTTACCGTTCATATTCGCCCGACTCGATTAGCTTCTGGTTCACCTTCTCCCTTATCTGCGCGTCCGCCATACCTTCGAATCTGCACAGTATATTCGTTTATATATTGGGAAGCTGCAGATCAGAGGTCAGGGTCGTTGATGTCATACGGCAACAATTTATCAGGCCGGTAGAGAGGATAGTCTGAGAGGCCAGGGTTAGGAGAGCTTCAAGTCCGGACCCTCGCTGTGGCCCTTTCTTGTCACGTTTTGTTTCCCAATTGCAAGGATTATATACCGCCGTGTGATAGTTTGTCAGGGGATCAGGACTGAAAGTGTTTTGACTCCGAGATCCTCGCTCGCAGTCGAGGCAAGGCAAGACAAATCATAATACTTATAAGGGTCTAGTACGACAAGAGAGTTGTCCCAAGTCAGCTGCACGTATGATACTTGTGAATCAACATGCAACTCACGTATATCTTCCGCCAATTTCATACAGGACTTTGATAGCATGCAAGCTTCTGCCGAATGCATCGTCTTCGTATATCACGGTTATTATCATTAGCGCGCTGCTTCCGTATGCGTCGAGTTGGGAAGGCGCAATGAGAAGACTGGAGATATCGACCGCATTTTCACGACAGTACCCGTCACCGCTTGTTCACAACGATAGTCAGGTGTCGCAAGAATGAATGGTATCCTAATGATACCAGTAGATCAATATTCCATGGCTGCTCGACTGATGTCAAAGCTCTCAGTTTATCGAGAATACAGTCGGGAATGGAAAGCTTGCTTCAGGGCCGTCTTCAGATCATCTTTTATGATGACACAATACACATTTTCCGTTGAAACACGGTAGTAGTCAAGTTTTCACATGGCAGGTTAATCAAGACTTCGTATTGGGATAGCTTCATTCGCGATATGACACAAAATTTTATTCACAAAATACAAAATGGCAACAAAAATTCTATATTAAACACAATAACATTATATGGCCATCACATAAAATCATATTGACAATGAACCAACGCCCTCAAAAAGCATCTGCATATTGCTTTCGAATTAGTTTGCCGAAAGCAAATCCACTGCTTGAGAAATTCTCTCAGTAATAATGTCTAACCATCGCTTCGTGTTCGAGATATTCCTGGCGTCCAGAGCTTCATTCAAGCCTGGGAACGTCGCGCCTGCGTAACCTGTCCAGACACCGGGTGCAAAAACGACATGTTTAAACCATTCACGTCCGTCCAGACCGCCTTCATACAAAAATTTCCTCTCGAATTGTCTATATTGGCTATTAAGTCCTTGTATCTGGAAGTAAACCCGCATTTTCTTGTATCCTTTAAACCAAGGATAGTCGGTAAGGTACTGTTTGTTAATGTAGCTTGATTTCGCATCAAACGTAGTCGCTGTACTGAGCAGTTTATCTAATGCATCACTGCAATTGCGAAGAGATGAGCTGATATACCACCATCCTAACTTCAAGTCCGGAAGATCAATGTCATCAATTCTCGACGCATCAATGTAACGGCATTCCCGGATAAGTGATCCAGGAATTTCGGGACAGTCATAGAAACCATCATATGTGTCAACGCTGAGTTCATCTTCACTAACTATGTCCAAGATCTTCGTCTTCACATCACTGAAGTACGACAACAAAGACTTGGCATATTCGACAACGTCAAAGGAAATTACTTCCATCTCACTCAATTGAAGTGCAAGCAATCCCCAGATCTTGACCATTGTGACATGATATTCCCATGTCGGGTCGCCATACTTGTCCATCCAATGAAACGAATCATAATTAGAATGATCTGTTATTGGTCAGTTTCGGCTCCAACAGTATTGCATTCGCACAGGCTCACATTGATAAACGGCATTATTGCCTTCGGAGAATCCGAAATCGATCGAAGGTATTCCAAGATGGTCCTGGAACACCGTGTAATCACTACCAGAACCCAAGTTTCCAATCCGACCCTCGGTTTTCTCGAGCCAATGATCATAAACGTATCCCCCCTTTGGATCGGGAACCCTCTTAATGACTTCTTGTAAAACAGTGTTGAGCAACGGTGAAGCATCAGCATGGAAATGACTTCCAGTGACGGCGCCGTCAACGTTGAGATAAACAAGTGCATTGGCATCAAGGTACCTTGCCATGTCTTCACCCCACTCAGTCGATCCTAGTAAGCCGTATTCTTCGCCGTCCCATGATGCCAGGACACTAGACAAACATTAATACTGGGGTAATCAATGATTTACGCTGTACGTACATTGACCGCAATGGCTTCCATCCTTGAGCCTTCAGCTCGCCAAAAGCTCGCGCAAGCTCGATCAGGACAGCCGAACCGCTATTTGGATCACCCGCCCCACCAACAATCCAAGCATCGCGATGATTTCCTAAAATTACCACCTCATCCTTAATAACTCCATCAATCCGACCAATCGCATTCCAAATAGGTGTAGTCTTATACTCCTGGGCATTATAGAGGTTCACGTCCATGGTACTAGGACCAGTAGAGTAATCATACTCTCGAAGTCCGCCCCGCCAGCTTTCGCCAAGGTCGTTGGGGTTTAATCCCATGCCATTCAACTCTGTAAGAAGAGGTAGTATATCCCGATAGCTGATAGGTAAACTAGGGATAGAGGGAATTCTCTCATATGGATCAACTCTTTCAGCACCAGGCTTACTTGCAAACCCGGGCGTGGTAGGATCACCAGGTGCAGAAGATAAAAATAACACACTACCTCTTTGAACGCTAGATGGATTACGTGCTGGACCATCAGGATAGGCCCTATACTTGTTCACGAGAGTAATATCACCATCATCACCAGGGTCGGTATACAGCAGAGCACCAACAGCACCACGCTCCTGTGCACCTTTAACAATGAGGCCACGGAAAAGGCCACCGTATCGAGCAATCACAATTTTTCCAGAAATGTCGATACCTCGCTCTTCCAGCAAATCGTAATCCTCTTGTCTGCCATAATTTACGTAAACATAAGCTGCTGTGATATTGCCGTTGGCGGAGTACCCATGGAAGGTAGGTACAGAATTCGGATCACTAGTAGTAGGATCCTGGGTCAGCATATCTTCCTTCAGCGGAGCCTCATATCTAACAGTTCCATTGACGCCCAGCAACTTAAGGCTATGATCACGAGGATAGTTCAGATAAGTCTCGTAAGGAACGATCTCCGCTTGGAGACCATATTCCTTAAATTTATCCGCAGTCCATTGCACTTGAGAGTAATTCGTACCAGCCAGATGAGCGCCACTGGTGTAGTAATGGCTCCACTCACGAACTTTTGAGGTCTGTGGCACTCCGAACAGTGTGCGTTCCAAATCGGACAGGGATACTTGGAAGTGCCTTAACCGCGCCAGATCGCGTCGGAGTGTTGTTCTCGGCAAGAAAACAAGTTTCCAACCAATAATAAATACAATTCCAAACAGAGCGTAGGCTAGCAATCGGGTGAAGAAAGTGCCCCACCGCTTCTTGAAGTACTCGCGGATTGAAGAAGCGGACGATGGCGATGGAAGGAGAAGGTCGGCCTCGGTGGCAGAATCCAGTGAGTCCTCGGTATAAGTGGGCGAGGATGCACGCTGAGTGGAATGTTTGGAGTTCGTGAGGATGGAGTTCCGGAATAGATGACGCCCGTGAGCAAGTCGTGGCTGAGGATGGCGCAGTGACTGATTCTCGTCCCCGTCCTCATCATATTCCAACGAATCGATCGCAGCAGTCGACTCTGCGCCTGAAGTTTCATTGTTATTTGCACCTAACGCATCGTGGAAATCAGCAATAATGGGAGACCCTGGCGCATCAGAAAGCTCGAGGTTCTCGTGACGTTCAGGCAAATCCGTCAACTGAAGCGGGTGAGAGGTAGTTGGCACAGGCATGACGCACTAATGCCAGAGTGAAAGGAAGCGATGGAAGTTGTCAGCGCTCAGTTTCAGAATGACTAGCACGATATCGAGGGCGGTGTTAGTGCAAATAATGATGTGAACACTTCTGCACTAGATTTGGAATTACGCGATGGCGACTCCGAAGTACAGAACTGAATCGCGCGCCGCAGACAGATAACGAAGTGAAAGCAAACTGCACTCCCCAGACGACATCGGGCAGAGGACACCAGTACAGTCAGCCATACATATTAGCTAAATTTTACGTTTCGGCTCGAGAGCTTTTAGTATTCATTTCACGCAAACTAAAAATATAAAACGACACGATTTGCTGGACATGTGACACCTCATCCTATACTAAATTACTACATAATTAATAGTAATATGTATGTACACGAAGAATCATCAGTAACAAGGAAATGGATATTACAAACACAAAATAAAATACCCGTAACTAAACAATACATGAATACCATATTTTACATACCAAGTCATGAAGTACATTTCTATATCAAGTTCCCCGTGCACCATATCAAAACTATATTGCATGCGTTTCTTTTTGTCTTTCAGGCCAAAGACATAAAATATCCCTTCAGTTATACATGTCAGGTTAACTCATATCGACGCCCCAGATTTTTCTTCCTTCAACCAAGTCCTCATAACAAACGCAAACAAAAGATGCAAGCCATACAACCAAATGAAACAATACAAGTAATAAAGTACAGCAAAATAAATTCATAAACAAGTCGTAAACGAGCGTCTAAGCCGTGTTCTGTTTAGCCTATTTTAGCATTGTAGTAGTCTATTCGCCTCGTTTGGATTCCTCCTCCTTGAGAATTCTGCATAGGCGACTTAAACTTATATTCTCATTGCGCCGTCTTTTTTCAAGCTCGTCGACAGCCTCATTCAGGGATATATGACGTGTTCGCGCCATCCATTCAATGCTCCGCACTAACACCAACCTCTGAGAGTAGAACTTGCGTTCAGCAACCTCACTTCGCCATGACGCACGGAAAGTGGCATTGAGCGCCTGGATCGACGGGCTGCCGTTGATACCGACGGTCCACTCCTCCCAAAACCGGTCAACAGACTGCGTTGCTCGGTCCATCTTGTACTGTGTTCCAATGTGTGAACTGTTTCGTCGGCGACTGTTGTTTCGCACAGGTGTGACTTGCACGCTGGCACTCTGCCCTCTCGCTATACTCATAAGCATGTTGTTGTTTAGTTGACTATTCGTGGGCATAGCACTTGGACCAACGTCACTGCCATTATTGTCGGCAGCATTGTTGCTCGGGCCTGTGCCTCCGTTGGGATTCCGCTGGGAGACATCTGTGCCTTGCTGGCCGACCACTGAGTCCATCGCGTCGCTCATAATACCTGAACCGCTGGAGTCACTGTGCCCAACACCTCTAAGGTCGTTGCTTGGCAAGGTCATCAGCCGCGGATCGTGCATCTCGACGTCAGTGGCACTGAGCATGCCATGTGTGGCACCGGGACCACCAACATCAGCGTCAACAGTCAGGCCAGTCTGGACATTTCCCTGGAGAGCCACGGACAGGCCACGACGCTGGCGATCGAGGAGAGTGTTGAGATAGGTCGCAGTGTTTCGCGAAACAGATTCGGGAGACACACGATGCTCAATGATGTGCTGCAGGGCATCGACCTTTGAATGCAACTGCTCGAGCGACTTCTGGATCTTTTCGATCTGGGGGTCATACTGCTGCGGCTGCTGCTGCTGCTGTTGGGCGGAGCGGTGTTGCTGGGGGCCGGCGCTGTACGCATGAGAAAGCAGAGTGGTTCGGGGATTGGAAGACCCGCCAGAGCCACCAGAGCCGGTGACAACGACGCCGGCCAGACTATCGTCGAAGGGTCGGTAGTCCGCCATTGCCAGGTCAACGGTTAGAGACGACAGCGTGGGCGATGGTGTGGGGGTAAGGCTGGGGTACGGCTACGGGGATCAATCTCACGCGGAGGATGCGCGAGCGGGCGCGAACGTGCACGGACGGGCTGTTTGCTGGGCGCTGCTAGGACAAGATCGCGTATTGCAGTTGGCGACGATGTGTAGTGGAATAGCGGAGTGTTCAGGTTTGGTGGTTGCTGCCTGCTAAGTCCACACTTCTCTACTTGCCTGGATTGCTTGCTTTGGTTGCTGCTGCGGCCGATTGTGCTGCTGAGTTTGGCAGTTGTCAAATGGCTGTGGCCGATAACCCGAAGGATAACCGGGTTAGGGCTCCGTTCTCTCGTGTTCTCGCTTCAGCCCAACTCACAGCGTAGTCACAGTCACAGCTCACATAGTTTCTCGCCACTCACAGAGTCACATTCGGTCACTCTGGTACAAAATAAGCAGTCACGACGCTCATTAGGGCACAACCCTGCACGTTCTATTCACCCGCACCACACCGCCCTCGTCGCGCTAGCATCGCCAGACAGATCGACCTTTGGTTAACCAACCTATAACAAAAGCAATCTCAAATCTTTATCGAACAGTACTTATCACAGAATCCACAATGGAAAACGATAAGGGAGTCCTCGTACGTACCTTGCTACTGTTTTAATATCATACCACCTGAAATACTGACGGTATCCAGGTCGAATTGTATGTGCCTCGCAAGTGCTCGGCCACAAACCGCATCATCAAGGCCACGGATCACGCATCTGTCCAGATCAACGTTGCTGATGTCGATGAGTCTGGCCTCGTTATTCCTGGGTCGTACACTACCTACGCTCTCTCTGGATTCCTCCGATCCCGGGGCGAGGCTGACGACAGTCTGAATCGATTGGCGCAGAATGATGGTTTGTTGAAGAAGTATGATGCGTTGCCGTCTTTCTTTCTGTGTTACCATGCTGACTTCTGTAGTGTATGGTCGGCCCAGCGATAAACGGTTATATTATGGTTTTGTTGGTTGTTATAGTCTTTAAAAAGGCTGGTTCGATTTCGCATTGGTGTTTGCTATGTTAGAGAATATGCATGCGACAGCAACCGCCAATTGTACATTTACGTCATTTAATTCAAGGTCATGAATCATTGGATTTAGGAATTCTGTCAGCAATATTTTGCACCGACTATGCGTCGACTGTTAAAATCGGTTTGATAAGGACTCTATTGGAAACCTGGGAATGATCCAACATGTTGCGGGTTGTCTCTCAAGCGTTCCCTATAGTGGATTCGAATGCCTTCACTTTTGACAGTCGACACTCCTAGTCAATAGTCGAAGAAAAATGATAATCTAGGCCTACTGAAGACTTTCGCCAAGTTGACATTTGGCGCAGGACAGATACGGGCCGAACATAACTTCCAAAGTGTTAGGTACAAACCATAGAGCAAAGTCGTCGTAACTGCTTCTTCCACATATCATACATCTTATACATGCTTCATTTGCCGTCTCTTGCGTGTCCCACCTGCACCATCCTTATCCTTACTGATCATGCAAACGCTCTGGCTGTCGCACCACTCCTTAAGGACAACCAGCCCATGCTTCTCTGAACATGCCAATATACCTTCCTGCTCCAGAAATTGTGCCAAGTCTTCCACCAATACCGGTTCGTACGTTAATATCTTCATCCACCACCCACGTGCCGATTCGGCTTCGCGGATATGTCGCGAAATGCGATTCATTGTAGCGGCTTTAATCTCGTCAGTGGACATGATTGGTAGGCCCAACCCCCCCTGGCTCTCGCTTGTGCTCTCTTCAGACGCAGCTGTCCTCATTTTGGAATTGTAGTACAAAATCCGAGCGATCATATCCTTCCTAGATCGTGGCGCTTTAAATCCCCAACTTTGAAGCGTATCCCTTAATTGTGCTGCCGATAAAGATTCTAATTGCTCTTTTGCACAACCTTCAACGGTCGCAAGGTTGATATTCTCTTTCATATCGACTTCTCCTGCGCCTCCCTTCAAGGGGCCTGTCGGAGGACTGCGCTCCATACTCGTTGCCAGTCCTCGACTCTGACTATTAAGACATTGCATTGGGCGTCGCGTAGAAGACTTTGATAAGGACGAATGTGGCAGCGAGGTCAAAGAAACTAGTGACAGTAACTGACTAGTAGCCGGCGCCGTGCCACTTCCTTGAATCGTCGTATCTCTGTAGGCAGAATTACGAACGGCCATATCTGCTTCGGTCGTCTGAATTAGGCCGAAAGTATCCACGTCTGGTGCAAACTCGTCTTCATCCTCGGAGTCCGGAATCTCTACTATGTATGGTATTGACTTTGCTGGCGAGACGATCAATCCCGGACTCATTGATCGATTCCGACGACTGCTCGACCGAGACCATTGTTGAGAACCAGCAGTCTTGGCGATCTGACTTGAGACATCTGACTGCCGACCGGCATCAGATGAAGACGACATAGGGGATAATTCAGATAAGGGACTCTGGTTAGATCCTGCTCTAGGAGACTCGACTTCAATCGGCGGACATTGTAATAAGCCCTCTTGGTGCTGAGACTCCAAACTAGCTGATGCAAGATTACAATGATATTGAACATCACTGCCGACTGGAATATCTCCAGATTTTATATTTATTCTATTGCATCGTGGCTGCCGCCAATTCGAATCCGAGCATTGACTAGGTAGAGCATGGTCTAATTCGACAAAGTCACAGATGCCAATATTTGGCATCGTAATCTTATGTACTGTCGCTGTCGGCGAATGCAGTTGCCTGCACAATGCTGGACTAGGTGAACGCTGAGTCTCGATCCGATTAAATGTCAAGTTGGTGTGAACCATTGCCTCATCTAATTCAGTATCTCCAAAGCTAATTTTACCAGCTTTCTGTCGACTACCGCTGTCTCTAGACTCTGGCAAGACTAAGTCGTTGTCACAATCTTCATATATTCCGGTCGTCCGCCAAGAGATATGTTGAATCGCCACCACCTCACCTTCAGGACCTCGCCATGCCGCATCAAATAGCCGTGAAGAGTCATACTTTTGCGAGAGTATTAATTCTTTATTATGGCACCGGATAGCTGGAAATCGTAGAGTTAGTAGCTTACTACGACGAATTGCTTTTTCCGGACTCAGAACATTCGCAAATGCCATTCGTCGTTGTTGTAAGTCTCGCGCTGCCTTCCTGCTCAAGAGTACACCTCCAAGTATATTCGTATTAGTAACCACGCCGGAAACTGTGGCCGCGCTAGTCCTGAAGGCAGCAGCAGATCGTGCACTGATTGACTTCGAGTTTCGTTTCGAAAGCGACCCCAGTGACCTTGTGACCGATTTACATGTGCTTAGTTTCAACATCTAGCCGCGCATCAGAGACAGTTCCTTTGACTCCATCAATTCCATACCTTCCGCGTTGTTGGCGCGGTGGCTACAAGTTCTTTGCACAGCACTTGACCGCCACTTGGACATCTCCCTAAACTCGCTGTTTTCTCTATACGCGCCAAACTCGATATGCCGCTGGTATCCGTTTTGGCAGCCCTATCGTCGTATTTAAAACTATCAAGCCGTTGCGCGATTGCTTCGCTTGCTTCTAGATCGTCGAAATGTCCTCGCTGGTGGGCTGTGTAAACGAGAACCTTCTCGCGAGTTCCAGGTACTGTGTCCCGCACTTTAACGCATGAACTAGCCTTTTCGCTTGATGACAGAGTACCCGACGTCTGTCCGTCTTCAGATAGCTCTGCTGATACAGTTGCTGGCCCACCTTGTGGATTAGACAGTGCCTCGACGTCGCAAGGAGCCGCGAAAGTTGTCGGTTGGCTCATCGGAATCGGTTTGGATCGCCAATGTCGGCCATTGACTATATATCTTAACACATGTCTGGTGAGTGGTGAGCGCTTGATTCTGCACTTCCGATGTTTACAATCTCAAGACGCGCTACTCGTCAGAGTCCACAAACTTTAACGCGAACTCTACAGTCGCAGACCAATGAAGTTTACATTAAGCATACGCGATATTGTTAGTAATAGATGTATATAAACACATATCACACATGATTAGCAGTGCCAGTGAAATATTCCGATTGGGTAATATTAATGTATCAATGTCATTCCACAGTGAAAAATTAGGGGTAACATGTAACCTTTCGAAACTTTCTACAAGTACATAAATGCAACCACCTAGCAGATATAATACGGGTAAATATTCAGCATATCTACTGTAGAGGCTAATATGCCGAAAGTATCATTCACATGGTAAAAATGAACAGTCTGCGTGCATATCGCGCGGGATTCTACTACATCTACAGGAGTGAGCCAATAGACATATTGACTGCATAACGAACAATCAAAGATAAAAGCCTAAGCTATCAATCACCCAGCTCATTATTCTAATAGGAAGAAGGGGTACACGAGATATTTTGCTATCTTAATCGTACCCAAGTAAGACATTTCACGACTGCTTATTTAATAATCACTCACTGTTTTTCTTCTACTCGCGCTTGGGTGAAAGGTTTCGAAAACGATGATTCTACCTGATAAATCCATCGAAGAATTATTAGTCAAATTGGACTGCTTGTCTAATGTGGACTTTCCTAATCTATTTACTCCTTATACATATACAGTGGAAGAGCTCCACCTAAGTAACCAAACCTCACTGCCTACGCCGTGCTGTATCTCAACCGATCCGCACATGACAAATATACACATCCGTAGTCATACTCATAACTCTCGAGATTGATTAGTGAGCATTCTTGAGCTTCGGGTTGCGGGGGTCGTTCTTGAACTCATCAGCTAAAAATCCGCGTTAGCTCCATAGTTCAACAAATAAGAACACTCGAATCTTAAGTACGTACTATCCATCATGGCATCAGCGAACTTGCCAACACCGTAGTATGTAATAGCGGCTTGATAAGTCATATCAGTATGTCGTCTCTTATTCACAATTCGATGAGCTCACCTCCGACGAAGAAAGGCCACAATGGCTTCACTATATAATTCAAAACATATGACACGTCAGTTATTATCCTGTGATGGAATTTTCTACACGCACAGCGCATTGCGCGATTGTGGAAAAGGACGAAAATCCACCAATCAGCTTGTCCCGTCTGTAGGAACATCAAATGCAGCGGAACACTACCGCAAATTTTAATCTGGGCAGTAACAGATACTTACAGATGGGAGTAGGATATCTTCTAGATAGGAAGGCGATCATCTTGCGGCTGCGATGTGTATGAGGATTGTTGGTTGATGAGACTGAAAGATATGATTATTGGTGGAAGAAGGTCTCGGTTGAAGACGACCGCACTTGGGGAGAAAGTTTGGTTTTGGTCCTGGGGCGAGCAGAGTGCGATCGATGGGTTACAGACATAGAGAGGCCAGGGCTAGGGTACATCGCCAGCAACTTGCGTTCTGTCAGTTGTGCTTTACATTCACTGCACACAGCTATTGCTACCAAGTCCTCACTGGTAACTAATTATCCCGCCCATGACAAACATTGTCCAGGTAAGAAGGCAGCCAGGTGTGCAAATACTAGACGCTGGAGGACTAATTGTGTACTTATTGCTACCCCTTTTCGGTCATTGCTGACATGACAATACAGTCCTCCGTTCTCTGTTAATTCCACGCCTTACCCCACCATAATTAGAGAATTTATATACTTCTCTGATCCCCCACCATCTCGTGCGCGTATTATCGCTTTCAGCCTCAGGAACAACCTTCTTGCTCTTTCCGCCGAATGATCTCTGTCGGTAGCTGTGGATTTCGGCACTCGTAACATAATATCTAATTGCGTGCAATGAACGGCTATCTATCCACTTAACCATGGCGCCTATAGTACTTCCTCTTTCTCTATCTTCCTCCTCGTCGTCCGCCTCCGCTTCGAAATTTAAACAAAAGATATCTTTAAGTAATACAACGACTCTCAATCCGACACAGCAGCAGGTCAATCAGTTGTCAGAAGTTACATTCAATGCAACACTGGATCCTACGATCATTCTCAGACCAGACTCGTACACCCTTGCCCGGGATTTCGCATACCCGCCATTCCACCCACTTCATCTCGGACCAGCACTAACGACCTCCCCTCTAACACCCACATCGCCAAATGCAGTCCATATAGAAGAGGAGGAATATTCAGAGTCGGAAGGGCGGCAATTACCACCACAAGATGGTCCACCATGGGCGGAAGATCCGTATCTATCGTCACCGGTGATTTCGACTGCCGCTGGCGGCGAACGAGAATATTTCTTTTCAGTGGCGTCCGTTGAGGACGAGATCCACGGACGTGCCGTTGCCTTATTTGATTTTGAGCCGGAAAACGATAATGAGGTTGCCCTGAAGGAAGGTCAGGAAATATGGATCAGCTATCGACATGGGCAAGGATGGCTAGTGGCTCAAGATCCAGCAACTGGTATGAGCTCCCAGAAAATTTGGTGGGAATAGATTCCTAATGTACGTGAATAGGCGAAACCGGATTAGTACCGGAGGAGTATGTCGAAATCATTCAGCGAAACGTATTTCCATTCGAGGAACGCGCCGATCCAAACGTTGTGCACGGAAGTATGGCGGCTCAACACTCACTAGATCCCAAAAATACAACTCACGTAGTGCCAGAGATGCCACGGCTGAAGGCACAAGTCGAAGATGATGAAGGGTGGGAAGACGTCGATGAATAATAGCTGGTTTTGATATATCGGGCTATTTTGGTTCAGCGTTGTAACATATGGCATCAGCGTTCTCTGTGTCTTTTGTTCAGGTGTTCTTTTTATGATGGTTCATGTGTTATTGTACGGGTAACCGTCTGTAGAAGTTCATTGCGGGATTTGTATTGCGTTTGGTCCTCTGGTTTGTCTGAGAATCCAGCTATGTATAGGTATATAGGTATATGCATGTACCATTATTGGCAAGTCTACTAGGTCCCCGGACTGGGAGGCCGTATTATGAAAGACAATCATGTGTTGCATTTCGTAAAAATCAGTGAATCGTAAGTGGAACAAGTGAAAGAAAGTATTAACAAAAGATCTTTGTCTAAACAATCACGTAAACTAAGCGCAACAAACACCAATCATTGGACCAACAATGACACGAAAGTCTCTATAAACAAATTTTTCAATCCACAATTTCCTGCTCTATCCTCGAGAATCGGACACCGGTTACAATAACAAATCATCTAAGTTGCTACTGTTGGTTGCAGCAGTTGCAGGCCTAGCACCACTGCTTGAGCTAGAGCTATTACTCAACGCTTGATCCCAAATACCGGCTTGAGCACTCTGTTGGGCTAGCTTACCCATGGTTACGTTGTCATTGCCATGCTGCTTCTTTGAAACACCGGACGCGGCTGTGATCCATAATGATCCAAAGACGTCGTCCTTTTTACCCGGCTGCTGAACCACCGGAGTTGAAGCTGAAGGCGAGAGCGACGGAGTAGAGGGACTCGTCATGCTAGGACTGAAGGAAGCTTGGAATGCACCGACTGGAATGCTAGAGAATGATGGCGTAACGGGCTGCTGATAACCTGGAGTAGCAGAATAGTAAGTTGGGGACCCGAGAGAGGGAGTTGCCGTCGCCATCGACGACGTCGTACCATATGCTGGCTGACCGTATGTCGACTGGTTAAACAGGGGCTGTGAGTAGGACGGAGCTGGAGGTTGGCCGCCGGAAGACTGTTGCGCCGGTTGCGCCGGAACCGAATTAAAAAGATCCGTGATACTCACCGTAGAAGGCTGACCAGTAACGGTCGTCATGGGGTTATTAGGGATTGGTGAAATGGCCGATTGGAAATCGTCAAACTCATCGTCAAATGCAGAAGTCGCCGAGGTGGAGGCAGATGGTGCGGTTTCTTCTGGCTCGTCAAACGAAAACAAATCAACCTCTGGACCTTTAGGCTTTTCAGTTTCGTAAGCTTTCGATCTAACAGGTGAGCTAGATGCTACTTCCGCGTATTCAGTTGTCGTTGCGTCAGCAGATGAACCGGCATCATACTCCTCGAATCGGCTGTCGGAGGCATGAGAACTGTATCCATGTGAGGAGCTGCTGTTACCGGAAAAGCCACCGCCATCGCCAAAGACACCGCTACTATACCCTCCATACTGTAGACTGTCACTACCAAAACCTCCGTATTTCTTGCCGGTACCGCCGAAGCCACCACCTTCTGACGAGACTCCAGTGTATTTGTCCTTCGCAACTCTCGCCTTCTTTCTCTCTGCGCGGATCTTCTCGTCGTCGCCCAACAATACTACCAGCTCCTTGGCACGATTGCGCACATTAATACCCTGGTCTTTTCCGTTGGGATCCGTATAATGGAATGACCGGAGCATGCTTACAGTTGCAATATGGGCTCGCGCATCATCAACTACCCGCTCCGACCCGTGTCTGATGAGGAATTCGAGGAGCTGGAGGGCCTTGTATATCTGACGCCACTCATGTGCGGATTTTTCGGTAAATCGCTGGCGAACCGTTAGCACGATTACTTGTCAATTACAAATAGCTATCTATCCATTCAATGTACCTTATAGATCATCGGCATAATTTCATTGAAGTTCGCACTATCATCGTTAGCATAGATGCCAATCTGACAAGGCAAATAACAATCAACGTACTAGTTGAATGTACCGTCGGCGATTTCCTACAAATATCAGCATAATTCATGCTTCGTGCTTAATACAACCCACCTGCATAAGAGTACTACTGGCACCCCAAGGCTCATTATTAGTAGCCTCCCGAACCTGATGATTGTTAGTCCGTTCCCGGCCTAACCATGACGTAATACTCCAGCCTGCTCATACCTTCGCCTCCATGGCCGTGAAATTCATCATGACTAAAAATAAATAAATAGTTAACATCAGATCCAGCACTTGAGAAGTACATCTAGAGATTGCTCATGGCAATTGTGGGCATATCCATGAAATCAAATTATCATAACTCTGGTGAATGGGCATACCATTTTGGGCTTTCCGAACGTACGCCTTCACATCGTAAAGAGATATGTTTTGAACCGCATCCTTCAGGTTCTTGATATTCGCGTTATTGAGTACGCGATTCGCGTTCATCATTTAGCGAGCAGATGAATAGGATGATCCGGTGTGTGGAGCCCAAGACGGCAGTCATCGTCCCGCTAGCGTTTCAAGTCGAATTGCTGAGACTGCCGACGCTGCCACTGCCGAACTCACAGGCTACTCACAGGTCACAAGCTGCATAGTGAATGCAAGGACGACGCTTATGCCATAATAGCCTATTCAAAATAAATTCACCATTCAACTGTGAAGGTACTTGTGCAGTTACGACCTATCAACCAAGCACTAGGGCATGACTGGCCCGATTCTGCCATTAAAGACGCAAGCCGATCGCGATCGCATGTCTTCCACACTCGAAGCCAGCAATAAATATGATCGTGTCCTGCTCTCGGCGTCTTGTCCCCTGCGCTTCTTCTATCGCCAGAAACATTCGATCTCCCACTCAATTCCTGCTATCTCGTCCATTTACAGCTTCGTCGTTTAACATGGGCTCTAAAGTTTTCTTCGACGTTACCACTGGTAGGTTATGTTTGAGCTTGCTTTGTGCCTGATTGCAGGTGTGATTTTGTGCATATCAAAAAGATCAGCAAATTTGCTTACCCCGTATTCGATACAGACAAGCCCCTTGGCCGTATCGTCTTCCAGCTTTACGACGATGTAAGTTTAAGTATATGAGAATTAGCCTTCTATATTATTAGATGAGAGGTTGACCTAACAATATTATTACAGGTCGTTCCTAAGACCACCGCCAATTTCAAGACTCTTTGCACTGGTGAGATGGGCTTCGGCTATGCCGGCTGCGCTTTCCACCGTGTGATTCCTGACGTAAGTCGTTTTTCAATAGATTTCAAAATTTTGCGTGATGCTAATGATATGTGTTTCAGTTCATGCTCCAGGGTGGTGATTTCACTCGCGGTGACGTAAGTTTTTTGTCCTTCACCATTAGGGCAATCGCCGACTAACGTGTTTAAACGACAGGGCACAGGCGGCAAGTCCATCTATGGCTCTAAGTTCGCAGATGAGAACTTCGTCAAGAAGCACACCAAGGTATACATTAAGCTTTTGTTTTGTCTGCGCCTATCATTATGTATAGGGGCGAATGAATATTAGTCTGACGGTTAATTCAGCCCGGTCTTCTGTCCATGGCCAACGCCGGCCCTAACACCAACGGTTCCCAGTTCTTTGTAAGTATCCTTTGCCGAGTCTATATTTATTCAAGTGGTCTTCAACTGCTAATAAATGTGGCAGATTACCACCGTTCCTTGCCCTTGGCTTGACGGCAAGCACGTAGTCTTCGGTGAAGTTGTCGAGGGAATGGACGTTGTCAAGGCAATCGAAGCTCTCGGCACCCGTAGCGGTGCTCCCCGCACAAAGGTCACTATCGCCAACTCCGGTGCTTTGTAAATGTGGTCTTGTACTGGGATAGTGCGTGATAGTATGGTTATCCTGGGTCGCAGCGGGTAGAAAAAGTTCTATAGTCTTGTATGAAACCGATGATTAGTCGAGGAGAAATAATGGGTGTATTTAGTGCATATGATTTATATCCTATGTATACGATTTCTATTCTACTGCCTTAAAGACTTCTAAAAAGTGTAGCATATTTCATTACGTTCTTAAACAAGAGACAAATTACATAATAAGATAGTTCCGATTACGCGTAAGAGAATCGAAATGCAAGCGACTCTGTCCATTAAGAAATCATTAAAAGATTCACAATCATTATAAAAAAATTTATTACTAGGTTCTGGTAGTATCTATCCGATCAGTTCATAATTCTATGTCCCCGGTTAACTAGATCGTCATGCTACAAGCCTACAATCTTCATCAAACAAAATCCTAACGTGATCACGACGATATACGCCAACCCACTGGCAGGCACACCTCTAGTAATAAACAATGCGACACTTAAATACGGACGACCCTGATCGTCAGTCGTACATATCGCGGTGACGTTAGGGAAACCTGAAGTAGGCAGGCCCATAGCGCACGAGCAAAGCAGAGCAGCACCCATGACGAGTAGGTTAGGATGAGGATCATCCATAGCTTGCCCAACCTGCGCAACAATAGGAAGCAGGATCAAAGCCGCGACTGTGTGCGAAATGAATGTTGCGATAATGAGAATCAAAGAGCCGAATACAACCATCACGCCGTAAATGCCCATTTGACTCACAACGGATCTAATACCAATCGCAATTGAGTCTAGAAGACCAGATGACGAAACTGCCTTGCCGAGTGCAATGCCACCCATGGAAAGAATGATAATAGTCCACATAAAGTTGTTGAAATCTTCTTTGGTTAACAGCCCCGTGCCAAAAAATACCACCAGCGGGATGATGGCGAGCACACCCATATCGCCGAAAATTGACTCAACTTTGTGGGAGACACACCACAATAAGATCGTTATGAGAGTGACTGCAGAGACGAAAATCTGAGTTCTGTTAAATTTCTCGGTGTTTCGCTGGATTTTGGTGATGATAGCTCCCTTAGCTACAAACCACCCGTTAGATGTCCATATAAGATTCAGGATTTATCCAACTTACCGGGATTCAAGGTAACGAGCATCATGAGCCATATTAATAGAATCGAAAAAATGCAAACTGGGATAACAATGAAGAACCATGCAAGCCATGTTGGGTTTGGATACATGTTCTGCAATGCAATAATATTCTGTGGACTGGCAATTGGCGAGGCCATCCCGCCAATATTCGATGCGAAAGCAATGCCCAAAATCAATGCCTTGGGGAAATTAGAGCTGCTGTCCTGCGTACGTAGCAAAGGCTGGATAATCGACAGGCAAAGGACAGGCGATGCAACGTTTGAGATCCACATACTGAGAAACATAGCGACGAACATTGTTGTGAGTAAAACGTTACGAGGCTGTGTGCCCGCATTGCTGAGAACCCATGTTGCAATTACCTTAGCGATGTTGTATTTACTTAAAGCAGCGGCAATAGAAAATCCTCCTAGAAGTAGCATAATGACAGGAGTCCACATAGCCGCAAAGATATACTTCGTGGCATCAGGAGCATTCAGTCGCTCGTGGTATACGTCATCGGATCGTACGGTTCGGAAAACGATAATCAACAAAGGAATTAGCATTGAAGTCACGAAAAGAGGAATAACCTCGGTAGCCCAAAGGAGAGATGCAGCAATTAAAATTGCGAAGCAACTCTGCTGTTCAGGCTCGTCAAAAATAGGAACAGCCAAAAGGGTGACGAACACCACAGCAGTAATAGCCAAGAGAGCAAAAGATGAGTTGAAAATTAACCTCGGGAGTCTGATCGCCCCAAGCCGAGTGCGAATCTCAATCGGAGGCTGATTGAGAACACCTCTATGCTCCAGTGCATCAGCGATAGGATTCGAACTGACAAGAAGGCCTTGGTTAGTGATACCCACGCCCTGGATATTCTTTTCGATCCCCATCATTTCACGCCACACGGTGTTACGCTCCCATACAACATATTCCCGCAAATGACCCTGGAGTTCCAACTTGGCCTGCCCGATGTCTCCGTGTGTGCTGATCGATGCATAGAGAAAATTGACCTCTGTGATCTTCTCCTCTAACGAATCTCGCGTCGGATGCAAAAATGGATATGACTGCTCAACAACGTCGGGAACATAATTCCCGCTCATGTCTCTACCGATACATTTGGCGTACTTTTTCAGTGCCTTTCCAAACCCAGTCCTATTGAGCTGAACGTAGGCACGCAGCTCCGAAAGCGACACATATAACGCTATAGCTCGCTTCTTCAGCATAATTTTTAAGTCAGAAATTTCTGAAAACTGTTCATCGCCGTCATTATAATTTTCCATTGACACCACATCTCCGTTCTTATCCAGCATCTCGTGTCGCTCAATAGCAACACTCTCGACATCGGAGTGACGATGGGCAGTATAAGAAGAACCGGACGAGGTACTAGCCTCCTCAACGCCGGCTCTAACGTGGAAATCGTGGATATCTTTCTTCAGCCGGTCAAGCTCAGCCAACAATTCTGTTTCCTTTTCTGAGTAGAATCTGCATATCTTGCCCAATTCGTCGTCCAATGCCCGTCGAAATATAGCGTCATACTCTGTAGTGGATTCCTCGTGAGGTATGAGGGATATACGCTCAGCGTCATGATGTCCAAGAGCTAACCGAGTCGCAGCATCAGCTTCAAGAGAATGGATTCTAGATAACTGTTAACTATTAAATATGACCAATCGCAGTCGGACTTTCTATGCACTAACAGCTTCTTCAAATTCGAGTAGCCGATATAGTATGTCGACCACTCCGGAACAGCGTTGAACTGCACTGTACGACTGAATTTCATCTTTTGCTACTCTTCCTGACTAAAGCTCATATGAGCTCCTCTCAATTACTAGAACAACCGCTGGAATGCTCGCTGCACCTAAGTCTGGGCAACGCACTGCTAATTTCAGCCGTGAGGTGGAAGTACCTACTTTTGTGCGGACTGATCTCCAAATATTATGGAGATGGGATCCCGGTTTCGCACGTTGGCGCAATAGGCCTGATCACGCATTCTCTCGACGAACCAATGCCCTTACCCCAAACATACCTAGGCTACGGCAGCGTGCCAAGCGTCGTTGTACTTTTGAAAGTCAACTCTCCAGCGATCTGGTCATTTGTTTATCTCCATGCGTATATTATGGCTGCTAATGGCCCTAGCGAAGGATTCTCTGTTAATGCACGATGTCTTGCTTTCCATGGGCCACTATTGTATGAGTCTAAAATTCTGAAGACTTACTTTCCCAATGAAAAGAATGCAGGTATAGATATCGAGCAAATTCCTGAAGAGAACAGAGCTGCAGTCGCGTACTTAATTCATTACAAAGGATGGAAGTCATCGTAAGCTTGCGGTATGTGTGTATTATTTGCTGGATATGCTGACGCTGAGTAGATGGGATGAATGGGTCAGTTGCCTATTTCTATTTTGTTCTCACACTTATATTCACAATGCATAGCTACCACAAGAGCGTGTCTTACGATGGACGGAGGAGAATCTGCGAATGCAAAAGGAGCTGAAAAATGAGGCTTTACAACAACTGCGAAATAAAAAAGCTGGCGGATCAGGACAAAGAGAGTTAACGCCCACTGCTAGCACCGCCGTGACGTCAAGCTCGCAGAAACGCAAAGAGTCCGCTAAGGAGTTTACTGACCTTGCCAAGGCTACCAAAAAGACGAGACGAGAAGCTGACGAAAAGGTGGGACAAAGCAGGAAAAAAAAGTATTTAGTTCCGCTAATATGGCTTAGGATGAGGAGTACTTCTCTCATCTGGATGTGAACATTGTGGTGCCAGATACTCTTAAAGCTCAGCTGGCGGACGACTGGGAAAACATTACAAAGAATTCACAGGTACGTCGTCGGTCATATGATGTATGCTGTACTGACATACGTAGTTGGTCAAACTCCCTCGTTCACCAAATATCCAAGAGATTCTGCTAGAATTCAGAACGTTCTATATGAAACGACGTCTTGGGAACGCCGAGACGGAGATCCTTGACGAAATTCTAGCAGGACTTCAGTTATACTTCGACAAGTCTTTAGGGTCAATACTGCTTTACAGGTTCGAAAGACAACAGTATTTGGAGGTGACGCGTGGAAACCCAGGAAAAGTTCCTAGCGAGATCTATGGAGCTGAGCATTTAGTCCGACTATTCGGTATGGAGTGACTGTTATATCTCATCGGGACTGCTATATCTAATCGTTGTCGATAGTGTCTCTTCCTGGTTTACTATCGCATACCCATATGGACCAACAAAGCATAAACGTGCTGAAAGCGCACGTTGAAGAACTACTACGGTAAGTCTATGTGTTCTACGATAGATGTGTTGTTAATGACACCTATCAGGTTTCTCGCAAAGAATCAAAAAACATACTTTGTAGAGTCATACATCAACTCTACGCCTGCGTACGAAGCCATCTCTCGCGGTCTCTGAGCGGAGCTTATGCCCGATAAGTCACAATTGTACAGTATATTGTAACATAGTATTATCAATCGCAGAAACCTTCATTATTTGATAACCCGTCCCACGCGGAATTTGATATGCGCCATATGCGCCATACACCAACCAATACCATCTTAATTACAATCTCCACATCGCGTCCCTACAGCCTCAATGCCAAGCTTTTAAGACTTCTTATATCTTCCTTCAAATGTGTCGCTAGGCATTTCACCTGCGACACACTGGATCCTTCGCTGTTGTCTTTTCCGCCAGTCGCACCTGCAAAGTTTAAGCTTTCGACCAACAAATTGAGATCTCTCGCAGAGTAATTCGTGCTTGAGAACCCGGGTGTTGCAAGTGAGCCTGGCACAAGCTTCAGACTTTGAGAGAGATGTCGGAGAGCATCATAACTCAGCGGCAGGTCGTGGTCTGAACTTGTCAATGGCTCCTTAAAGTCGGACGGCTCCGGTGCCAGTGAGCATGCCAAATCTTGCTCATCTTCTGTCTGTGTCTGTGCATTGACATATTTTTGTTCCATTATCTCTTTGGAGGTCGCTACAGTCGCTGCAGTCGTCGGGTTAGCCGTGATCAGACCGGAAAGCTGGCGATTCATTCGTAGTACGAGACCGAGAACGTAATTGTTAAACTCCATTCTGGCGTGCACCAATGTAGAGAATCGAGGAAATATATATAACTACACCACATCAGTATTTATAACTTAACTAGAAAGAATTGCTGAATGGTGATACCCTATTCAAGGCGCCAGAAGCTAAGATGATGACGCCGAAAAGAGACCATGACCGCAATATAGTATGGAGAACAATCATTCGCCTTTGCGCTGTTAATAGTCCTGTCGCCATTCTGAGCTTATCCTGCTATATCCTGGCATGCTGCATACTCAGGTGCGGAGAACGGGGCGTGATCTGAACAGAAGGACTAATGTCTCTGTCCCGGCTGTCGCCCCTAACCCATCGGCCTCAGGTAAAACGCTTATCTATGCAATCACACAATTCCCGTGAAAAGTCAGTACTGTTTGTTCTACAGTAGTTTATCTGTCGTCGTCTCGCTCTGCATTCTACGCGTTCTGCTGAACAGCTGAAGTTAATACAACATTCTGACAGCGAATGGCACACTGACCCACCAGTGCCAGATATGCCCAAGAAAAGATCTTCCTCAAACACAAAGGGCGACCACCAACGCAGAAATGTCTACTCCAAGGCAAATGGCAAAGGGAATGGCAAACAGCAAGGTGGTCGGGGTAGATTTCGTGGTACAGATGCAGCATGTGAAGGTGAGACCTTTGCTGTCACGATAGCCAGCTTCAAATTTGCTGACTGATCTAACATAGAACGCGGACAAAGACATGCATTTTCTATGAGGGACGAGGCATTGTATACAATGCGGCATCATAGCCTCATTGGAGGAGATGCTAATTATTCGCCTTCAACGCGGTCGGCTGTTACATTTGTCAAATCTGCTGGGTTGCCAGGCAACAATAAAGACGCAAAAAGCGGACAGACTTTGAGTCAATGGGAATATCCGCAGTCCGAGGAGTCGGCAGAGGAGCTATATAATGAGTTGTTGGACGAGGAAGACGAGCTCGTTGAGAATACGAGGCATTTGTCTATCGTTCCCATAGATAGGGCTGGTGTAAACACCGACAGCAAATTTGAAGTTAATCCGGAGTCCGCAAGCTTAGACCACCAAGATGGAGGGATCAGCGAGGTAGATGACATGACGAAGGTGCCGGATGATATGCTATTTATGGCGGACGAAGTCAAGCAAGACGTGGACGTGCCGTTCGATGACGAGATAGTGTTTGCTCCTCGACATATTCGGCTTAGTGCGTCCGGTGTGCGACTTCCTCCGCGATTCTTGGATTTGACTACAACTGTCCCTTTTGTCCCTATAATTGTGGATGAAACAGTGTACGCCGAGGTTGCAGAAACGACGACGATAACAGGAAGGACCTCAGCGACTCCGACGACGTCCAAGAAGAATAAGAGCAAGAAACAAAAAGCAAAAAAGGCAAAGGCACCGAATCCGGCATTTCCGTACAACGCGCTGGTGGATGACGATGACGAGGATCCGTTAAATGATTATATTCAGAATCTCTATGACGACGGTATTTTGAACGAGTACCTTGGCAAAAATAATCCAGCAGATGACTCCGATGAGGACGACGAGAAGGTTAACAGTGTTGGCGAGGATAACACCGGCATAGTGCAGAAAGCAGATCGTTTAGAGGTAAGCGACAATGTCAATCTTTCAGGCGAAAATGAATATAAAGAAAGCCAAATTGAGACTGTGGATATCGACCAAGACGAGGAGCGCGATGATGAAGGTGATGACGAACCTGACGATGATGAAGACGATGACGATGAAGAAGAGGAAGACGTTGATATGGATCAGGACGATTATGATTATGGCGATGATGACGACATCTTGGAGGCTGAGCGACGGTTCGAGGAGGCGGCATTAATGGATTTCTTACCTCGCAAGAAAAAGAAACAAATGCCAGAATTTGATATTTCAGACGAAGACCTTGAGCATCAGCTAGAATCTCAGTGGCTGAGGGATAAAGCAGCGAAGAAAGAGAAGAAGAAAGAACGCGAGCGACTGAGGCGAGAAGGATTGCTTGGGAAGAAGGCAAAGAAAGGCAAATTGGACCTCAACGCGAAGTATAGCCGAGGTATGCAGATATCTGACATTAAGCGTGAAATCGAAATATTCTTGAGAAATGAGGGGCAAACGACGCTGTCACTGCCTCCGATGGCTAAGAACTCAAGAAGAGCAGGTAAGATTTTGGGATATTGCTTAGTTGATTACACCTAACAGCAACAACAACAGTTCACGTTCTTGCGACTGCGTATAGTCTGTCATCTAAATCTATTGGTGGTGGCACGCAGAGATTTACAATTCTGTTTAAGAATTCAAGATCGCACTTGGAAGCTGATTTCGGTACCTTGAGTATCGTGGAGGATAGATTGTATCTTCCTAGGCTAGACAAGAAGGCGACGAAAGGTCCAGTGACTAAGGACTTTTCTAAACGTGGTACAGGCTCATTCAGACATAGGGAGGGCGACGTTGTAGGGAGTAACGCGCCGGAGATTGATATCGAGAACAAAGGTCGACAGTTGTTGGAAAAAATGGGCTGGATATCTGGTTCCGGGCTAGGTGTTGCTGGAAATGTTGGCATGGCATCGCCTATTATGGCTAAAGTCAAGACGTCCAAAGCTGGCTTGGGCTAATTCGCGTATTGCTTCGAATTGTGATTGGAGAAGTCTACGAATTGAAATTTAGTGGCCCATTGTTATCATACGGGACCGTTAATGCAACCAATCGTGCGGCCCAGTCTGGGAGCCACTTGCAGGTGCGTGGATCACAGGATTTTTAGGAATGAAGACTGAACCGGTTGAATCACATTGAACTCCATTTATTCGAATAGTCATATATAACACATATACTTATACATATGCTTATACATATACTTATACATATACTTATACATATACTTATACATATACTTATAGACATGCACAATTCAACCAGTGGTGATCCTGCGGTGACGAGAAACTTCACAATTGGCGCGATTTACATGATGTCAGCTAACTTGCTGTCATGGACGGGTTCTTGTATTCGATAGAGTCGAAAGCCTACTGTCCGTAGAAGTATGGAGTGTCCATAGGACGGCGATTCGCGGTCATGACTTCCTTATCTCGGCACTCTGACTACGAGTCGTCCGCCGTTACCCCACATTTGTATCTGTCGCAGGTGCGCTGTAATTACCACAAGTATATATCGACTGTATTGGTACAGCTATATCGACATTTGCTATAGCCAGTAACAATGCTTTTTCGTAGCCTATTAACGAAAATGAACATATACCTGTGCAAGCAATTTCCAAACTTACATACTAGATTACAGACTGGGATGCCCGACATTCGCTGTGTTGAACAATATCCCTGTGCAGCCGTAAGTAGATCTTCAACTAAATTACCAGGTACGATCAATTTATATTTCAAAGAATTCTTTAATGCTTCCCGAGAGTATATTTCAGCTCCTAATCTTATTTTTGAAAGTAATTGACAGGGCTAAAATCATCACTAATCTCGACAAGATCGTATTGATGAGCTTATAAATTATGTACTATCCGTATGCCACGTCAATGTCATCCAATGCATTGCTTGGTCTCCCATCTTCGGTTGAATTTGGCATATCAAATATAATAAAAAGTTACCTAACTTAAGGGACAATAGATATTAGACACCAACAGCTTTATCTCTAACCAATAATGAGTAATTTCACCATCCTGATACGCGACGCGCGACATGCATAATGAATGTTTTGTAATATGTATGAGTTTAGGCGTATCCAACCATGGCAAATCTTCGCCCTCTCTTACTCCACAGTTATTAACCCCTGATTGCACCACAGATTTGATTCTGTAAGTGCCTCCAACCGAGTTACTGGACGCCCAAAGCAATCATAATGCGATGTCGACCGCCAATTATTCCCGGCCTATGGACGCTGGTAGCATTATCTGGATTAATATCATGCCTCCCAAGTCAAAGGACACAGTTAACTGAAGCTCAGCTATCAGTACTTATCGATTTGCACCCTCCGTTTCCAGCGCTGAGTCCTAATTACTATGCCACAACCACAACTGCTGGTAATCTCAGTGAACAAAGTTCACCGGACGCTGCCGATGAACGAAGTAATGGCAAAACCGTTGCGCTTCTCACACCAATGTTAATTCCTCGAGCTCCAGGATCGGATAATGCGACGATCGTTCGAGAGCATATCAAGTCACATTTCGACGGACTTTCCAACTGGACCGCTGTCACTGATGCCTTTACGGCAACTGTGCCAGAATACGGTGGAGTTATGGGCGTTTTAAATTTTACAAATCTGATTTTTCGACTTACGCCGCCAGGAAGCGACGATCTACCAAGCCATTATCTGACCCTTGTTGCGCACTACGATTCGAAGATCTCACCATTTGGATTTATTGGGGCGACTGACTCAGCCGTGCCTTGTGCAGTATTGATGTACCTAGCCGAATCACTGACTCCACACATCCTTGCGCGGTGGAAATCGGACATAGGTGCAGTGTCAGACGACACAGGACTTCAAATAATATTTATGGATGGCGAGGAAGCTCTGGTTGAGTGGTCCGACAAGGATTCGCTGTATGGTGCACGGCATTTGGCTAATTTATGGGAATCAGAAAAGAAATCTTCACAATTTGGACGAATGTCGGCGTTGCAGGACATTGATCTGTTTGTGCTCCTGGATCTATTAGGCGCTGGATCCCCAGCTGTTCCGTGCTTCTTCGAAATAACATCATGGGCATGTCGTGATTTAGCGGAAACTGAAATAAGAGTCCGAAATGCTGGTCTTGCGAAGACGAAGGGACAAAGGCCATTTATACGGGCGGATTACGTAATGAAGAATGCATTTATCGATGACGATCATATGCCTTTCCTCAGGCGCGGTATCCCCATTATGCATGTCATTCCCATTCCGTTCCCGAAGGTATGGCATACGATGAATGATGATGGTGCACATCTTAGCTCAGAAACAGTACATGATTGGGCCGTTTTTGTAACGGGATGGGTTGCTGGCTATCTCGGTCTGGGTGATTTTTTGTAAGTGTTTCGTCCTTGTATGACTAATTCTAGAATGGGTATAGATTGGCATTGGGATGCATAGGAATCAGTGATGAGAAATTACTGTATTTTGTTGGAGTTAGTTGCGTACTATAGCAATAGCGCTATATAGTATTAATGAGTTCATCTGTATTTATCTTAAAACATCATGCCACATGGTGGGCCGATTTGATTTTGATTTGAGGGTTAGGTGTAAAGAGTTGTAGCCCTAACCCATATACCGAACCCCTAACCTTCTCGTGCTATAGGTGAACTATCAAACTTTTTCTTTAGAATACTACTACCAACGTGTAGCACCTGGACCACCAGTCAGTCGGATATTCCCACCCCGTCTGCGGCAACATTTCTCTTCCGGCATTGAAAAAAATCTGAAAGGTGCTTGTGCATTAGACAAACTTTACTATAAACTTGAATAGTACTGAACTATGAGGATTAGAAGTATGTCAAGTTGCCGTTTACTTAATCCAAGCTAACGCTCGTAGAACCGACGAGCAAGCGCACGTCTACCAAGATGCGTGAGGGCATCAAGAAAAAAGCGGCCGCAACAAGGAAGAAGCAGAAGAAGCTCGCCAAGAAAGACATTACCTGGAAGAGTCGAGCGAAGCAAAGCGGACGGATCGATCTGAAGCAGATTCCAAACAGCTTTCCGTATAAGAATAAAATCATAGAAGAGTTAGCGAAGGAGAAAGAAGCTGCGAGAGAGGAGCGGGAGAAACGGCGGCGGGAGGCGAGGGAGAAGGCTACAACTGTAAGTCGGGAGCAGAATATTGAGGATGAGATGTTGCTGGATGAAGACGAGAGGGAGAACGAGCAGATAGAAGAGGGGGGCGAGATGAACGCGCTGTTGGAATACGCTCGGAGAGCGGCCAGCGGTTTCGAAGATGCGGAGGATGGCGATGAGGAGATGACTGACGATGACGGCGAGGACGACGAAGACGAAGAAGAGTGGTCTGGATTCACAGTGGGAGCTGGTGAGTCTTCCGGCTCCGAGACCTCTCGCAAATCTTACGACAAGATCTTCAAGACAGTTGTTGATGCGTCCGATATTGTTCTCTACGTTCTCGATGCGCGCGATCCAGAAGGCACGCGGTCGAAGCGGACCGAGAAGGTCATCCTAAGTTCGCTCGATAAGCGATTGATCTTTGTTCTCAACAAGATCGATCTCGTTCCCGCTCACATCCAAAGGGCATGGGAAACCTATCTTAAAAACTTTTTCCCCACAATCAGCGTTCGCGCTTCGTCAGCAGCTCCCAACGCGCAGCAACTCAACCACAAGAGTGTCACCTCACAGAGCACTGCCACGACGCTACTGCATGCTCTCAAAGCCTACGCGAACAAGTCAGAATTGAAGCGTTCAATCGTCGTCGGCGTCGTCGGATACCCCAATGTTGGCAAATCGTCCATCATCAACGCACTCACGTCCCGCCTCGGGGGGCGCCGGGAGGCCTGTCCCGTCGGCGCTGAAGCCGGTGTTACGACCTCACTCCGGGAAGTGAAGATCGACAACAAACTCAAGCTTCTCGATTCTCCCGGCATTGTTTTTCCGTCCGAATCTATGTCAGAGGATTCCTCCGTCGGCGACGAGGCGCAATTGCTTCTTCTGGGCGCACTGCCGCCTAAGCAAATGACGGATGCGGTCCCTGCAGTGAGTTTGCTCCTGCAGCGACTTGAGTCTGTCCCAGAGTTGTTTGAGACAATGAAAAGTGTGTACGATCTCCCAGCGCTGCTGCCGCGCATCGACACGAACACCGGCAAGCTCGACAAGACAACGGATTTTCTCGTGCATGTGGCGCGCAAACGGGGTCGAATTGGAAAGGGCGGCATCCCGAATTTACAGGCTGCTGCGATGGCGGTGGTGAATGATTGGCGGGACGGACGAATTCAGAGGTACAGTCTTCCTCCTAGTGAATTGCCAAACAATAGTGTCAATATTTTGAAGAATCGAGCCGGGAAGAATGTCGAGCAGAAGGAGATCGTGCGGGAGTGGGCTCAAGAGTTCAGTTTGGACGGATTGTGGAGTCCGGGAGAGCAAGTTAATGATGAGGGGATTCTTAGGTAGTTAAGGCAAGAATGGGGTATAAAAGTTTTGTATGGTCTTCATGTATAATTTGATTGAAATACATTAGAATTGGGATCTCGGTTCACGACTTGCAAATGTAGTGTGCAAGGATACCACTGAAATTTGATAATAAAACACACTGGAGTGAAGTCAAACCGAAGCAACCAGAGAGAGACTGTCGGACGCGTGAACCCGGCACGCCGTGCGGCGTATCGCCGGAATTTTTTCTGCTTGTCACAATACTCAGGTTTAGAATCAACAATGCATCTCCAGCAGAGTCCGCTGCACCTATTTAAGCGGCTGCGCATATCCTATCGAGTAATTCATTACGGCCGGTCGTACTCGCATAACTCGTTGGGAGACATCGCGCAGACAGCGCGCCGGGATGAAATAACAAAATTTAAGGAGCGATGTAAGTCTGCTTCCCCGACTTCCATGACTTTATCAATACTAATTGGTTTTGTCGCGATGACGACAGTCAACTTCCCCAAAGCAACGCACACGATATGGCAGTTATACCGAGACGGGAGCTTTCAAACACGACTGCAACAAGGTGCGGCCCCGAAAGTAGTGTTACACGGCTGGATTGACTCCCCGCCGCGGAAAGTGTCACGGACAAGGGCGTTTGCCAATTTGCGGGATGTCCAATTCTTGTATCGTACTGCTGAACAAATACAGAACGAAAACCATCAGGCGTCGGATGAGGACGTTGCTACGATTCAGTTGTTTGAGGATTTGACTACAAGGTCGGCGGATATTAACTCTCCGGGTGTTGCGTTATTGCGCCGGATGAAACAAGAGACATGCGTTTGTGTCGAGGGACATGTGTGCAGGGCAAAGGGAAATATTCCATGGCGATTGGAGATTGCGGTGGACCGAATCACGATTTTGAATAACGCCGAGGATATGGTTTCGCAAATGCGCGGCGCGAAAGATTGGGATCCAAAATATCGGTATCTCCAACTTCGTTCCTTTCGATTGCAGCGGGCGCTGGCCATGAGAAGTAAAGTCGCGACTTTAATACGGAATGTATTTGAAGGCCACGGGTTTACTGAAGTCGAAACACCGTTGCTATTCCGCTCTACGCCGGAAGGAGCGCGGGAGTTTTTCGTGCCTTCCAGGACGGAGGTGGGAAAGATGTACGCATTGCCTCAGAGTCCTCAGCAATACAAGCAATTGCTGATGGCGTCTGGCGTGCACCGATATTACCAGTTTGCGAAGTGTTTCCGGGACGAGGATTTGCGAAAGGATAGGCAGCCCGAATTTACCCAAGTGGATCTGGAGATGTCCTTTGTCAAGGCATCAGATGTACAAGACATCGTCGAGTCGATTTTGGTGCGTTTGTGGAAGGCGATCAAGGGCATTGAATTGCGGCATCCATTTAAGCGACTCCCGTATATTGAGGCAATGAGCCGGTATGGCATTGACAAGCCTGACTTGAGAAGCGATATGGAGGTAAGGAATTGTTTGAAGCTGCCAGTGTGCATATTCTAATAACTTAGATTTACGATCTCAGCGAGTTTGCCACTTCGACGGCAAACCCGGACTATCCAGTGTTCGAAATTCTCGTATTCCACGCCGAGAACTCGAAATTCCCAGCAGTAGTATCCGCGCCAGAGGGCAGTCCGACCTTGCGCACGCCATTGTCTCATAGGATCAGACTGTCGAAGGAAGAACCGTCCAAGTGGCTGAACCGATGCGTCGCAGAGTTTGATTTGAAATTGGTATCTGATATAGAAACTACTGCCAGAGAGATTATGAAAAAGTTTGACATCAGGGATGGCGATGTTGTCTATTCTTGCACACGACAACAAATGCCGTTTGAGAATCCGACTCCATTGGGACGACAGCGCTTGCAGATCATGCAGGAGACGATGAATTTCTCAGAGAAGGATCCTGCGCCATTGTGGGTAGTCGACTTCCCACTGTTCACGCCGACCGAGACGGGCCGGGTTGTGAACGGGTATGTCGAATTTGATTACACCAGGCTCGTCGCGACCCACCACCCTTTCACGATGCCGAGCATTGATTCGCTGCCGGCGGTGTTCGATGCGGCGAGGGACGAGTCGTCTTCGGTTGATGCGCGGACGATATTTGGACAGCACTACGATATAGTTGTGAATGGGGTTGAAGTAGGAGGGGGCAGTACACGTATTCACGACTCTTCGCTACAGCGGTTCGTGTTGTCGCGTATCCTGCAAGTCCCCGGGATCCGCATGCATGTCGAGGCTGGCGAGATAGAGCCGGATAACCCGTTCACGCACCTGCTGAACGCGCTGACAATGGCGTGCCCACCGCACGCAGGGCTCGCACTGGGATTTGACCGATTGTGCGCCATGTTAAACGGCTCGGACTCTATTCGGGACGTGATTGCGTTCCCGAAGACGCAGACGGGCGCGGATCCGCTGGTGGGTAGTCCAAGCCGAGTTACGGACGAGCAGCTGGGCGCTTACCATGTTCAGCTGAAGAAGTGATATATAGATGTACAATAGATCATAAATAGAAGGCATTCCTAGTGAGTACGCGACATGTCTTTTTTTGTAAAAAATTGCCCTCTCGCAACCACTATCATTGTGCTATTATTATTTTATTGGGCGTACAATCGTTGGGCTAGCGCCAACGGGGCTGAGGGCATGCTGCCCTAACACTTGGAGCGGTTAGGCCAGTCGGCCAGCCGCATGGCCAACCAGCACAAAGTACCATACCCTTTGTAGGAATTTTGTTGACGTGACGGGTGCCATACTGTTTTCCAATTGTCAACGGAACGCGTCGCTAAATCATGGGATCTGGCGTGCAGGGCGGGACCACCATATCTCGGCATTTTGTTCGCAAGTTCAAAATCCGCGGTTTGGTGGCCGTCTAAATCAACTAAGTGTGCATTCCTGACGGCGAATTGGATAACCCTAACCTTCTCGTGCTATAGGTGCGACTCAACAGTTACAGCTACTGTACATTGCAGACTGGCCGCACATGTGAGCACGACTTTAGTATTGCTCTGTTGCATGGTATAATAGTCAAGACATCAATTGGATTGACATATACAAACTACACTAATCCGTTTTGCATTGAGTTTGAATGGACAGCATATCAAATAAAGGTCTAGGAAAACGTTGAGCTGCCGCGTTGTCTGTTATTCCTGTGCAGTTGAATAAATCGAATGCGGCGTATGTGCCATATCACCGCGCGCATATGCGCAGTGATTATGCTCCGGCGTGGTAGCAATAAATCCTGCACCTCGCCTCAGGGTGCCTTTCTACCTTCTCCACCTCTCCTACTCTCCCGTCCCTGTTTAACTACTCTACGTCCGCAACACTACAGCCAACATGATCTTCAATAACGAGGCTTCGTCCACAATTGAGTGGCTCTCGCGTCTTGATGCCAGCAACGCACCAGCCCGTAACTTCCGCCGCACCGGCATCATCGGCACCATTGGTACGCATATTGCTACTTGGCCCCATTGCGCCATAACTGACGTTCTGCAGGTCCCAAGACTAACTCTGCTGAGAAGATGAACCTACTCCGATCCGGTAAGCTCAATTCTTGCCTTTTGTATTGTCGTTTCTGCGTCGAGTGGCGAGTCCGATGTTGAGGTTGCCCCGGCGACCGTCGCTGCCTCCCATCGATCAATTTTTTTGTGTGGCTTCGGGGCCCTCCCCCCAATCAACGATCAGGTATCCCCACGCGCCTCCTACCTGCAACACAGGTTGGCCACACAGCCTCTTTTTCGCCAGACCGTCGCAGCTATTTTATATACTGCGCAAATTCTATACTAGCTTGTACTTTATTCAGTAATGCTAATCATGACCAGCTGGTCTCAATGTCGTCCGCATGAACTTCTCCCACGGCTCCTACGAGTACCACCAGAGCGTCGTCGACAATGCTCGCGAGGCTGAGCGCATTCAACCTGGTCGACCTCTCGCCATCGCGCTGGATACGAAAGGCCCCGAGATCCGCACCGGTAGCACGGTCGGCGATGCTGATATCCCCATCTCCGCTGGCGAAGAGATGATCATCACGACCGACGAGGAGTATAAGAACAAATGCGACAACAAGATCATGTATCTCGACTACAAGAACATCACCAAAGTCATCTCTCCCGGCCGTATTATCTTTGTTGACGACGGTGTTCTGTCTTTCAAGGTCCTCGAGATCATCGATGATAACAACCTCAACGTGGTGTGTCTCAACAACGGCAAGATCTCCTCACACAAAGGCGTCAATCTTCCCCAAACAGACGTTGACCTCCCCCCTCTTTCTGAGAAAGATAAGGCGGATTTGCGGTTTGGCGTCAAGAACAAGGTCCACATGGTTTTTGCTTCTTTCATCCGTCAGGGCTCCGATATCACTGCCATCCGTGAGGTGCTCGGTGAGGATGGCAAGGAGATCCAGATCATTGCCAAGATCGAGAACCAGCAAGGACTCAACAACTTCGATGACATTCTCAAGGAGACTGATGGTGTCATGGTTGCTCGTGGTGATCTCGGTATCGAGATTCCCGCGAGCGAGGTCTTTATTGCTCAGAAGATGATGATCGCGAAATGCAACCTTGCGGGCAAGCCTGTCATTTGCGCGACTCAGATGCTCGACAGCATGACCTACAACCCCCGTCCTACCCGTGCTGAAGTTTCCGATGTCGGTAATGCCGTCCTCGATGGTGCTGACTGCGTCATGTTATCTGGCGAGACCGCGAAGGGCAATTACCCCGTCGAGGCTGTCGGCATGATGCATGAGACTTGTCTGCTCGCGGAGATGGCCATCTGCTACCCGCCTCTCTTCAACGACCTCCGATATCTCACCCCTCGCCCGACTGACACTGTCGAGACCATTGCTGTCGCCGCTGTCTCTGCCTCGTTCGAGCAGCAGGCAAAGGCTATCATCGTCCTCTCCACTACCGGTACCACCGCCCGTCTTTGCTCCAAGTACCGCCCGACATGCCCCATTCTCATGGTCACGCGCAATTCTGTCGCCGCGCGATATTCGCACTTGTATCGTGGTGTGTACCCATTCCTCTATGAGGTACCGAAGAAGTCTGACGCGGGGAAGTGGTCCGAGGACGTCGAGGAGCGTCTCAAGTGGGGTATGGACCAGGCGGTCGAGCTCGGCATTCTCGGCCGCGGCGAGGTCGTTATTGCTATCCAGGGATGGACAGGAGGTCTTGGCCACACCAACACTCTCCGTGTTTTGGAGTGCGTCTAAGCGGTCAAGACAGTGCAAGATAGCTCTGCAATTCGTCAAGTCGGTAAATCATATATAGCGTCGATCGCTAGGATGGCCGGTTATGCCCGATTGTTGATGTGTTTATGCACTTATAGACGTTTTTGTTGTTTATGATATGTGTGCAGCAATTCTTACTGTGTGACCACTTGTATTCGCAGCATTTTGTAGCCTTGTTTGGATATTACGTTGAATCGAGCTATGCACGGCACTACTGGTAGTGAGGTGTTTCATGGACGGTTTAAACATACAATTATGTCTCTTCGAGCCATGTAGATGAAAACCAAGATAATCACAAGGTTCCGTGCCTCGCCACCTCATTTCCTTATAACGGTTACCTGCAGGGGTCTGTCATGTACTCATCCCCTCTCTCAACACATCAAATTATTCTCACACTGGATGAAATAATTCCTAAAACAATAAAACATCATTTCAATGCTGTACGACTTGCCCATAAAGACTAGTTATCCAAATGTTGTTGTTGACAGCAATGATGCGATCAGCCCTATATCTACAGGAGGAGAGGTTATGAAGAAATTAATGGTGGCCCAGCACAAAAAAATTCGTCTGGCGAAAACGTTAAGAAATTACTATGGGAAACAGCTACTGGGGAGACTGGGCGATGAGTAAGGGTGATGAGTTAGCTCTACCTGTATCACGAGAGTATTAACCAAAAGTCGCCAATTGAGTGCAGTGCGAGCCGCACCAAAGACTTAAGGCGCGAGCCATGTTCCGATGACTAGCGCCAGGTACTGCTTGACCATTGACATATAACTATCAATGTCGGTTTCAGCTTCGGTTGCCACAATCGACCGGCAGACAGTTACAGCTCTGTTTTCGTCCTTTGGCTCTGCGCTAGACGCGCACCACGACGCGAGGGATCGCGTTATAAAAGCTTCGCGAGACATCACTGCCGCTAGCAAGAAAATGTTCGAATTCATGCGACTGCATTAAGTCTGAAATTCCACGACTAACGTTGTGTGGAAACAGTATATTTGCACTTCAGCGGGTGAAGTATGTCGATGCTGAAATCCAACGGGATGATCCGAACAAGGCGGGGATCAAGCTAGATTCCAAAATCGCTGGCGATATTGGTGGACTGGAACGGAAGATAACAGATGCATTTAGCGCAGTTAAGGACGATATGCAAGGTGCAGGTGCATGGCGGTAATAATCTGAGGTCTTAGCTACTTTGACGGGATAGTGCTGACATCTTGTAGGTATCAGCGACAAATATCGGGGGCTATACAAGAATATGTAAGAACGCTCGCTGTCTGGGATGCTGGTATTGGGTATTAATATGTACGGCTAGATCGAGGCATTGTTGTTTCGAGAATACCTGATGGACCGCTGGATACTTTCGCACGAAGAGGTGCAGAAGTTAGTTGGATATGAATTTCTGGTCACGTACTCGGACTATATCCTAGGTATGCTCAATTTTCCTATGCATAATTTAAATACTGACTACCTAGGTCTTCTTGACACAACTGGCGAACTCATGCGGTTCGCAATTACAAATCTATATGATGTTACCGCGTCGGGTGTAGTCCAAGTGTCGGTCATAGCGAAGCAGATATGTCAGCTCTTACGGACGTTGAGGATAGGATTTTCTGCCTTGCGAGTGAACAGTTCTTCACATACATCATCTACAGAGTTTGTGAAAAAATTAAATACATTGTACAACTCGGTCGACAAGGTCGAGAAAGCCGTATACTCGCTGACTGTCAGAGGGAGTGAACTGCCGGAAGGCTGGATCCCAGGCGACGATGATGATGGAAGGATATAGTGCAGTATTATACAATACATACAAATTACAACACAACTGACTCCTTTTCCTTCTGTTCTAACATGCTATTGAATTCTCGTAATCGTCCCAGGATTCCGGCGTGGCCGCAAACTAAGGGCACGACTTTCTGTAGTTCTGCAATAATTCCTATGCGCTGTTCGGAGGGCCCGTCGCCGATAGCATCGTCCTCCGCTCCCATGGCAGGTAGAATATCTGCCGCCCGAGATTTCACGCCAGCCACAGCGTCCAATACTTCCTTGACCAAGTTCTCCGCTTTTGACTCCATGTTCCCTTTCATATGTGCTGCTCGAATACTGACAACTTCATCTGCAATATCTCGTCGTTCTTTTCGAAGAGCTAACAGCTGATCTCTCAATTCCATTACATTTCGCCTCGCCTTTTTTGTGGCACGGACTAACACACCTTGCGCATTGATGGCGTCGCACATTTCCGAAAACCGAATTTCAAGCTCATCAGCGTACGCCTCCAGAACATTGCGTCGAAATATTTTCGACTGGGTATGCACCGACGACGAGACCTGTTCCGAAACAACCTGCGATACGACCTCTACGTCAGAGAGTACTGGCGCACCGCGACCGCCGTCTCTTGGTGGGAGTCTATGTGTCATGATGCGCACGTATTGCATGTCATCTATGCCAGCTACAGCGTCGTCGGTGGTCTTCCTTTTCGTAGCACCAGCCGATGTTGGACGTGGTGCTTTCCTCTTTGTTGAATATGCAGGTTTGGACTGAGCGGGCTTGGGTGCTTCGTATACTGGATCTGTGTCCGAGTCGTAAACGGCATATGCCTCGTGGTCTTTTGGACTATTGTCGTGATCGGTATCCTCATAAATTATCTCTTCTTCCGCTTCGGCCCTAAATGAAGGGTCTTCCTGGCTTGCTTCTGACAACGACTTGCCTTTATCATTGGCAATTTCTTCGTCCTCCGGCTCCTGCTCGTTCTCGCGTTCAATCATTTCGTCATCTTCGCGCTCAAAGTCTGAATGTGGTGGAGAATCGGCGGTATTCGTCAGCGCGGTTGTCTTCGGCTGTCTTGGTTTGTTACCTTTTCCATCAGTACTATCGGGCACTCTCCTCAGGGGCGTAGATCGTTTCGCATACTGTGGCGTCCGTGCAAAAACAGTAATCTGCCCACTACTCCGCATCGCCGAAACAGGTGCCGATTCATAAGTGGTACTTGCTACCGGTACAGCGGCTGCATCGGTCTTCTTATCCGACGCTTTCCGTCTCGACCCCGGGGTCCTGCTCCGTTGTGCACTCTGTGGCGATTTCTTCCCATTGCCGGACTTGGGAGTGCGTGCTCTCGGCATTGAAATCGCGAATGACGAAGTTGAAATATATCGCGTCCTGCGGAATCAGTGTCATGCATTAGTTTGATTGATAACTATAATAACGGACATACCCTGCGCCACGAACACGAGATGCTATTCGCGCTGCACGATCTGTTGGTGCGGACATATTGTCGCGAATTATAGAATGTTGAAACCGGTAAGTGGATAGATAGGCAATGGTTGCCCTGTGAGTTGCGTGCATATCCCAGGGCAGTGCGGGTAAGGTGAAACATCGCAAGGTCGGGCGGGGTTCCAAGATACAACAATTTAAACCATATAATTTTGTCCGTGTACTATAATCCAAAACCAATATAAAGAATTCACTGCCGGTCTCGGCAACAATACGAAACTGTACATCATTCCAGCTTCCGTATATCCCAACTTGATATCCCTTAGGGATACATTGTTGTTTAAAATGGGATTAGCGGTTTATTTTCCGTCACTAGCTCGACAGAGCAAGCCAGTCCTCAAGTCATGCGAACCCGACTACAAGGACATCATCCAGGACCCAGAATTGATTGCCTTTTATGAAGCCAACACGCCTTCGCTCCGCCGTAAAGCTGTTCTCGAGTCCTCAGTCATTGTCGGACTAACAAAAGAGACGGCCGAACAATTAGTATCGCGTCGAAATTTCGGGTTGCATCCAATTTCGCGCGAAGAGCGGCGGAAATACATGCACAGGGCTGCTGACGCTAACTGCGAAGAGTTCCAGCATGTGATTTATGAGTGTTTGGATTTGCCTGTTAGTTGGAGAGATGGGCGGACGCCGGAGGATATTAAGTGGCAGGAAGACGTGTGTAGTTGTGCTAAGGAGCGGTATAACACCTGTCTCAAGACTCAAGTGGTAAGCCGTTATATTGTAGCGCGCGACATACCTGACGTTCTATTTGTAGAAATTGTTGTATGGATTGGGATATAAAATATCTGGTGGCAATAGTGCGCTTGACACAGAGATTAGACGCCAGGCCAATGCGGTTTATATGAGTTACTACGGTTCTCCACATCATCCACGAGAGCCGACGCAAGGCGAGGTGGCGAAGATCGATGCCGGCTGCAGAGTAGTTGACAGTAGCTCGACGATGTAACTTTGACAAACAGAACAATACTGCCGACGCTTGGGAGGTATTGCTTTGGACCTTCGGGTAAACTATGATGATTTGTATACAAATAAATTTTCCAAGACCATGCCTAACTCCATGAAATATGCTGGAACATATGGTTAAAATGCACTACTCTGCCTTATGTTGCCACGACACCCTTGTGGCGCCCTTTTTCATTCTCTATAAAGCATCCAAGACCCATAAACGCCTCAAACAATACTTGCTCATACACATTCTCAACTCCAAATCCAGCTGCCTTCGCTTGCGGACTAGTCTCGATATTATCCAAGAATGGATCGTAGTAATGATCCCTCACGGTATAGAGATCATTTGTATACTCCTCCCTTTTAAGAGGATCATATGGCAAATCGTCGCGAGTATCCGGCGTCGCTAACTTAGAGTTGACCATCAACAACGCAGCATCTTCAAACGACACTGTCGGCGAATCTCTGCCACTTCTTCTAGCAGATGATTTCTTGAGTTGCATTGTTTTCTGTGCTGCCGCGACTGCCTTCCGGACAACGTTTTCCGCTTCGCCTTCTTTCGCATTAGCCAGTTCTTTAATAACTTTCCTCTCAACTTCACGCTTAAGTTTTCGCTCAGTCAGTGACTCCTCCAACGCTATTGTCCGCTGTTGTCGACGCCGCTCTTCATCCAAATTCCGCATATGCTCTGCAATTTCAGCTTCCTTAGTCTGTAGGCTCGCATTGGCGGCGATTGCTTGCGCGTTCGCTGCCTCGTATGCTTCTAGTCGTGCCTCTGTTGCTTCCACATCAACCTTATTAACTAGATTAAAAATTGCCGTCTCTACTTCCTCCAAGTAATCATTATAGTTCTTTAATGACGCAAACTCCTCTCGTCGCCGATTGAACACTTTCGCCACTCGCTTCCGCACATCCACTTCCCGTTCAACTGTCACATCAGAAAACACCTGCCGCTTGAACCTGTTCTTGCGCAACGTCTTGCCGCAATTCGGATAAGGACATGGAGCTGGGCCCTGCGAGTATATTCTATCAACGCATGACTCGCACATTTTGTGGTAGCATTCCGTGTTGATCAGGAATCGCATTGAAGGATTCATGTATGTGTCCAGCTTGCAGATAGGACAAACCTCTAACCAGCAGTCAGCTTTCACTGTAAGCCATAAATCATTGTGCAGTTAGTACTCACCATCGTCAACTCGTGCTCCATTCATTGCTATCAGCTATGCCAGAAATTAGCTACTGGTAACGTAGTTCGATTGAATATTAGACCATATCTGATGACTAATACAGATCTACTCTGAGAGCCAGACGGGGGAGTTTTGTAGTTGGGAATTTTAGAAGCCCTAACCCAGCAATATCTCCACACCCAGTTCAAGCACGTATTTGAATCAGATATAATCCAACAACTTTGGGATAGTCGATAAGCCCACCAACAGATACGTAGCCTCTAGCAATGGCAACTCAGACGCCGTCCGACGCGGAGTCGTCGATGACGTCTGAAATCTTCTCGCCATATGCTACACAGTTGCAGTCATCTATCGCAACACTTCGGAAAGGAGTCGAACAGATCGAAGCTGATGAACGGAACTATGTTGCTCTGCATGACACATTAGAGGCCTATAATCGGGCACTGACACGTGAGGCCATTGTACAAATTGGACCTAGAGCCTTGGTGAAAGCGCAGGTGGTGCATACAAATGAGATTTATACCGCGGTGGGTGGGGGATACATTATTCAGCAGTCAGCGTACCATGCGTCACAAATGGCAAGTAGACGAGCGGAATGTATGGATTGACTGTCAGTACATAAGGCTATTCTAACAGAATTTTGTTTTCCAGATTTGAGAGAATCAATTGCCAAAGGCGAGGCTCAGATTGCGAAACTGGAACGGAAGCTGGTGGCTTTGGAAGTAATTGGTAAACCGGATCAGTTGATAGTAGATGACGAATCCGGGTTGCCGATGATGGAAATTCACGAGGAATTAGATGAAGGTGGTAATATTCTTGGTGAGCTATGCCACAGTTTACTGTGCTGGGCCAGCTGTTTTTAACAAAGCGTTCGGCAGAATCCAGGCTCACGCCTCAGACGACAACAGGGCTCGAGCAATTTGCAGAGGAGAAACTAAACGCAATCATGAAGCAATTTGAATCTTGCGCGTCAACGTCCAATTTAAGTCAGCAGACTCCGCCGATAGGGAGAAGTGATCGTATTGAAGACATCACGGATCTCGAGACTCAGCCACTCTCTGTCACTATATCCTCACCAGCGTCCCAGGAGAAGATTCCGCCGCAGCCAAAATCTATTTTGAAAACGGCGAAGAAAGATAGTCCAAGGCCAGACGCTCCACCGGTCGAAGAGCTCAAAGAAGCTCTGTCCGCGAAGCAATCAGCCGCGTCGTCGGTATTGGAGTCATCTCTTCCCATAATAGACTCTAGTCGTACAAGCTCAGTGCCAATGCCTTCTCAACTAGCATTTACTGAGCAAACAGAGCCGTCATCATCGTCCTTGTACTCGCGTCACAAAGCCAAGTCCTCTGGTATCCCAAGTGACCTTTTCGAGATCGAACGCATCGCCCAAGAAATTGACGTACCACAGGAGGAGGACGCCGAAGATATCCTGGACCTTGAATTTACTGACAGACAGTTATCATGGACGTTAGCTGGAAACGATGATGATGGTGATGATGATGACGATGTTCACTCCGAATCATTCGATGACGGCGATGATGACGATGAGGAAAATGAAGATGAGTACGGCAGGACCAGAGGTACCTTTTTCCCATACTTGCCACGTGGACTCAATACGCCTGTACTTTATAGCTCATTATCGCCGCCTGAGACTGAAGATGCAAATGGAAAAATCTCAAAATGTATTCGGCCTACACGTACCGTTGAACCACAACCGTCTACCTTTTCCGAAATGAGCCTTAAGAGTGAATCCCCGAACGAGAATATGGGGAGCAAGCAGGTCAGATTTTATGGGAAAGTCGCAGTGCAGCACTTCCAATCGAAGTTGCCGAGCGCGTTGGTATCGTCTCGTGGCGATAGCAGCAATATTGCGTCAGATGAACTTAAGCCTGAGCATAATGATGAGCCAAAGCCAAAGAAAGTTTCGCGATTTAAATTAAACAGGGAAAATGGTTCCCGTGTTGAAAATGCATTACAAGCCATAAATCGTGTAGCAGCTGAAGTGCACACCGATGTTTTTGAAAGACAAATGCTGGCTACTGGGCCGCAAAGATTGAAAGCTTCCAACGTGTGCGGCGATCTCTTGGGGAGAGAATCGCAGTCACCAGTGTCTAATGCAACCAAACCTCAATCTTCCATAGTCAGTAGGTCAGGATTCACCAACACCACAATCGAGACGGACGCTCCGCGATCAGAACCAGAAAAGTTCAGCGGAACTGCAGCGTTTCACGACATAAAGGAACGCGAGCCACCACCTCCAATTCCATCAATTAAGCCGGGGTCGCGGCAACGTCCACCAGACCCAAGTCGCATGGCAGGCAACAACTCGAAACCTTTCATCATACGGCGACCGATCCCTAAACGTCGATCAGGCAACGCCGCATACTCACAATTTTCGGAGCCAATTGATGTCGAAGCGCTTATACGGGAAAATGTTATTCTCAATGGCACTGTTCCATCGCATATGCATGAGTTGAAGCAAGACAAAGATGAAGGCTCCAAACTACCGTTATTATCGGAGACAATTGTCGAGAGGCCGTTTGAGCATAGGACGCCGTCAGACGAGCATAAAAAAAAATCACTGTTCAAGACGGGGCGAACAATCAATACGGATGCAAGACCGCCATCTACAACAATGCCACCACGGCCGGCCTCTTACACAATCATGCAGGAACACACACCTACAGATATTGTCGAAGACAATATCGACTACGATATGACGCTCGATCCGGAAATTCACAGACAAGAGATCGCCGTCGCTTACCATCACATGCGACAGAAACTGATTGACAAACAAGGTGGATATTCAGTCAAAGTCTCAGAAATGGATTTCGTGCCATTGGATGAAAATGGTGAAGTGGAAAAAATAAGCCGATTTAAAAGTGCAAGATTGTCAGATCGTGCACGTTAAAACTAAAACGAAGAACAAAAGTATAATAGAAAGAGTTTGGTACAATAGCCATAACTTCATGATCACCGTTGATTGCTGGGAGCTGCTGTTCCTTGAGAAATTTCGGAACTTCGAGCATTATTGTGACCTTTTCGTGATTTGTAAAATCCCGATTTCCAACGGTCTCAATTATGTGAAGTGCCATTGTCCTCTGTCTTGCATAGAAGCTTACTGGCATCGCGTAAAGTTCCAAGAAAGATATGAGCTGCAATCTAGCCTGCCACCCTGACGACAGATTCCTACAGAATTTCGATGTCATAATTTTCCAACTGTGGCTTGCTCGTTTCACAGCTTACAAGTCAATCATGCTTGGGACCCTTTAATATTACCGAAGTTACATAGTAATACAAATACGAACAACAACCTGATTACTTGACCATCTTCCAACCTCTCAATAAATTTTCACTCCACAGACTTCAAACCAAAGTCTTCATCAACTTCTAATTTAGAGCCAGAGTTATCTTCCAAAACCAAGAGCTCGTCCCTATAAGTTAATTGACGTGTTTGACTTAATTATCGCGTGATGTAACTTGTTCCTAACTGGTGCTAAAATATTTCCTTCGTCTATTAATCATCTCCGCTCACTTATTCAGACATCTGCCCTCCCAACCATGGACGCGGTCCCATTCCAGCAGACTCTAGCACATCATACAGGGCATAGATTTGATCTGCCTTAGTTTCCAGCTCCTCAATAATTTCCTTCAGTCTGGTGACGAGAGCCTTCCGCTTATGCTTACTTACAGCTGGATTCAGATGCTCGTATTTGTCAACATGAGATTGATATTGACTAAGTCCAACATTTGTTAATTCTCTGTATACGAATTTAACCGGTAACATGGGAAATGTTAACTTACAGCTTCAGATGTCTGAACTCATCTTCCAACTGACTCAATACTGTGGTAACTGCAGTCTCTGGACGCATAGATGGGCGGATTGTATTCTCCTCCTCCCAGTGCTCTTGATGTTCAGGCTGGTCCTGAGGAGCCGTTGCTGTTGCATACTGCCACGAGGGCTGTTCCTTGTTATTGAGTTGGTACTTCCTGTATCGCCTCCGCGAGCACACAGTACAGATAGCTGGATCATGTTGAGAAATGCTATCCATAGCTTTCCGCATATTGACATTGGGTCGCGGTATATCTTCTACATAGACAGTGCGCGCTTGAGCCTCTGGCTTAGCATTCCGGCCTCTCACTTCGCCAGTTGTATGCTTCTTTCCTTTAGTTTGATGCTTCCGATGTAGTCGAGAGACCTGTATCCTCAGTTAGTTCGCTGAACAACCGAAATTTGTCACCACGGTGAAAGTAATACCTGTTCCGTGACAGAGGAGGCATCGCTGTAAGCACTTTCTACATCGCTCACATCTTCCGAATCAGATACACCACTGGAGCTCAAGTAATCGTCGTCCACATCTTCAGATTCACTCTCTTCAATTGGTTCCTTGCTCGGGATATGCCGAGACGACAAAGTGTTCCGCAGCTTGGATGGTTGGACTTTGGACGGCTTTTTTCGCGTGACTCGGGTCGGCTTTTTTCGCGCAATTGACTCTCTCCTCGTCGTAGTCTTTAACGCAGGTTCCAGACCGCCAGTCTATTCACGTTAATAAAACTGCCAAATTTCAATTTTATGGGCCATTACCCGATCATTACTTTCCACAGGTACGCCATGCTCCTCTTCGTCTACATCGTAAGTCTTCAAGACCCTAGCCTTCTTTAGATTTTTGGCCTCTCTTAGTAGCCGTTGCTTGGTGGAGAGCTTCTCAATTTTCACGTCATTGGTCTGAGTTCCTCGTCTCAGCTGAAATTTTAGATTGTTGTTCACCTCCTTTAACCTGTCTATTTCTTTCAGAGCTTCAGCTAACGACTTGACTGTCTCATTGCGTTCATCCTCTACCCGTCGGTGTCGCACATTTTGAAAAGACAATTCGCGTTCCAAAGATTCGATGCGCAGTTTTAAAATTGATTGTTTCTCGTGCCAACTCTGTCGTTCCTTCTCTAATGCTTTCTGTATCTTCTGCTTATCCGCCGGCGTAATGCTGCCGACAGTTTCACGTCGTCGCTGCTCCAACTGCTGTTCTAAGTATCTGGTCTTTGAGGTGGCAAGCTCATGTTGCATTCTGGCTTGTCGCAGCTCTGATTCTAAGCTCGTAACTGCTGTTTTGTACGACGCGTTTTTTGTCTCCAATTGCTGTATACGTTCTTGCATTGCACGTAAGGCGCCTAAAATAGCTACATTAAATTTGTTAGCTTGCTATTGATTCTTAACAGATATAACGTAACGTATACCTTGATCGTCGTCGGAAATAGGAATAGACCCAATATTCTTGTGCTTGAACTTTCCAAAGCTCATTTTGGTGTCACCGTTAGAAATCAGAGACGATATTCCAGTTATATCTGGTAGCTTGATGCTCGCATCATCTCCCGACTCGGGCGCTGATGCCGCTTCGTCGTAAGCCTGGCGTCTTGAGGCGAGCTTGTTGTCAGTCTCTTCGGTATTCATTCCTAGTGACATCAAAAGATCCTGAGTATTCTTGAACGAAGTTGGAATTTTCGCAGTCGATATTCTTTTGTTTCCAAATCGACTCTCGGCAGGGCTCCGAGGTCGATTCAAATCGGACAGTGAACGCTCAGTGATAACCTCGAGCGACGGGGCGCGCTTTGGCGTAGACTGGGAATATGCGCGACGAGTAGTTTGCTGCTTAGGCTGTACAGGTGAAAACGATGGCGTGGATACATGTCGATGCATTTCATTGGGACTGGTTCTTTGAGACGTCTTCCGTGCAGTTGTCGAAAATAATGACTCCTATAGAAGCATCATGTCAGAAACAATTCAGTCGCTTCTCATTCTCACATTTCGTACTTCCGGCGATCCGGTTGGTAGACCACGTCCCAACTCAATACTTTCAACAATAGAGGAAGACGTCGTTGACATTGCACCATCTAACTCGTTCAGCGCGGCATCTAGTTCATCAGCCGCGGCACTAATTCCCTCATCTAGGTCCTGGTCACGTAGCAACAGGGACGACATTCCTCCCATAAACTGCTCGTCAGATGAGCTTTCCCCATCATCGTTATTATTATTTCCAAAATTCATGCCCGATTGTTCCAATTCGCGCGATAGACTTTTCTCCAATGACGCGCGGTCCCGTTCAGCAGAGTTGCTCTCAATTGAAAACATGCTTAAACTTGACGACATACTCGGCATTCCATTAAAGCACTAGATTTTAATTAGAACAGAAAACCGAAAAGACGCCAACTCAGGCTCCGAAAGAAGTAAAATGTCGGACTGATAGCTGCAAAAGGCAGTTGCTCCCCTAATGGAATATGACCAAAGTAAGAGGAGTCCTTTGCTTGTATTGTCCCTATATTAAGCGCGGATTACAGAGCGGTGGTGTTGGTTCTATATATTTTGGGATGCGTTGCGCGAGTTGGGTGTAAGGGGCTGTCAGGAGGCATGATTCCAGGAATTTGAGTTGGCATTGTTGATGTGCCTTGTGGTTTCCATAACAACGGGAAGGCTCGACCAGTGAACTTGCTTACACACCATTTACTTTGGTAGCACATTACATTGATCAAGTTTATCAATTTATCATTTATATCTCGGTTGACCACTCGGATATACTCTGCCAATATGGAACGCCTTCCTAATTATTGCCAATTCGTAGTGTTGAATCCATGTCATTTGCCTTGACACCGCCATAAGTACCTTCTCGACATTTCCTCACAGGAGATCTCAAACAAAAATAAAATTTCATTAACTTATAAATTAGTCACTCATCTCGGTCGATTTAATCCGGGGTTGATGTGAATGAACGCATAAATTTAATGACTATTTTACCACCTCTAGCAACTCGTGTGATACTTAAGGAGCCGATGTAACAGCAAGGGGATTTGTGCCATAATGACATATATCATAGTTACCTAATAAATAAGTCATAGTTGCTCCAACGAATCGAACGCCACGCAAATGTAATAAGGGTTTGGGTAATTTGTACTACGTGAACCAAAAATTGGGTGCGATGGAACCGAATACGAATAGAAGGCGAAAAATTATTGACGAATTCTGCATAGATAAATCATCATAGGTGTCCAGAACGGAATTTCAGCGCCACATATTCTAGAAGCTGCAGAAAGTGGTTACATTCTCTTCAGGATAGTTACGGTTTTGGTTAGGACATAGACTATATTAGCCATGTCTGATAAATTGACGAGGTGGGTGACTGCATTTGACATACGTTTTTAGCTACGTTTTTATTGACTTACTTTTTCTTTAGAATTGCGATTGTCAATGCTGACAAGTGCAAACCAAAGGTATGTTGCCTACTCTGCAGACATAGGTTTGGAATAAACCGGAATACTGATCAATGTAGAAATGTCGGCAGGAGTGCCGGAAATCGTGTCCAGTTGTAAGAACCGGCAAGCTCTGTATCGAAGTCACACCCGAATCGAAGATTGCTTTTATTTCCGAGACTCTATGGTTAGTATGCGTTCAGTCGTAGATCTGGCCCGATGTCCTAATGTGGCCATTAGTATCGGTTGCGGTATCTGCCCAAAGAAGTGCCCCTTTGGCGCCATTCACATCATCAATTTGCCAACAAATCTGGACAAAGAAGTCACCCACAGATACTCTGCAAACTCCTTCAAGCTGCATCGTCTGCCCACGCCCCGACCTGGTCAGGTCCTCGGTCTTGTGGGAACAAACGGAATTGGGAAATCCACTGCTTTGAAAGTCCTAGCAGGAAAGCTTAAGCCTAATCTCGGCCGCTTCGAGAGTCCGCCGGACTGGGAAGAGATTTTGAAGTATTTCAGAGGTAGTGAGCTTCAGAACTATTTCACAAAGGTGCTGGAGGACAACTTGAAGGCGATCATTAAGCCACAATATGTCGACCACATTCCGCGAGCGATCAAGGGGTCCGTGACCAAGGTTCAGGAATTGCTTAAGGCCAGACTGGAGAGAGACAACTTTGAGGAAATTCTAGATAATTTGCAATTGCGTGATGTTCTGGAGCGAGATGTTGGACAATTGTCCGGTGGTGAACTTCAGCGATTCGCTATCGGCATGACATGCGTCCAGGAGGCGGATGTGTACATGTTTGACGAGCCGTCGTCTTACCTTGATGTCAAGCAGCGATTGAATGCTGCGTTGGTTATACGTGGGCTATTACGTCACGATTGCTATGTTATCGTCGTCGAGCACGATTTGTCCGTCTTGGATTATCTGTCTGACTTTGTGTGTATTTTGTACGGTGTTCCATCTGTGTATGGTGTTGTCAGTTTACCGTCCTCCGTCCGAGAAGGTATCAACATTTTCCTTGATGGCAATATTCCTACTGAGAACTTGCGATTCCGAGAAGAGTCGCTGCAATTCCGCCTTGCAGATGCATCAGACGTTATTCCACTGGACAAGAGCAGAAGTTTCAAGTATCCATCTATGCAGAAGACTATGGGCGATTTCAGACTGCGAATTCAGGCCGGCGAATTCACTGATTCCGAGATCATTGTTATGATGGGTGAGAATGGCACTGGAAAGACTACATTTTGTCGTATGTTGGCGGGCAGTCTCACCCCCGATAATGGAAAGAAGGTTGGCGAGATGTCTGTAAGTATGAAACCTCAGAAAATCAGCCCGAAATTTGCAGGTACTGTCCGCCAGCTATTCTTCAAGAAGATTCGTGCTTCTTTCTTGCTGCCTCAGTTTCAGACTGATGTTTGCAAGCCATTGCGCATTGACGACCTTATTGATTTGGAGGTCCAAAACTTGTCAGGTGGGGAACTCCAGCGAGTGGCCATTGTCCTCGCCCTGGGTCAACCTGCTGACATTTATCTTATTGATGAACCCTCAGCTTATCTCGATTCCGAGCAGCGTATTATCTGCGCAAAAGTCATTAAGCGATTTATCTTGCATGCTAAGAAGACCGCATTTATTGTTGAACACGATTTCATCATGGCTACGTATTTGGCTGATCGTGTCATTGTCTTCGAGGGCAAGCCCTCTGTTGACGCTATTGCCACTAAGCCACAGAGCTTGCTTACCGGTTGCAACAAATTCTTGAAGAATTTGAACGTCACATTCCGCCGTGATCCTGTTTCTTACAGACCACGTATTAATAAACTTGACAGTCAGCTGGTGCGTATCCAGCTTCATGATAAAGTCTGATATTTCATATGCTAACATTTCTGTAGGATCACGAGCAAAAAGTTAGCGGGAACTACTTTTTCCTCGACAGTGTGGAGACTACAGCACCGACGGCTTCTGCTTAACTTATGTTTGGGTATTTTATACTTGATTGTTTACGGGGAGCGACTAAAATTTGTTTTGTCTATCAATATTAGTACTACTTCTTATGGTTCCTGTCTACTACATATATAATATGTTCATGAAGTCACACGATAGTTATTTGTGCAATTAACAACAGATTGGTTTTAGTTTGCATATAATGGTTTTCTCATTTTGAGTGGGGATGGGACTTCTGTCGTATCGTGTCAAAGTAAGACTGATGACGGTGAGGACGGTTGTTGGAGCCACTAGGATGAGCATATGCTGTAAAGCAATAATTGAATTGAGCATAGACAAAACTCTCCCACCTTCAACGTGGCCATGACATCACAGCCGTCTCACGGACCTATAAGATGTTGGGACAAAATGCATTGTAAGCTATAGCGGTTTTATGTCGGCAGCCAAACTATTTTTCGTTGCTGCAATTGAGAGCAGCGTTATACTCGAGGATATTCACTGCCGGTATTCGTCTGCATCCTGTGTTAGGAAGGACGAAACCGAACCACTCCGGTAAATGAAAGATTCAGTGCCTGAAAACTCCCATCACACAGTATTGGGACGACTACTACGATTTTGCCACTGCTCAGACCAGTTGTCGGCTTTGGCTCACGGACATATCTCCGGTGGTCATCTCCATTTGCCGCATTTTCTCCATCATAATAAATGGGACAAAGAGCAGCGTAACATTCACTTGTTTTCAAGTATTATTTTATCATGTGCAATAGATGACATCAATGAGTCTAACGACCCTTCTATAGGGCATAAACCGGAACGACAGGGGCTTCCGTTGCCGGATGATGTTATCCTACAGATATGTTCCTACTTCGCGTTCAATACGATTGTCTCTCTGCGTCTCGTGAACAACCAATTTTTCAATGTCATTAATAACCATCTGCCTGACCTCATTGAGAATGAGATCAGAGCCATTGATAGACATATAGCAAATACAGCCGTCATTGACATGTCACTTCTCCTTATCTCACAAGCATTGTCCGGGTATGCGGCCGTCTGTCCCTGTCCTAAATCACCGCCAGTGGAAGTTGTGCATTGGGTGAAAAAAGCTGAGCGGCGGGTGATTCCTATAGCCAAAATTGTTGGAATCATACGGAGCTCAAATTTTCCATTTGAGTATAATCGGTTTCCGAAGCCGTTGGTCACGCATTGGGGTCGACATGTTGCTTATTATTGGTGGTTTGTTGAGCAGCAGTTTGGGAAGGCGACACCATTCACAGTCAACGATTCGCGATTGTTTGAGATTAATAAGAGTGATGCCGCTAAGGGCCTTGTTCCTAAGCGCAGTTATGTAGATTTTTCGAGTTTGTCTGACAGGAAGGTTCTTTCACTTGGTGTCTCCATTTTGCAGCTGTATGGTGCCACCTATCTTTCGGTTCCTGTTGGCCATATGGACCTATTTGAGGCGGCCTTTGTTCTTGGGCCGGAATACGTTGCGCAGTGGGTGGATTGTGTGAATATATTTCTTCCAAAGACGAAGAAGATGCTACAGAATCAGCAACTAGTTATAAGCCGGACCCAAATGGCCCTGAAACAGCTCGGGCTAGTCGCCGGAGGACCCTCGCTAGAGCAGCAGCTCAGATATGAGCTCGAAAGACGGCATCTAATGAACATCGGGGAGGAAGTCATTCTGGATTGAGGCATGGGCTGGGAATGTACATAGTTTTCATGTAGTTGTCTATTGTTTGTATATAATGTTTAAGTACGATTGCGTGTAGATATAGGTTGTCCTCGACTCTGAAACTTCAATTCGACGAACCAAAATGGGCAGAAACCTCTTCAATTTTGACAGTACATATCATATACCAGATTGCGGTGTGTACTTAAACTTTGACCGAGCCGAAATATTTATATCATATCTATCTTGCCTTTTTGTTTGCGTTGTGCTAATCTCCGTCACTACTGATGATCAGTTGTCGTGTAGTGCAGACCCATTTACTTTACTATTAAGGTCACCCAACGATGGTCGGCTTTATGTTCTGCACTATTGACATTTATTCACGTGTACTGACGGCTTGGGCTATATATCACAGAACAATACGCAAGGCCGAGTTGTGCCCCACAGAACCAGCGCTAGGATCAAACAAGTAACAACCAGTCCGCTGAGACATATGACTCTGTACACGGCAACATCGACACCAAATAAGATCGGATCTATCGTCCGATCTGAAAGATGATCGGAATGGAAGGACGCCAAAAAGGCGGTGTGCGCCACATGCGACCCCGTTGCCGTGGCAGCCGCGCCATTGGTTGGAAGCCTATTGAGGCGCCCGACCACTTGTGTCGCGTCACGAAGCCTTACTGTTCCCGCGTTGGTAGTGATTGAGCTAGCCCGAAAAGGAATCCAGTAAACATATTCGCACGCCAGGGCCCTCTTGTTTCCTTTCTCGTCTGGTCACCAATGTTCCGTCACAGTTCGTGGCCTGTTCGACTTCTAGATACCTCTTCTCGCATAATATAGGTCACCCCGCCTGGTTGAACTATCTTCTACATAGCCTTCTTGTGCTTGGTTATCCCGGTCTTTCACCACTTTCTCTTTGCAAGCTGAAACTTTTAGGCACGTAGCTATTACAGCTCGTTCTTGCCCGCAAGTCCGGCAGCCACATTTCCAAGCCAGCACCACACCCATGGACCGATCATCGCCTTTAGCGGCTATGATGCTGCCTCCTCCGGTGTTTCTTAATGAACACGAACAAGCGCCTTCGTTGAATCTCCATGCGATACTTCGCAGAGGGTCACACTCGCACCAGAGCTCGTTGCCTAATATCCCGGCTTTCAGAGACTTCGACTCAGGATTTTCACCTGCATTCGATTCACCCACAACCACTCTAGCGGCCGACTTGTCTCAAAACTTCCACATTGCAAAGAGGTAACTAAAATTTACTCGATATATAGTGCATAAAATCTTGACTTACATTTGTGCAATAGTCCCGTGCTCCCAACCCCCCGCCGATCACTACTGCCTTCCTTCTCGTTTGGAGCCAAGACTTCAAAACGTAAGGCAACCGTCATTGACGTTTACAGGTATGCCACCGCTAACTTGGTACCACAGTTAATCGCACGCCACCTACGCAAGTCTCTTCGTCGCCAAATGGAGACACTATGGACGTCTCTCCCTTGCCTCACAAGTCGCGACCGATGCTTTCTGCCGCCTCGTCATCATCGTCATCCTCTTCTTTTACGAGCTTGTCGTCATTGAAACCATTTTCGTCTAATTCGTCGTTGGACAACTCGCAGGAATCCATGTAAGTCAGTTTTGTTGCATGAGTCCAATCGACTCTAGCGGCTTACATTTTTAGCCGGAATTATTTTGGTCCACGCCCTATTTCCCGACCAAAGGCGACGCCATCTTGTTTCCCGCCAAACCCCAATTTCGCCCCTCCGTCAATGCCTGCTCGAAGCATCTCAGTGCCGTACACTCTAGACGAAACTCAACGCAGTTTGGATGAGATGTTTGCCGGATCACCCAAACACGGAAGCTCACTAAAAATAGTCGGGCTTGGCATTGATACCCCTGAGCCAAACAACTTGTGCCTTTCCGGCGGCTTCAAACCAGCATTTGCTTCGAGATCGCCTACAGATTCACCTTTAGCTCAGCTGGCCACGCGGCCAGCTAACAAAGTTTTGAGGGCGAAATGTCGAAGAACCCAGAGTATGTTCCAAAAGCCTGGAGATGTTCTTGTTACAGAAATGAACGAAAGTCATCAGTTTCTCGCAGTCACTGCCGTAAACAATGCATCACCGATGTCTTCGCCTTCGTCCCAATGCGGAAATGTGCCAATGCCAAGCTTCTCTGTGCAGCAGGATGATCCTTTCAAAAGAATAGCTCCGAGCACGTTGGTTGACGTTCTCGATGGCAGGTTTCAGCAATACTACGATCGTCATGTTATCGTAGACTGCCGGTTTGAGTACGAATACGAAGGTGGGCATATTGTGGGCGCCGTTAATGTCAACTCTTTGAACCAATTGGAGGAAATGTTCTTGAATCGACCGCCAAAGGCGCGACTCTTGTTGATTTTTCACTGCGAATACTCTGCTCATCGAGCACCAAGAATGTATGCCTGAAGTTCCTTAGTGTGCATCGTCCGCTTACCCGGTATTAATGTTTGTTAGGGCGTTACATCTGCGCAACCGCGACAGACATTTGAATATGCATCGATATCCTGAGCTACATTATCCTGATATTTATATCCTAGATGGTGGCTATAGCAACTTCTTCTCGAGCCATAGATCTCGTTGTGAACCGCAACAGTATGTCGAAATGACAAATTCTAATCACCGAGATGCATGCGAGCGTGAGATGAACAAATTCCGTAAGAACATGAGAGGCTTGAGAACTCAAAGTTATAGTTTCACTGGGGTCTCTGCATTTCATGGGCCCTCAACAAGCAGTGGCATCTTTGCAGAAGGTAGAACTGTAGATATCGACGTGAGAGGTGTGAGTATTTCACGCCATACATCGCAGTGATTTCCGATCGATGAATTGCTCAGCATTTGATGGTCATTGGCAATAATTTGTTTTTGTTATCTGCAGGTCTTAGATTCGGTGTACCGTCTGGTGTTAAATATCCCTTTATTGATGGTTTGCATACGTTACTGGGTTTCTTACTTTTGGCAGTCATTTATAATAGCACTGTTTTTCTGGCACTTGATGTCGCATTGTCGAAACATGCTTTCTATATTATGAGATTGTCCTCTATTGTGCTATTTGGAGTTCAGTGACGTGTTTCATGGATATTTAGTTTTTATTTACATGGTCTATCTGGTGGTGGATTATTTACTCGCAATATCATCTATATTTCTACAAAATTTTGTTTGAAGTATCTCGTCGTTAGAAAGTTGTCATTTATTTCGATTTATTTTTCTCCCATTTCTTTTCATCTATGTTTGTTTCTCATAGCTTCCTTTTATTTTCACTATATATTTCATGAGTGTAAATAGATGTGTTCTGATACTTAATGGTACGTTATATATTGTATCTTCATATATCAACCGTATTCTGCGCCATAATGTCGTACATGTCGTACATGTCTGTGTTCAAATGATGTATGACAAATAAAATCCCAATGAGTATCATTCATCTACATTCATGCAGTTACGATATGTCCATTTTATCCGCGTCGTCTGCTTCTCCTACTGCTGCAGTGGTCCCTGATGTTGTTTCACCTTCGCAGGCAATAGTCTCCAACATTGCCTCCGCGGCTCCCACCTCTGCACCGGATACCACCACGGGATTAGGTGTTGCACTTCCACTGGCAGACCTTAGCACAGATTGAGCTCCAAATTTTGGGGCTTCAACCGCTTCGCCTTCTTCCGTCTCATCCATACCTTCTCTGCGATCTGGATAAGGGTTAGATTACAAATCCTGCAACGCATGCGAAACTACCACAGGATAGCATACCTTGCTCCTCTTTCTCCTCTCTGATTTGTCTTTGCATGCCTTGTAGCGCTGACACGATCTCTGAGAATTGCTCCCGCCGAGCAGTCCACACCTTCGCATATTCCTCCTTTTGCACCTCTAGTTCTTTAATCTCAGTTTCCAGTCGATGTAAAGCCTTTATTGTCTCTGCCCGCGTGCGCAACCTGTCGCTAGCCATCTTTCGCGTAAATTTGTCGTATTCTTCTAATTGTGACCGTAATATACGTGCATCTGAGAGCTCGAATTCAAGGTTAGACGTCACCGTCGTGCCCTTGTCATATGTATCTCCTATCATGGCATATTAGCACTTGTGCGCAGGCTTCAACAGCAATCATAGACATACTGATTTCGGATTGCTCTGTTTCATACTTGATTATCTCTCTCCCGCTAACGGACTTCTGAAGTTGAAATTTTAGGACGCTAACTTCGTAATTGTTTAACGCACTGTCAATTTCCTTCTTCGCAGATTCACTGTAGCGTTCTCCTGTTAGCATATACGTTCTAAATCGAGCCCCATCATAATCATTTGGACTGCAAGACGGTGCACACATTCGCTTACATTTCTTCTTTGCTTGAAAACCGTAGAATCGGCAAAGTTTGTATAATCTTGAACACTCGCTTATATGCCGCCTCGTTTATGCTCACACGCTCACGAATGATTTTATCTAGACTCGTTGGATTCTTAAGATATTGATGATGGCTCGACGGAAGACATACCTATTTGATCTGACATATCCACCATTTAAATCGAATTCAGAGCAATTAAATCTTAAATCCAATCCCTCAGGTGTTGTAGCTAGCTGGTCGCATATATCGATCCACTTTCGTTGACGGGAGGGATGAGAGTGCGGCGCGGCGCCATACGATCGATGCTCATCGCACAAACTTTCTGCGTCTTATATATCATTCCATTTGGCTGCAATTCATTTACTTTGGATACCATTTTCTCAGAATTCAGTTCAAGATTATACTAAACCAAAGTGCCTGGCATGTCACCTCTGAGTAATGACGATTTCAGGAAACTTGTAAATGCGCCAGCGGCTTTTTCTTCTCGAACTGCGACGGCATCGCACGCACATTCCAGAGCATCCGGATCCAAAAGGTTTGTCACACAAACGTTTTTGATACTACTTATGTTCTCCCGAGCATAATCTAACCGAGATTGTAGGTCAGTGCTACCCTCCCAGTCCAAGACCTTCGAAAAATCCGGACTTGACGATGTGCCAACAAGACAAGTCCAGAAAAGAGCGCAATATCGAGACCGCGCGCAGGAACGCCGACAAGCAAGAGAAGAAGATTCAGCGCCAACGAAAATTTCCAAAGGACTGGACTACGAGCTTCTTGCGCGAGTTCGCCGTGGGGAAGACATTTACATGCCTGAGCGCGTGGATAGGGAGGAGCATTACAATTACAAAGCTGATGAGGATGATCCGGAACTTGATAAGCAGCTGGATGAGATTTTGATGTCGAACGAGTTGGAGAAGAAGGATGTGGATAGTGCAGAGAAGGTGACGAAATCGAAGGCAGAGTTTTTGAGCGAGCTGAGGAGGAAGATTGATGAGAATCCGAAGTCGAAATTTAGGCCGATTGGAAAATATAAGTCGCCAGATCTAGAAGAGAAGAGGAAATCTGAAGGACATGTGAGGTCTAAGAGCTATGCGAAGAATGACAACAAGAAGAAGGAGAAAAAGATTAAGCGGCCTCACGTGTCCGAAGGTTCCCAGATAACCTCGAAAGATCGGGAGCTTGTGCAGCGAGAGAACGATTGGACGTCTGGTGCTGTAGCGTCTGTCGCCGATACTTCGGAGCCTCAGCCAGATAAACATGAAATATACACAGCTCCGCCGATGCCTGCACATACCAACTTCTTGGACAAAGCACCAGGACAGGACGAGTTGGACGATGGTGACATCTTTGAGGATGCAGGAACGGACTACGATCCCTTTGCTGGAATAGATGATGACGACTCTTTGTCCGACTCAAAGGAGGATGCCAAGGAGTACTCAACAAAACGTCTGAGTCCGAAAGAAAGCCCAAAATCTGCTACCTGGCAGCCAGAAGCCCGCAGACCAAGGCGGAATTACTTTGATGACAGCATTTCTCCAGAACCCGAGCCGACTAAGACAGAGACAGAGCATGCATCCGAACAATCAAAGTCGATGATGGATATCATTGCCAAAATAGATCTAGATACTGTGCTGAAAAATGCGCGAGCCGCAAAGAAGGAAAAGACTTTAGGACTTGTTCCTTTACAGATGTTTGGAGGGGATTACGACATTGATACGGATTTAGGAGGAGAAGGACGGTGGATTGATGACGATGAGGAGGACCCAATTGGTAAGAAGTCACGCAAGAGAAAAAAGCGAGCTTGAGAGTTTGTATTTTATTATAGTGCTGAATGATTAAGAATGGAATGATGTTTCGATCATTCGCTTAGACGACCCGGTAAAAGGGAGTGGTTTTGTATGAGTTTACCCGGCTTCATAAGGCCACGTAGGACTAGACAGTTTCCATATCAACATCGCGGAGCATCCTGACTATACGCTCTGGGTTGATCAATCTACGCGGCTGATATATCGACATCTCCTTTTTGATTGACTCAATTGCAAGTCACTGACAATGGTTTTGCTACCGTCGTCGGTTCCACAGTCTGCCGCTCAGGCATTGCCACTTCTAAAAGCGGTGATCCTGCTAACTATCGCCGGAGCAGCGATCGCATCCCGTTTGTTCTCTGTTGCGCGATTCGAGAGTATTATCCACGAGTTTGATCCCTGGTTCAACTTCCGAGCGACAAAGTATCTTGTATCTCATGACTTTTATTCGTTCCTCGATTGGTTTGACGACCGGACGTGGTACCCTCTTGGTCGTGTCACAGGCGGCACATTGTACCCTGGTCTAATGGTCACGTCCGCCTTGATCTTCCATACGCTCAAGGCCCTTACGCTTCCAGTTGACATTAGGAACGTTTGCGTTATGCTTGCTCCCGTTTTTTCTGGATTGACGGCGTACGTGACGTATTTGTTCACGACTGAAATGAAGGACGAGGGCGCCGGATTGCTAGCCGCGGCATTTATTGGCATAGCTCCAGGTAGGAGTGTGATTTCGATTGTATTGCAATTGCTAACTGTATTAGGCTACATTTCTCGATCTGTCGCTGGATCATATGACAACGAGGCAATTGCGATTTTCTTGTTGATGCTTACTTTCTACCTTTGGATCAAGGCTCTCAAGCTTGGATCGGCATTTTGGGGTGCGTTGACAGCGTTGTTCTACTTCTACATGGTTGCGGCATGGGGTGGATATGTGTTTATTACCAACGTCATTCCTCTGCATGCGCTCGTGCTTATCATCATGGGCCGCTATTCCAACAGATTGTATGTAGCGTACTCGTCGTGGTATTCTTTGGGAACTCTTGCGTCGATGCAGATTCCGTTCGTCGGTTTCCTTCCAATTCGATCGAGTGAACACATGGGCGCACTTGGTGTGTTTGGACTTCTTCAGCTTGTTGGATTCTCTCTGTATATTCGAGCGCGTCTACCATCCAGTCAGTTCAAGGTGTTGATCATGGTCGCGACCATCGGCTTGCTTTCCTTTGGCGTTCTTGCCATTGTTGGACTTACATTCACTGGGGTGATCGCACCATGGACTGGTCGATTCTACTCGTTGTGGGATACCGGATACGCGAAAATTCACATCCCCATCATTGCGTCGGTGTCAGAGCATCAGCCGACGGCGTGGCCATCGTTCTTGTTTGACACGCACATGCTCATCTGGCTCTTCCCCGCAGGCGTGTATCTTCTGTTTCAAAAGCTTCGAGACGAGCATGTGTTTGTCATCATTTACGCTATTTTGGGCTCGTATTTTGCCGGCGTGATGGTTCGATTGATGCTGACACTGACACCTGTGGTGTGCGTTTGCGGCGCGGTCGCTCTGTCGACAATTTTCGACCAATATACTAATCTTGCGACGCCAGAGACCAGTGGCGAGGACTCCAGGGATGGCGAGAGCAATAAAGAGGAGTCGTCTTCGTCGCTTTTGAACATCAGCGGTCTCGCTCGAGCACCGATTGTCGGGATCTTTTCGCCGTGGTCACGAGTGGTTGTGATGGGATCGTTCTTGGTGTACCTGTGCATGTTCGTGCAACATTGTACGTGGGTGACCTCGAATGCGTATTCTTCCCCGTCTGTCGTGCTTGCCAGTCAACTTCCGGATGGTTCAGCCCACATTATCGACGACTTCCGGGAGGCGTACTACTGGCTTCGGAAGAACACGCCGGAAGACGCGAAGATCATGTCATGGTGGGACTACGGTTACCAGATTGGTGGGATGGCCGACCGGACGACGTTAGTGGACAACAACACGTGGAACAACACTCACATTGCAACTGTGGGCAAGGCGATGAGTTCGCGAGAAGAAGTCAGTTATCCAATTTTACGGAAACATGACGTTGATTACATTCTTGTGATTTTTGGCGGACTGATCGGATACTCTGGCGATGATATGAACAAGTTTTTGTGGATGGTGCGGATTGCGGAAGGAATCTGGCCCGAGGAGGTGCAGGAGCGGAATTTCTTTACGCCTAGAGGTGAATATAGAGTTGACGAGCAAGCGACGGCAACGATGCGGAACTCAATGATGTATAAGATGTGTTATTACCGGTTTACAGAGTTGTTTGGACGGCAGGGGGCGGTCGACCGTGTGCGAAACCAGCGAATCCCGTCTCCGACGACGGATAGCTCTGCGACGCCGATACAGCTTAATACGGTGGAGGAGGCGTTTACGTCCGAGAACTGGATTGTGAGGATTTATAAAGTGAAAGACTTGGATATCTTTGGACGGGAGCACGCAGCTGCGATGGCGTTCGAGGAGGGCAAGAAAAGGGGCGGACGCACGATCCGGGCGCCGCCTTCGGGAGGACATGGGAAAGGCAAAGCTAGGGTCCTGAGAGTTTAGAAGATTTTGTGTTTGTACATACATATAAAACTTAAATGACTGAATGTATATCATAATATGTCTTAGAGAATAAAAGTCCTGTGATACGATTAGATTGCAGAGCCAGTTATGGACAAGCCGCTCAGTGTACTGTCATAGTAAGTTTCTAATAGTGTCGAAACAAGATGGGAATCCAAAACTGAGCTGCCGTGACGCGTCCACAACGCGTGGGTTAGGGTGTGCAGAGCGCGTTCGTACGACTTCATATCGACTGGTCGCACAAGACATTGGTAAGACGCTTGATTGTTATGGCCTGCGTGATACAACAATCTGGGTCTGAGTATAGTGACCGAGCCTACGCGCCTGTCACGGGGCCGGCCATAAATTACATTTCGTTGTACGCAGCTTCGATCTCGCCAGAGTTATTCAACTCGCTTCCTAGGATCACGCACTCCGGGTTCTGCTGTGCAGTATCATCGATCTTTAACATGGGCCTCATGAACGCAGCATTATCAGCCCTGGGCAGTACGTCTGCCGCAAAGCTATACTACTTTCTGCGCGGGTATTCCAGCACAAGCTATCTTGATCCCGAACTAGATATCGCGCTGGTAACAGGTGGCTGCAACGGCCTAGGCGCCAATATAGTGAAACGGCTGCGTGCGCGCAAGATTCCAGTTGTCGTGCTGGATATTGCGGATCCGGAAGACCGCGTGGAGGGCGTATATTACATCAAGTGCGATATTTCGTCGAGGGAGCAGGTTATAGATGCCGCGGACGTAATTAAGCAGGAGGTCAGTGAAGTAACGTTGTACCGGGAAGGAAGCCCCTTCTAATATTCTAGATTGGAGATATTACCATCTTGGTCAATAATGCTGCTATAACTCACGGCAAGACTATTGTGGATTTGACGTATGAGGAGATTGAAACGTACGTCCGCTTGTGATGTCATATCGTGATCGTTAGTGCTGATCTTGTAGGTGCATGGGCGTGAATTTGACGTCTCAATTTTATACGGTCAAGGCTTGCCTTCCGGGTATGCTGAAGTTGCGTCGCGGATACATTGTGATCGTGTCGTCTGTGATGGCGTATATCGGCCCCGTCAAGCTGAGTATGTATCGTCATTTCAGTTCCCTGTAGATACGATTACTGATGCAGGTGCAGGTGCATATGCGGCGTCTAAAAGCGGTCTGCTCGGCTTGTATGAGTCGCTGACGTATGAAGTCGGGCCGAACGCGGACAAAGACTCCGGCATCCGCACCATTCTCGTGGCGACGGGACAAATGGCGACGTCGCTTTTTGAAGGAGTCAAATCGCCACACAAAATCACCGCGCCAGTACTTGACACAAGCATTGTAGCGGACCGCATCATCCTCGCACTCGAAAGGGGTGAGCAAGGCCGCCTGACGTTACCGGTGTATGCCAGGTTCATGCCATTTGTGCGGACCATGCCACGGTCATTGATGACGATTGTTCGCTACTTGAGTGGTGTTGACCGCGGGATGCGCACGTATTTGGGGAACGGCCGGAGTGAGCTGTTGCTGCGTAATGCTGAATTGTCAAATGGCGATGGCAAGTCTCATGGACATTCTGAATAAATGTGTAAGTTGAAGATTTTTACATGCGCTAACGTGACATGATATGAATCATATGAATCATATGTATAGATTGCTATTATATATAATTATGTGAAGTGTTGTGACAAAAATACATATATATCGTAACAGTGTGACAGTGATAAATTATGCTGTTGATGTAAGTTAGTGATAACGGCACATGGTCGTTCGTGTTGGATGTATCCTATAAAAAGGTTACCGACAAGCCCGCGAATACAGCCAACATCGACAATCGTCGAGAAATAATTACATTTGGCTTACTAATGACAATACTAAGCGCAATAATCGTGAAATTATAAGTCAGGACAGCAAAGTGAATATCGATAGCTGCCGACTCAAAACCGGTCCCTCGATTGCATCGCCATCATCCCTGCGCGGCGCAACATATTTATTTATGCAGATTCCTGCGGCAGCTAGAAACTATATTTATTTTATGTTGAAACGATGACATGTCACTATATATGTCGAAGTATCGCATCTCTGAATTAAATCGCCAGAAACGCCAAGGTTGCTGCGCAACTGGCCCACTCGCTCTGTACAAGTTTAGATGATCTGCGGTCAATTAATATAGTTGGCAGACTGGCAGTTCAACGTCAAAAGTACGATTATAATTATGCATTCGGGGAAAACCGACCACAACATAAGCCTACTCCGTAACCAAAATACGCAGGCCAGTCTGAGTTCATGTGCCTGGTGTACATTCTGCGCGCAGGCAGAGTTGTTGCACGGTTTGTTCATTGCGCAGCCCCCGGTCTAAGCGCCGAGCTGCGCCAAGACCCTAAAGCGTGCGCTAGTGCAAACGCTATTGCGCTGTCTTCCAAGACTAGATCGCATGGCTCGCTTCACCATCTCCTCCGATAGGCATCTTCAATCCATTCGCTTTTGTTTTCTCTCGTCATATTCGATATCTTGCTTGCATATCTGTCGTGTGCAGTCTGCCGTCGAGTGCACTCTGTTCCGAGTACACATTATCTCCCGCAACCCCCTGATCCACTACTGATCCTGACCGTTCGTGCTCTTCAAGAATGGCTTGGGACCAGCTCTGGGTAATCTTGTCTTGTCCAGACTTCGGCATATGCTGCTGCTAACATGCCTAGATTAACAAACCGCATATCGCATATGCTATTATTGGTGGCTTCACAACGATCTTCTCGCTCATCTCGCTTTTCGTCAAGGAAAAGCTCTACATTGGTGAAGCAAGTACGTCGGAACTATCTCCCATGTCTCCTCCATTGCTAACCACCCCTAGCCGTCGCGACCATCGTCGGCGTCATTTTCGGTCCCCATTGTCTCAACTGGTTCAATCCCAGCACATGGGGTAACGTCGACTACATCACACTCGAGATTTCACGCATCGTGCTGATCGTGCAGATATTCGCAGTCGCGGTCGAGTTGCCAAAGAAGTACATGCTCCGGCACTGGGTCTCCGTCTTTTATCTGCTCGTACCCGTCATGACTTTCGGATGGCTGATCTCTTCCGTATTTATCTGGAAGTTAGTGCCCTCTCTGCGCTGGGTCGAGGGCCTGGTCGTCGCGGCCTGCATCACGGCCACTGATCCTGTTTTGGCGTCTGCTGTCGTCGGTAAGGGAAAGTTCGCCAAGCGCGTTCCCGGTCACTTGCGAAATCTTTTGTCCGCCGAATCTGGATGCAACGACGGCATGGCCTTTCCTTTTGCCTGTACGTTCTCTATTGTGTTTCTCTTATGTTTGCTGACTCACAATAGATCTCTCGCTCTATTTGATTCGTTACGTCGGCCAGGGAGGCGAGGTGGTCAAGCACTGGTTCTTGGTCACTATTCTGTATGAGTGCATTTTCGGCTGTCTCTTGGGAGTCGTCATCGGTTACTCTGGCCGCCACCTCATCAAATTCGCAGAGAACCACAACTTGATCGACCGCGAATCGTTTCTGGTGTTTTACTTTGTGCTCGCTCTCTTCTGCACCGGCGTTGGCTCGATCCTCGGCACTGACGATTTGCTCGTCTCGTTTGCAGCCGGTGCAGCATTCTCCTGGGATGGTTGGTTCACGCACAAGACAGAAGAATCTCACGTGTCCAACGTCATCGACCTGTTGCTCAATCTGGCCTACTTTGTCTACTTTGGCTCCATAGTCCCGTGGAATCTCTACAACGCGCCGCAGCTTGGAATCAGCCCGTGGAAGCTGTCGATTCTTGCTATCTTGATAATTCTATTTCGCCGCATCCCCATCATGCTGATGATCAAGCCCATCGTCCCCGACATCCGCACCTGGCGCGAAGCCCTTTTCTGCGGCCACTTTGGCCCCATCGGCGTCGGCGCGATATTCATTACCATTCTCGCACGCGCGGAGCTGGAACACGGCGAACCCACTCCACTGGCCGAGCTTCCGCCTGAAGGCTCGGCGAACTACACCGTCGTAGCCGTTATGTGGCCGGTTGTGACGTTTCTGGTTATAGCATCTATCATAGTGCACGGATCGTCTATTGCGGTGTTCACGCTCGGTAAGCGACTGAACACGATGGCCATCACCATGTCGTATACGACCGGTAACGGTAATGGGCCGTCCTGGCTGCAGCGGTTGCCCAGGATGGAGTCCGGTCAGTCTCTCTCGTTCAGGAAAATCGAAACTATAGGAGACAACACAAATTTTAACAGGCTATTCCACCGCCAGCCTACGAGTGCTGACGGCGAACCGCGCCGACCGGCCAAAGCATCTGGAAGGATGTCCCGTCCGCGCAAACGCAAAGGGAAGAAAGGTGCTGTTGACGAACAGGAGCAGATGCCTGCGGATTACGACGAAGCCGGTGTGCGTATACCGCCGAATGTCGCGAGACGAGCAGGGGAGGCGACGTTAGAAGAGCAAATTAACCCTACCGGCCATACCGTCTACCAGGAAGGACATCATTTGATAGTCGAGGACGCGCACGGCGAGGTGTTGACGACGATTAATTCTGAGACCGGCGAGCGCACGCCGTGGATCGAACCTCTTGAGCCACTAGATGAAGACTCCGTCGCCGGCTCGGTGCGGTCCCAGCGTCGGCGTCGAGCGTCGTCTGAGGCGCACAGAGCGCATGCCGAGGATGAACATAGTGGCACGAAAGCCATAGCGTACCAACTCGACGACGAGATCATTGTTGAGAACGAAGAAGGCGAAGTCATTAGGCGGTACAGAATTAATCGGCACCGACCAGCGGGCGGTGAAAGCGGCCTCGACCGCGCGTTATCTTGGGTTGGACTACGACGTGGGGCGTCTGCTGTTGGCACGCACGGTGCACATGGTGGGGATCTAGAGATGCAGAGAGTTGAGAGTTCTGGAGAAGGCACTAGCGGGAGCTCATCTGGGTCTGGGCTCGAGAAGAATGAATTGCCTAAGAATTTCTTGCAGCGAATGGCAACGGAGGATGAAGTGGTCGTGCCGCGGTCGCGGAAGGGCCGCTCGCACGCGGACGAGGAGGAGGAGACGCCTGCGGAACGCAAAAGACGGTTGGCGGCGTTGCAAGGATCTGAACGCGCAGAAGAAGAAGAGCGCGCTCAGCGGGCCGGGAGAATCAGCAGTGATGATTATGACGTTGCCGATGAGGAGGATGTTGACGACGAGCTTGATTACGCCAACGACGTCGAGGACGGGGATGCTGGCCTGAATTTGGTTGCGGAATCAACCCCGAGGATCTCCTTTGCGGGCGAGACTGAAGTTGAACGCCGTAGAAGGCTCGCGGCTCTAGGTATCCACTCCAGCGACGAGCCGGAGGCCGGCGCGGACTCAAGCTCGGCCGGACAGCCTGACATCCCTAGGGGAATCACATGGGGTGCCGACGTCAAGAGGTCAAAGTAGTCACGGCGCTGTATCCGCGATGCGGTGGTGTATAGATATTGTATTTGCATATGTTGTGTTCTTTCTGGGTTGGGTTATTCTTTGTCATTTTATCATTGTTATCGGACATACGGATTGTAAGTGATTATCGTTGTGTTAATTCTTAGCAAGAATACGAAGTCAACAGTACTACATAAACAATCGACAAATAAAGCATGATACAACCGGAACGCGCAATACCCTCACAATAGTACACAATCTAGACAGACAAATAACCAAACTATAACAACACAATTCCGCCAATCACAAAATGCTCTACATATACAAAATCCAATTTACTAATAATGCAATACATCAAATTACCTACTATTATTTCAAATACAAAACTTCAGTCAACAGATCCTCCAAACTTATCTGAATTGTGCCCTGTCCGCGGTCATATTTTCTAAATGCGTCGTGTATGCGTTGAAGAGTGATATTTGCCTGTACAAACAAATCGAATGAGATTGAGCCTATGCCACGCTTATCGTAGTGGTTGAACATGAAGCGTACGAAACTGGGGCTGAACTGGAACCCGAACGCTGTTTTTTAAGTTAGGAACGTATCTATAGAGTGATGAGCAAAGAGTCAAGACGTACATTGCAGTGCGAGAGCGAACTCGTCGATGGATATAGTCGTGTTGTGGTCTAAATCAAACTGCTGAAACCGCTCGAGCCATTCTCCGAGATAATTCCACAGCCGCTCTTGTCAAATCAGCAACGGCTATAATTATCTGCATACACACCAGAACAACTTACTGAATTCGGTGTAATCGATCGTGCCCGAGCCATCGGAGTCGAACAATTTGATCATAAGCTTGATTGTTTCTGGATCGAACTTTGTCTTGTCGAAGTTCACTAAAGCTGACCGTAGCTCGCTCGCAGACAGCTTCCCGCTTCCTTCACCGGCGTCAATAACTAAATCGTATACTCGTAGAACAGACCCCACATACCGTCCTTGTCTACGCTCGAGAAAATCTGATACAGCGGGTCAATTGGTGCCGGTAATGGCGGCATCGCGCTATGTTGTCTATTCAGTGTCTGAGGCGGCGAGCTGTCGTGGGCTCTATATGAGATGTGTAGCTGCTGCTGCTGCGACTGGACTGCGCGTTGCTGTTGAACTCCGGTCAGAGACTGCGTGCGGACGGGCACCCTGTGGACGGACTGCGAGGGGGGCATGGCTTGAAGTCTGGCAGGCTGGATCTGCGCCTGGTATTCGGCTGGGGTCATCATCGCCTGAATGTGTTGGTTAGCTGCGGACTCTGTTGTCCAGTGTATGTATATATGTGAGCTTTCCGGCGGCAAATGGCTTGAACTTACCGGAAGATCGTTGGCAGGCATTGCGGGTTGCGTCGTGTGTATTCTGTTTATTGCGGTGTGAGGACTATGACGCTAAAGCGACTGCGATGGAGTTTGGAGGGTTTATTGTACGATGGTGCGGCGGTGTACTTTGTCGTTGGTATCGCATGCGACTTTCTACGAGTCGGTCGACTACGACCCTGTGGTACATGAATTTGCCGTACTGTGTAGAGTCCACACTAGCACAAGTCAGCGCTTTAGGGCCGACCGAAGAGTAGAGTCGTCAATTCTAAATCGTGTTTATATTAAATAAATTGTTTGTCAATCTGCCGTGGCATAATTTGTTCATTACGAGAAATATTATCTAAGCGTTTTATCTCGGAGACGCCCCATATTGTCTATATTAGCATATAAAATGCTACATATAAGTGTAATATATTAGCTTTCCAAATATTTCCTTTACCTAATATTTCCTAATGATTCCTCATTTGGACTCTTGCTCACAGGAGAACGTAAATTTGCGGTAAAGTTCTAGTCGACATAACTCGTAGTTAGCCCCGCCGCGACTCGCAGAGCCGTTCGACTACTCTATGATAGTCAGTCCTTCCCACCTTGATCAGATAGCGCTACCTTCGTCATTGAAAGATACCGATGTAAGGCTACTTTATTACCTTAACAGCATTAGGTGCCAATTTCTGTAACCGTGCGTGTTCATGATTAATTATCGTTTCATTCCCCTAGTGTACCTATAGAACGGTTACCTCCACAGCCATTGCAATCGATTCACCAGACAAAACAAGAGATGGCAACTGCACAGCAGAAGACCGGGGTGTCATCGCCCTGGGAATCCAAAACCTTCGGTACCTCACTCTCGCTACACCTCGAGCGCCCTGTTGGCGCAATGACAATATCTCCATCAGGTCGTGACATTGTACTCGCCTCGTATGGACAACGTCAGTGATTACTTGCTAGATACATACCTAACTAACTTGAACCCTATAGACGAAGCGGTCTCTATGTCGTGGACCTAGACGACCCTTACTGCCCTCCCCGTTTCCTCCGACACACAACATTATGGGAGGTGGCAGATGTGCAATGGTCCCCTCACGCCGCAAAATACACTTGGGTAATCTCGACTTCGAACCAGAAAGCGATGGTCTGGAATATGGCTCTTCCGTCTCGCAACGCGATCGAACACGTCCTACATGCCCACACCCGCGCGATCACGGATATTAACTTCCACGCCCATGACCCTGAACGTCTGGCGACATGCGCGGTCGACGCGTTCGTGCACTGCTGGGACATGCGCGCCCCCGGCAAACCCGTGCAATCCTTCTGTGACTGGCGCGCGAGTGCAACACAAGTCAAATGGAACCGACAGAATCCGCACGTCGTAGCTTCGAGCCACGACCGGTATGTGCGCATCTGGGATGACAGGATGGGCGCCAAACCCCTCCGGTCGATCAACGCACACTCAACAAAAATCTACGGTGTGGATTTCGATAGAGTGGCGGAGACAAGCCTGATCACATGTTCTCTAGACAAGACGATCAAGTTCTGGGATTATAGTAACGAGAAGGACGAGCCCGTTCGCGTCATCATGACGGATTTTCCGGTTTGGAAAGCCCGGCATACGCCGTTTGGAGACGGGTGTTGTATTATGCCGCAGCGAGGTGGAAAGAACGGATTGTATATTGTGTATAACAAAAGTGAACAAGTCACGGAGCCTATGAAGCCTGTCGCAGAGTTTGTCGGGCACACAGAGCCTGTCAAGGAATTTCTGTGGAGGACGAGGGGCGGTGACCAAGGGATTGATAATCGTGAATTTCAACTAGTTACGTGGTCCAAAGACCACGACTTGCGATTGTGGTCCATCGACGACTCAACTTTGGAAGGGGTGCGTCATGTGAAGAACAAACCTCTTAAGTACAGATTGACACGCCGCGGCTCCCCGTATGTGAGTTTCATCGAAGAACCCGAAGCAGAATCTGATTCCGCTTCGCTGTTTTCCCTCGGTATTCACCAACCAACATCTCGAAGCGCGACTGCTTCGACGCGAGGATCGCAGTTCACGGCGAGAAAGCCGCAGAGGTATATGACAAGAGGCGGAATATACGACAAGATATCACATTTGAACTGGCTGTCTGGTGTTCGAATTGGACGCTCGGCATTTGCAAAGCCGGATGATACGGCAGCATTCACAGAGCGGGAAGTGCCGGAAAATTTGGGTGAAGAAGTCAGCATAGTCGGCAACAAGTTTCCGAAGATCACATTCGAAAAGGTATTTCTCTGATGCAAGTTCTAGTTGTGGCTATGTACTGATTAGTATCAGATCAACGTCAGCAGTGGAGAAATCGTCGTGTGCCTCAATGGTCCATGGGGAACGGACAATAGTCTAATATTTATCCGCGTGGAAGCACGGTTTCCGTCTGACTATCCCCGCAGGAGTGCCCCAAAAATCACAATTGAACAAAGCAAGGATTTATCGCCCGAGGAAATCGGAAAAATGGAGACGCAAGTGCAGACGATCGCCACTGAATTCACAAACAGGCAGAAATACTGCCTGGAGTCATGTCTACGGTATCTTATGGGCGAGAAGGTTGTGCTGGATGATTTGGACGAGGAGGACAACCTTGTCACTGGGGCAATGGATCTACCGGTGCTGGAGGTCGACGAAGGCGAGTCATCGAGTGACGATGAAATTATAATGTCGCCTCCAAAGCCGACATAGTATCTTGTCGCATTTTCGGATTAGCGTTTTATATGGATATGGTGTCAATTTCGTTGTGTTTCCCACATTTAAATTGCTGTACATTCTGGGCAATGATTAGCGTTGAAAATTGGAGTCTTCAAACTGGGGTTTTCTTTTGGCATTGTTTTGTAAATAAGGTTAATTACTATATTTTGATGCAACTAATGCGATGTCAAACCTATTTGCAAACAGTGGTTACCCTTAACCTATTGCCGGACGCCGACAGTAAGTTCCGAAGCCCCGACGTCTGCATCGTGACATCCCCGTGTCCTCCGACGCTGCAATTGCGTACCTTCAGGCACCGGTAGCCTTCCAGCAGGTGCCATATGACGAATCGAAGCAGCGTTGCCTCTCTTACCCGTCTATTCGGCGCTCCGTGCGAACGAATCCGCTGCAGAAGCAATGCCATTTCACTGATAACTCGTCAGGCAAGACCGTCTGCGTTCTCGACCTCCTCACCGAGAGAAGCCTCACCAACTGCTTGCCGTCGATCATTTTTCTCCGAAAATGCAACAATGATAGTCGCGACCACATCGCTACTCGTCGGCGCTGCATTGGCGTACAAATTTACGCCGTTGCAGATCCTGACGATGTTCCAGGAAAAACTCCCCGAAGCCGGATCTCCGGAAGAAAAAGCGTACATCGATCGCGTGGAGAATCAACTTCAGCAGTCCTATATTGTCAAGCAAATGCGAGCGAAGCCGGACTTTAAGGAGCGTAGGATGTGGGTTGATGCAGCTGACGAGTATCGCGAGCGAGCGTTCTTAGCGAGCACGTTAAAGGGGGTGGGAAAGTTTGCAGTGCCTGGAATCGTGTTTGACAATGAGAGGACGAATGAGAGTGTATCTGTTATTCACGTTGGTAGCCGGTTGGCCGGGTTTCCCGGGATTGTGGTATGTTCTTGTTACCTGAGTCAATATGGTGAGATAAAAAGTGGTATTAACTTCATAGCACGGAGGTTTAATTGGCTCGCTGCTTGATGAGGCACTTGCGCGGGCAGTATGTTGATTTGCCTGTTATTGTCGAACTGGAGGAGTTGCTAATGAACTAGGCTATTCTACCTCTACCGGGCAAGTCTGCTGTCACCGCGAATCTCAACATCAATTACCGAGCTCCAACCTTCACGAATCAAGTAATCGCGATCAAGGCCCATGTTACAGATGTATGGACTGTCTTGCGTATGTTAACGTACTCTGTACTAATACCAATTTCTAGTTCACTACAAACAAGTCTATAGTGGCCGGCACGGTTGAATCTGCGCATGGTCATTTACTTGCTGAAGCTACGGGCGTATTTGTTGTTCCAAAGAAATTCAAGTTAAAGAGCTTAATTGATATGTAGAGCTCGTAGAAATTAATATACTTCAATAGACATGGTAGCATACACACGGTATAGACTCAGAGCGTTACGAAGCATTGACTCTGTAGTATATGTACACATATCTAAGAAAGCCAACGATCATCGTTGTCGGTCGATATTGACATCAAGTGATATACTCTATTCTGCTGCGTATTTCTTTTTTGCCCACGTGAGAAAATTTGGAACGTCGTGAGCAGTAGTGCTGGGTAATGCTAGGTCTTGAATAACGCGAGGAATAAAGCCACCGCCATCGCTCTGATCGAACGTATTAGCACCAACCGCTTAGAATACCAAGAAAGTTAACGTCTGCTTACGGTGAAAGCCATAGTCCACTCAACTTTGCCATCCGGAAGCTCGTGCACGTACTCAATCGACGCATACCGAGCCTTCACACTATTCTTACTGACAGATACATCTGCCGGCACCGAGATAACAAAGAATTCCTTAAAATCTGAATCCGGCTGGATAGCTAGTACCCATTCCGGTATCTCACGAATACTAAGCGGGAAAGACAGCTTATATCTCGTATGCACGCCTAAACTTCGGGGTTAGTCATAAATTTCTCATTTTAGTAGTAGTCACCGTAACAAGAAAACGCACCTCTCCAGCCTGACTCGCCAGCGTCGATCTCCGTAAAACTGTCAAGCGTATCGATATACTCAGCCTCATTCTCGGTATGATTTTCGCAAATCCCGGCTTTGAACCAGTCCCAAGGCTCCTGATGAGTCGATATCCGCGCGATCCATTTCTCACCTAGTAATTTGCGACTGTACACCTGCACGCCGTGAGGATATGCTGAGCCTTTCTTCCAGGTGTTTGCAACTTCGGTTATGAGCGAACGGGCAAGCGAGACGGCCGCTGGTGGAGGAATCAATGCAGTTAGAGGCTTGGGCCTTAGATCGAATGTGAAGTCTGCCATTATAAAAATATCTGTATTGTAAAATTGCTATAATGAATCTGCTAGATATCGCGATTTGGCAACATTTGTCAACTGGTTAAGTCTATAATGCTCCGAGCACGATGCTGTTTGTCGGAGTTGCAGGCTAATGGCTCAGTATAGAATAGAGTCGGTGGGTGGCACCGCGCCGCTTGCCCCGCTAGAGCTGGTTCATCGGTGTTTTCCTGATTGGCAATACATATTTCTACTGAGCAAACATTCATATAAGGACAAATTTATTTCTCTGATCATTACGCCATCCTCAACTAAAAAACCTGCAGAAGTGTCTATTTACATGTGGGAGTCCTATATAACAAGTATTGATATGCTATGATATGCTATGTCCATATGCACCAGCCGATTCCTTCATGCACCCACTAGGATTTCGCGGCCGGCTTCTAACCGTACGCAATCGCTCAACTGGTCACCTCAATGAGGTAAATCGACATAATAACTGTCCACCTCTCTGCAATTCAACCGCCTCTCTTGCTTCCAGAATGCCTTTATCTGTTCGTAAAAAAAGTAAATCTCCGGGATCAAGAGGCTTCGTGTTCTCAGCCCAATATCCTTCAATCAACCTCTTCAATCCCGGCAACTTCATTGTTTTTTTCTTCGACGGTTTAGATTCTAGTAATGCGTTCTTTAATACCGGCTCCGCGTTGTAATACTTCAATGTGACCCATAATCGTCTCGTCGAAATGTTCTCGCTAGTAACTTGGATGGGCTCGGTGTCTGGCCCTTTCCTGCTTCCGAGCTGCACATGAGATATGGCACCGTGACGGTAGAGGCCCAAAACAACACCTAGATGCAACTTTGTATATTGTATTGACGTTATAGGCACGCGTGCCATTGAGCAGTTTTTCAGGTGTGAACAGACGTAGGACAAGTTGTGTAGCGACATCGCGAAGTGCACTTTGAGTCAATGCAAAAAGAAAGAGACGATCAATCGAGAAGCTGAAATATACCGGAATCAGATATGCAATCCTGTGCGCGTGTGTCAGAATCTGTGGCTATGGTATGGAAAGTAAAATTTCAGTCCTGATTGTAAGGAAAGAATAAGTTCATAAAAGCCATAACATGGGGTGCATAAATCCGTATCCGTCGAGGCGCGCCGCGGTTGCCTCCAAAGCACACCCCAGCATCTCAATTCTAAGCTTCAAGAGCACGATCGCATGCCTGTGATATTGTCGAGAGCAATATTATAGCTCCATTATATTCTTACACTATATTATTCATATGACTTTACTGCCAGAGTTAATGATCGATTGTACGCCGTATTGGCCTCTTATTAGCCACGGCAGTGCAAGTAATCAGTCGGCCATCGGCATCTATATGCGCCGGGATAGGGTTATTTGCCTCCTAATAGGCTAGAAAAGTTCGGTGGTGGACATTGTAGGGCATACTGCCCTAACTCGTGGAGCGGTTAGGCCAGTCGGCCAGCCGCATGGAAGAATGTCGCACTTCAAAAATTATTTGAAAAGTACCATACCCTTTATATGAATTTGTTGACATGACGCGTGCCATACTGTTTTTGACCCAGGCTCAATCTTGCAAATCATACTCAAGATTGAATCTAATACAATTTAGAGTATCTAAATTTCAATATGTATTTGATCGAAGTATTTCTCGGCTTCTAGACACCCATACTGTCGACTTTTGTCGCATAAGTCTTACAACCAATCAGTGAATCGGTGAATCACGGAAATGGATCTACCACACAACCCCTCACAACGGACACGAGATGTGGTCAGTAAACGAAATATACCTTCGCCAACACCATCTTCAGCAATAGCTAGGTCGTCTAACACTGTAAGACCCAGCCTAGGTGACTATGATGACGATGACGGTGACAAGCACATGTCTGAATCTCGCATTGTTGGTCCATCTCGACGACCTGATATAGAGCACATGTATTCATCAGCACGGTCTCCTACGTCGTCACTATCGTCATCTACGACATCTTCAGTTGCGAACTATCTAACACGAGGTCCGTTAACTCGTGGTCATGCAGAACGTACAACGAGGGAGCAATCGGCAGAACCAGAACAGGATGAACAGGATAATGCACAAGAAACCATTCCCGAAGAGGCGGTACCGGAAGAGAAGGTCACAATGGCTGCATCAGTAGTTCTGACATTCCTGCCTACGGATGCTACAGGAGCTCTCGAAGTTTATGCTCGCCCTGCTACTCACAAAGTAGGAATCAAGTTCAGAGCGATAGGTTCAGCTCCAATTTTATCGCATCCCGTCGCACGAATCACAGCGTCTCAGAGATTTGAAGTGGTTGTGAGATTTCTCAGACGGCAGTTAAAATGCAAGGATACCGATCCTCTTTTTGTATACGTTAACTCCACATTTGCGCCTGCATTAGATCAAGAAGTCGGATATTTACATGACGTAGGTCTCCTTGATATCGTTATCCTGAATGCGGCTAACATCCGACCTAGTGCTTTAAAATTGATGGGCATTTGCACGTTAGTTATTGCAACACAGCGGCGTTTGGTTGATGTAGGCTTGTCTGTGGATTTATATTTCTAGATTATAATGTACCATGAACACGTGCATTGGATACTGTCTTTATATCTATTGTACATTGGACCTTAGCCCGCTTACGAATGCTCTAAAGCTCCTCATGCTGCGTCGCCTCCGTCGCCTTCTTCGCCTTCTTTGGTTTTTGTGGTGCCTTTGCTCCTTCTACAGGAGTAGCGAAACTACTTAGATACTCGTACAGAGGCTCCTTCTTGAGCTCGCCAGAGTACTTGTGTCTATGCTCGCCTTCCTCGTCTGTGGTGATTACGACAATCAACGGAAATTTAGTAACGCCATACTCCTTCGAAACCCCATTTTCGGAATTCCGAATTATACCGAAGTTGGCAGTTCCCGCGTAATCGATGGCAAGACCTTTGTACATAGGCGGAGTATTCGCCTTATTATGAAACAGAAGAACGTTAGGACCATTGGTCTATTGCAGATAATTAGAATACTCTCAGTCAAGGAGCGAGTAGATGTCTGTCATAACTACCTCTTCTATCCAAGTCTGAACTTCCTCAGCTTTAAGCCTTCGCACTTTATTGGGGATTTTAGCCAAGACAGTATCAATAATAGCCTTCGCCGTCCGTCCACCTTGATAATCCTCAATATACGGATTCCACGGAACTTTGCTGTTTGGCCGAAATATTTTTAGCGTCGGATATCCTCGGACATCGTATCGCGAGCAGAGAGACTGGTTAGTCTGATCGTCACATCTAACTGCGGCGACTTTAGCGACTCCGTTCAGTGATTTGGCCGCCTTAGTGTACTGGGGTCGAAGGTTCTTGCAATGTCCACCTATTTATATGATGTCTTAGATAGCTGGATCTTTAGATACACGAGCCAAGTACACATACACCACTCTGCGTAAAACTCGACAATTGATGTGTAATTAGTATCATAGATCTCAGACTTAAATGTCTTCGGAGTGAGATTGATGACGGCGGTATCGGAGCCATAAAAGCCGGCCGAGGCTGGAGACAAGAGCAGAAATAGCTGACAGGCTAGTATAAAAGCTGTGGAAAGCATTGCGCCCGGATCTGTGGACGTCACTACTGGTGATGCTTCTTGAAAAGTCCAAGAGTACTGACCACACTACACGACTACAATAGTTGGGATAATTGCAGCATTTCATGACACCGTGGCAGATCTTGCACACAAGGTTTGCAGGTCGGTCACAGACCAAATCGCGAGTCACAAATTCACAATTTGGCATACTCCGGAAGTGTCTAATCGATATCCACAGCACAGTATCGACGTACGGTCAGAAATTTCTGTTAATACCTTCAAGACAATATTCGTTAAGAACTTACAATATTCGTTAAGAACTTGCAATGGCTATCCTAGCTCCACCACCGTCTCTGAAGTTCATCACGAACTTCGTCAAGCGAGCAAATGAGCTGGAGAACTCCGATCCTGTCATATCCTATTATTGTACGGACAGCTATTGATTTGGTCGAATGTTGCAAAAGATACTGATAGTGGGTATTCAGGTAAATATTATGCAATTGAAGAGGCGCTGGCAGCGAAAGTGCACCAGACGGATCCTGCTGCTGCGGAATATATCACCAATCTGCTAGACGCTGTTGAGAAGGTACAAGTATGGACGTCGTATGCGGGCATCGTTTGGGCTTACAAATTATTTAGGATAAAGGTAACCTGAACGATCAAGACACGATAACAGATGAAATGGTGGGACAGGCGTACGTTGAGAGATTTGCTACTCGAGTATTTGCCAACGCAGACAAAGATATCATTAACAAAAAAGTGACGAGGTAAGCGACTTTGTGTGTCTGGGATGATGATAGTGATCTAAAATTGCATAGAACAACAGCGTCGAATTTACTGGCTGCATCCAATTTCCTGGAGCTTCTGAAGCTCTTTGGCGATCCAGACCAAGGTCTTCTAGACCGTATCAAATACTGCAAGTTTCATGCGGCCCGAATTTTAAAATCCTACGCCTCAGGTGAAGATCCCAACGAATATGAACCACCGGACGTTACTTCAGAGGGTCACATATCGGAACCGGAGTCTACAAGAATAGGCGAGCTCTCCACGTCTGTCCAAAGAGTGTCATTGGACGGCACGTCATCCGCCCATTCAGTATCGTCTACTCCTTCTTTACCAATACCGTCCTCTCCGCCACCTCTTGCACTTGGATTTTCGTCCGTTGCTGAGGCGTCAGCTCCTCCTCTCGTCTTTACGCCGCCGCTTGCAGCTCCGCCCAAAACCTCAGCATCACAGTCACAGTCATATCATCACGGACAAAAGCATCAAGTATCGAAGACAGAAGTGCAGCAGATTATGGACGAGGCAGAGAGATTTTCATTGGCACAAAAACATTCACGGTACGCTATATCTGCTCTAACTTATGAAGACGTTGATACGGCGGTCAAAGAATTGAAGGCTGCTCTAAAATTATTAGGTGAGAATGTGATATGACATTCATGACATAGAGATTAAAGCCGAGAATTTGTACTATTATGTTATCTTGTGCTTTGAGTTACGATTATTTATTTAGAGGCTTAAAATATTCATGCACATGTAGCCACATATGAAATCCGAGATAATTTTGCTAGTGGCCTTATGCGTACTGAACCACAGTCATACTGCGTTTGCATATTAGCCCATTAATTGATAAACCACATTTGATCGGGCACTGTATATAAATATCCCTGATATGCACTAATATAATCGATGACGCTTAAATTTCGGTGGCTGGGGACTGTCAATATGATACATATTCAAGGTGTCAGACTGAGCTCCGAAGCTGTAACTAGAGCGAGGCAGACGAGATGTCTCTTCAGATTCCGCAGTAGATCCCACTGGCTGAATGTCGGAAACCGATAGATCAAATGTGGTCATACTCGTGTCCGTCAAAAAATACTGGTACTCATTATTGATATATTGATCGAGACCCATGCTACCACCGTCTGCGTTCAGTATATGTTGTCCATAATATGCAGACGTGGATACACCTGGAATCGAGCTCTCATCGTTGATGTAGGTTTCGTCAGCTCTTTTTTTTCCGACCAAACTGTAATCTCGGCCATCAGGGTTCCGACGATAGTCTCTAAACTCTCTCCCGGATATGTCGTCCCTGCCATCGTAAATTTGTATTGCCGGTATCGAAGGATCAAAGTCGTCAGCAGTTTCACAGTAGTAATTCCCTTCACCAGGCCGCTCATGGAAAGGGTAATCGGGACCATTCTCATAGTGCTCGTCTTTCGCGGATACTGGATGCATCAGCGCCTCATAGTGATACTCATGTGAAGGCGTCTCTGCCGCGTAGTTCGTATTGTCCGGTTGATGATAACTACATTGATTGGCGTGAGCTGATTTGTAGATTGCTTGTCGGGGAGATATATTATGTAGATGCGACTCTGTTTGAGGCAATGGCGCATCTTGACTAGTCTTTTTCCACCCACTGTTGTTAGGGGTGCATTCTTTAATCCTTCTTGAAATCTCATTTGGATGCGGTGCATCTATCATGGCGAAAGACGGAGCATTGTCCAGAGCTGGCGCGGCCGACTTACAATCCTCGGATGTTTGCGCATTGCCGACCGGAAATGTTTGCTCCTTAACATTTGCTTCGAGAGTAGCTAATGTTTTCCTTTCATGCACATGAATTGGCCGCGGTGAAATAATTGAATTTTGGTCAGGAGAATTCCGCTGCCGTCGCTTGGCAACACGCGACGAAAATTCTTTACAATTTGCATCGCATATCTCAACGACATCTGCGATTGGCTGAGACGCCGATAAAGTGTCCTTAGCAGACTTCGTCGTATTGACAGTGGTTGTGTGTTCCGTTGACTCAGAGTTTTTGTGATCTGGATAGTGATGAAGTGAGCTGAACTTCTTTGCTTCCACATTCAGTACTACGTTCTCGTGACGCGCTGTAATACTGGACTTAGATGACTCTGTCAGTTTGTCAATCCTGGAAAATGTCAAGTCTGGAACTGCATAAGCATTGTAAGTAAATCAACGGTATGGGGAGTAGTATCGTTCTACCTCCTAATATAGGCCTATTACCCGCCTGTCTGCCGTGGCTAAAGATCCCTGCCGATATTTTATGGGGAATCTGTATTGTCAGAACAAGGAATCGTAAACATGCTACATCTATTTACCGTTAGTCGAGAAGCACCAATGCCCTCTGTAATATTAGAAAGCGTTGACACTAAACTCGCGATTGGTTTGGATTTCTTTGTTGCCTTGTTTCGGTGTGATTTCTTGCCATCAATCGAGCGGCCCACGCCTTCAGGATTACGCGCATCCACCTTGCTTCTTTTCTTGCCCTTTTTTTCCGATGCTAGAACGCCGCTTGCCTTCTTTCTCTTAAGGTCACGATCTTCTCGCATTGGCCTTCGGGCGGGCTTCTCAAACGGCTTCACGTAGCGAGATGATTTAGCAATAAGGAGCTCTGTGTTCAGAGTATGGCCCGCCGCCAACTCCTGACAGGGCTTCTTGTCATGCATGCTCTCTAACTGTTCCGGTGGTTCAGATCTTAGTTCCTGCTGCCTCTCTTTGACTTCTTCAGCATACTGTGAGTAGTGGCTTGACGACCAATAGATCCCGTCATCGTCATCCTTGGTGTGAGCGACCACATTATCCGACGGGCACGATCGAATCTCCAATAATGAACTATCAGAAGATTTAAACTCTCTTGTTCTCATGCTTTGAGCTCGTTCACTCTTCTTGTTCTTGTTCCTCTCGCTGCGTCGTGTCGATCGTGTTTGACGTGTAAATTCGAATTCCGCGGCATTCTTCACCAGCTCGGATTTCATCCTCGCTGCCTGATCCTGGACGAACTGTGTGACTTCATAAACCTCTGGACTGCTTGTATCTTGATCGTTAATATTTTCCTGCGCCGCGGTAAGGTTGTCCTGCGATATTCCAGAGCAGCAATGTGCCGGACAAATCTAGATGGCGACTAAAAGTAAATTGTTGCGATGCGTTCGGGTCACCACAAGTAGACAGCTGCTAAAATCAGTCAAGCGCAGAAGATTGTTGCGATGACGCAAACAGCGGTTGTCGCCTTAATGTTGTGTGCGACTTCATTTCGACACATTTGGAAATATACAAACAACTTTAGAGATCTCACAGATCTCGCTGATGTTCGACTTCATTCTCCTCCAGGGACAACGGATAATTCTACTGGATTACAAACAACGCTACAATAGATGGCTGGTGTTTGGCAGTGTCTGACGTTGTACTAATATGATTTACTTTGTTATGCATATGCTTCCATGACGAATAATACAATGAACGATACAAGACATGTTGGACCAACCTGCATAATTCCTAATTATAAAGATTCGCACGCCTGGCGAGATACAATGCTGATAGAGTTAAGCTACGATCAAACTAACTAGAATTACTGGCTCATCGATACTCTACAGCAGAACGGATTAACTGATTGAAACCTAAACAATGCAAAAAACCAAAACTCCAACGAGCAGTGATGCCGGCGCCAAACCCATGCCCAACTCCTTATCAAAACAACTCGATCTCGTCAACACGCCAGATACCAGGATTTCCAACCGTAATTTGTAACTCTTTACGCATTCATCTTAGCAGGTTCATCATTTTGGTCAGTCTCTCCTCCGTAATTGCGAAGCACTGCGGCATCTGAACATTCTCAGCTATTTCTATCGTGCCTTCAAGATAGCCATCATGCATTGGCCCAATCGTTGAATGATACTGGCAGTCGTACCTATACTCGTCGTCTTCTAGGAGAATCATGCGAACTAGTGCTTTTGCAGCCAGGAAAATTCGCGGCATACCATGACCAGGAAAGCCTCGAAGGAACCTTACCTACCAGGGGGTACTCATCTGCCGAGAGTCCCATTATGCCAGTCCATTGCTTGACAATCCTGTAGTCAGCCGAATAGGCCTCGTTGGTGTCACTCTCACCAAAAACGAGCTTAGGTGGTGAAAGATAATGAGAGTTATCAAAGCATAAGATCTGCGTGAAAAAAAATCTCAGAAAAAGATCAACGCTGCCATCGATTTCAGTCTCAGCAGTAGTAGTTTTGTTATTGAACGACTCAATACCTTTCCGCTTGGAGAATCGTCTGCCGCCAGCCAAAACGAAGTTTCCGTTTGCCCTCTGAATCAAATACTCTCCACCACTATTGAAATTCATGCAGGTGATGTTGTGGCTCGGGTCTAAGCTCAGCTTGCGTTGGATACCGACAGGCGCAATTTCAAGTGCATGGCCCCGAATCGGAGTAACCAACACGGTGCCATTTCGTGATTTAGTCGTGTCGCAAACGTTCGACGAGATAGAGAGCAGCGTATCAATATAGGCGTTTGTAGCATGCACAACGTTATTGGCCAGAAGAGTGCCCCGTGACGTTGTAATTTTATGCAAATATGACGGTTTCTTCGGCAATATTCTCAATGGGTTCATATTCACGTGCTCGAACTCGTCCAATTCAGGGTCATATGCGGCGCAGTTACCCGAGGAAAATGGAGTAGCGTCACTACGATTGTTAAGATCGACTCTGAGGACCTCTGTATTACTCTGCAAATTGAGTCCACGAACAAGACTTTGCTGGATCAGATGTGATACTAATTTCTTGGATGAGATTGACGATCCTGGTGATAGCGCCGAAACAACATTGGATGCCGGTAACCTAGGAGTGATCAGTACAACATTATTCATACCCGTATCTAGGAAACTTGCAGCATACCTCTATGGCCTCATCGCGCAAGTACATCTGAATATCGTGAACATCTCCTCCAAGGTCGCGCATCATGGTAAATTCTCGGAGAGCTTCGCTAAATTCTTCCTGAGTGAGGAAGACTTGCCAAGTCTCGCCGTCTTCAACAGTCTCACAATAGACATTATCCTCCTTGATAAGTCTTTTAACAGCCTCAAAATTATCTCGCTCAAATTTGCTGAGCCGAACAGCCTCCTCAGGGCCATATTTCGCGGTAACTTGGCTCGCATAGGTGTAGAAGTCTGGGTGAAGATGCCCGCCAGTGCGGCCGGTCGCACCTAAACAAATATCGGTATTAGGCTGGGCCACCACTAGCAACAACTCAATTAATGTAGTTACCTTCACACACATCACCGACCTCGAGCATGACAATACTCAATGCGGAATAAGTCTTCAGTGCATGATATGCAACGCTGGCTCCGCTAAGACCGCTACCAATAATTGCCAAGTCTGCCGTTGCAGGAAGTTCTGATGTTGTTCGAAACATAGAAAGCTTTGTCGGAGAATCGAGCCACGTGGATATTCGTGATGACGACGGCATTAGTGGTTGTTGAGACCTTTGAAACAACTGCCATTCTCAGAAGTTGAAGCTTGTCATAAGAGTTTTGCATGCCCGGTTAGAACTGGGGTTGACATGCTCCAGATGCGAATGTTGGACGTTAACGTTACCCGGCTTTCGCTCTAAGTAGGTTGGCACACTTATGTTACGCACTCCTGTTTGAACATTACGAATAACTAAGAACAAGTGGATTAGGGGACCTGGTTGGGACTTCGAATAAACTAATATTTTTCAGCTGATTTTATTTTCCTTCAACTGTGACGTGCTAGGTCTCCAGCAAGGGTGTCAAAGAGGAAAACCATAAACTCAAGCGGAGATAAAATGGTTGACGAGACTTTAGTAGATAGTTCGTTGTCTTTTGAGTCGTTAGGTCTGGATCAACGTCTACTGCAAGCGATTTCAAGACAGCATTTTGTGAGGCCAACTTTAGTTCAAGCAAAAGCGATCCCGTTAGCATTTGAAGGCAAGGACATTCTCGCACGGGCTAAAACTGGGTCTGGAAAGACAGCTGCATATGCTATTCCTATTATTGAAGCAATAATCAGAGCAAAATACGTAAGTTCAATATGCAGCACCATGGGCCAACTTGAGATATTAATTGATGGACAGAACAAACCAAACGAGAGAGCCACGCGCGCAATTATTTTGGTCCCAACTCGAGAACTGGCAGAGCAGTGCTGGAAGCTTGTCAATAAGCTAGTTGTGTTTTGTGGGAAGTTGGTTCATGGTGTGAATATTGCGCAGAATGTCTCAGATCAAGTACAGCGGTAAGCTCAGCAACGTGGACAGGGCCAGTGCAATGCGATATTGACTCCTTTTGTAGGTCGCTCTTGTCAGAATTCCCTGATATTGTCATTGGAACGCCATTGAGGGTACTAGCGCATATCAAGTCGTCTACTCTTCCAGTCAAGAATGTCACTCACATTGTGGTCGACGAAGCTGACCTGATTATGTCATACGGTTATCAGGCGGATCTCGAGAATATCCAAAAGCATTTACCAAAAAACCTCCAGGTCTTTTTAATGAGTGCTACCCTAACTAGCGAGGTCAACGAGATCAAGGGTTTATTTTGTCGAAATCCAGCAATTTTAACGCTTCACGAAGACGAGGCTGAAGCTGAGGCAGACGGTGGGACTGTGGAACAGTTTATGGTTACTTGCTCTGAGATTGATAAGTTTCTCTTAACTTATGTTATTTTCAAGCTTGGACTGATTAAAGGAAAAGCAATTGTGTTTGTAAACGACATAGATCGATGTTACAGAGTGAAGCTGTTTCTCGAGCAGTTTGGTATTCGTGCTTGCGTTCTGAATTCGGACTTCCCGGTTAACTCCAGGCTGCATGTGCTAGACCAATTTAATCGCAACGTATATAACCTGATCATCGCTACCGATGAAGCTGACCAGATTGCTCCAGAAGAACAGATCAAAGTGGAGGAAGTGGTATCTGCCAGCAATCAGTCTAGGGAGAAGAAGTCGACAAAAAGGAAGTTACGCGACAGGGAATATGGCGTGTCGCGAGGTATTGACTTCCAGAATGTTTCATGTGTTTTAAATTTTGATTTACCGTATTCATCCAGAGCATATACACACAGAATTGGCCGAACTGGGCGTGCTGGAAATTCTGGGATGGCATTGTCGTTTGTTGTTCCGAATGAACTATGGGGAAAGCACAAAGCGTCATCGTTGGACACGGCGAAGCGTGATGAGAAGGTCATGGCGAGAATTCAACGAGACCAGAAGAAGAATCATGGTGGTGCTGAGATCAAGCCATATGTGTTCGATATGAAGCAGGTCGATGCTTTTAAATATCGTATGGATGATGCTTTCAGAGCTGTAACCAGGACCGCTATTCGCGAAGCACGAGCGAAGGAACTAAAGCATGAGATTTTAGCCAGTGAAAAGCTCAAGAAGCACTTTGAAGAGAATCCCGACGAACTCGAGCAGCTGCGACACGACCGCGAGGTGCATGCCGCCCGAGTTCAACACCATCTAAAGCATGTGCCAGATTATTTATTACCGGAAGCTGGGCGACAGAGTATTGTGAAAGATTTGGGATTTGTTGGTATGCGCAAGACTCAGCAAAACCGGATACGAAGAGTGCGAGCTATTCATAGAGCGAGGTCAAAATCAAAGCGCGGTGATCCTCTAAAAAGTTTTAAGGTTAGAAAACATACGTAAATGATTCACCAAAAGTTTCGTTTGCATTGTATATTGGGCGTATACATGGGTATATTGATATTATGTTCTGTGTAGACATTGATATTTTGATAGTGGATTGGCAAGGGACCACCAGTCTGACGGATTTTACGTTAATCGAAATTGTATTTACAGCACATCGTTAGTTATCCTCATATGTCTAATGTACAAATCCTACTGCAGTTGAGCCATTTCCCTAAGAAAACAATATGTACTTTTGGTGATGCCGGAATTCCCTGAATCAAAAATCACAATGACTGGAGTGCAGCTTTCTCCTGCTCCAGTACGTGTATTCTTTCAGTAAGCCGCCGTATGTTTTCCTGCACCTTTGTATGTGCATCCGAAAGTCTGTCCAGTTCTTCGTTCTCCGACTGAATACTGAACGGAACCATCATTGATTTTTGCGCGGGTAAGACAGCATTCGATTTCTTCGTCAAAATCTCAAATAATGATTCGGTAGGTTCGTTAAAAACAAACTCATCGTATTGCATACTGGTCACTGTAGCTCCGTCGGACTTTTGTTGCTCGGCTTCCGGGCCATAAGGATGCAGTTTCAAGTGATGATACATTACGACATTCTTTTCGCTGGCTTCGGCCACGAAATATACTCGAATGGATATCTCGAATTCACCCCATCCTGTCTCCGTAACTTCAAAGGGTGGTTCTTCAATGGCTATTAGTAATATCGTTAGAAAGAACGCGTTTAAATAAATCGTCACCCATCCAATACATACATCGACTAGAATTTGGATATGTCTCGTGAAGTTTAAACACGACTCTTTTCACAAAGCTCGATAAATCATCACCATTGACTCCTTTTAAAAATACAGTCCACGAATGTGTGTGATCTGGTGGTATATCTGGTGACCGATCTTCTTTGAGCGGAACTGCCATATTTCCATATACAAATGGCCGGCATATTTGTAGATTCTTTAAGGAACATGACTGTCAGTGGCGTGATGGAATGCCAGGTTGCAGATGTCCATACCTTTAATCTTTTCGATCCGCTAGACATTGCGATCCCTATAAAGCGTATCCCTACAATTCGAGGATTCCTACCTCCATATATCTGTAGTCGCACTTAATGTGCTGAACCCTGTCGTCAAGTCGTGATCTACAAACCTCAGAATCCGGGTAACATATTACATAATCTAATGTTCCGAACATATTTTTAAGTTCAGTGATAACAGCCCAGATCTTGAAACTCTGATACACTCAGCGGGGCTAGCATGGTAGACTTGCTTCGTACTATTTGTCCCATTGTTACATTTATTCCTAAAAACCTGCCGAGCGTTATTCCTAGATTGTTGTGAAGTCGTTAACTGTCATATTTTGCTTGACACCCCAACATTTGCCGAACGACTTAATGAACGACGAACTGGGACTGCAGATTGCGTACGAAGAGGCAGTAAAGAGTAAGTTAGCTTACTCCTTGCTATAAACAATGTTGCTATGCTTTGGGAATATACCTTACTAATAAATTACAGGTTATGAAGAGGGTGGCATTCCAATCGGTGGGACGATTGGCTTCATAGAGTATTAGTAATTGTTCTAATGCGTTGTGCAGGAGCTGCGTTAGTCTCCGCGGATGGTGTCGTTCTTGGACGCGGACATAATGAACGTATTCAAAAGGTAACAAACTAATTCCTTCAATTCAGTAAATTTATGAGGACTATTGCACTTACTGAGACCGTTAGAACAATCCAATTCTCCACGCTGAGACAGCGGCGCTCATAGACGCTGGTAGAGTAGATGCGAAGGTTTACAAGGCTGCTACTGTAAGTAACGATGTTACATAGTCCCATTATTTGGGTTAACGCATAACTGCAGATGTATTCGACTTTGGCTTCCTGCTTCATGTGCAGTGGCGCATGCCTACTTTACGGTATCGACCGGGTTGTAATGGGAGGTAGGAGGGTCAACAGCTAGTATATTCTCTGGATAAACATCTAATATTACTGATTCAGAGAACAAAACTGTACAAGGTGGAGAGGAATTACTTGCATCGAAGGGCGTCAAAGTGGTCAATATGAATTCCGAGAAGTGCTACGAACTGCTTCAGAAATTTATCAAAGAGGTGAGATCACACCACATTGCTGTATATGTGTCCGTAAACGACATCTAACGACTGTGCAGCGTCCTCAAGAATGGCACCAGGCACATCCTGAGGAATTCGAGGCATAAGTGCATTCCTTTAGTCGCCGCTCAGGGCAGTTCGTCGTAGCAATCGGAGGTACCTTGGATATGTAGAATATTAGTGTAAGATTATCAATATTTGAGACCAAGCTCCCCGTTCAGTTGTTCCGAAACCACTGTGCAGAAGGTCTTAGATGACACATGACAAATTCTGTCTACGTATACATACTGACCGATGTCAATTATCCCAAACATGTAGCATATTTATAGTACAAAAAAGTTTAAAGTCCAGAGTATTTGAACGTGCCGAGCTTCAGGCATCCACCAATCCATAGAACAGCGTCCACGTTAACACAAAACTTGAGAGGCCTGTTAACGCGTTACCTATCCATATGTCATTCGCGGAGGCGAAATACTCTGTTGGTTGCCCCCTAGCAAGTAGTAAGAACAATAGCAGGCTAACGAATGCGGTTCCGGCGAAGTAAAATAAGAATCCATAATATGATTCAAGACCTAATATCCCTGCTGATACGCCGAATATAGTTGATGTGACACTTCGAATGTAGTAGACGTTCTAGGATGACGTTGTCAGACTAATCCACCAAATTCATATGCAACTTGAACATGCCTTCCCGTTTTGTTGTAAGCTCTCCGTAGATATAGGATAGATCGCTTGCTTCCGCTCTTTTTCATCCATGGCTTATTATGTATTTATTCTATTAATGCTTACGCTGAGATTTGGTGTGAACGATACTACTGGGTGTCGAGCAGAGAGCGTCAATTGTCCCAAGTTACCCTACCGCGATTTTTGTCACTCATTCTGTCAGCGTTAGGTAAGCATCACGGCATGTCTTGAAGCTATGAAGATCACTCTGACTGACTGGGCTACACGACAGTAATGATGACAGTGTTGTAGGCTGATCTCGATGAGAGGTTTCCTGAAAGACTTTGTTTTATTGGCTGGCCTCGCCTCCTTGTCATATTTAGCAGGGTACATCTCTTACACGCAAGCCAAAACGTTGCGGGATGCCAGCCAAGAACCAGATAGAGGTATTACGATCCATTACTGCAAAATCTATGTGACTATTATACTGAGGCCATATCCTATTCATTAGCAGAACCTGTTGGATCAATCGTCGAGGATCTAGGTGTACTAGTATTAACCGGCAACTACACGCAACAGAACGTGTATGACACTCGTATATTAATTACCCTTGTTATGAGGTATACTCATGCAATTCTAGAGCTCTGAATATATTAGTTGAGCGGGCTCTCAACTCAATGGAGAGCATGGATGTGTTATTCGAGTACATACGGAGTCCTAAGCGACGCAAACGACTGGCTGGTCTCCGAACACTGAGCCTATTAATATCAAGATCTATCCATAGTATGCTGTCAATTATTGGATATGTTTGTGTGTGATACTGATGACACGTTAGATGGATCAGCAATTTCGCGAGCATTCCGTAAATCGTGCACCTTGAATTTATTCAAGTGTCTTGTAATTTCGCTCTTATTCACCCTGCCGGCTGACTACAGGGAAGAGGACGTCGAAATCAGAACTGAGGCAATATTTATTTTAAATCAATATCTTCATTTTCATAAGGCAAATGCAGGTCCACTTGCATTCGATGCAGGGATCTTACAGTATTTTGCGGAGTACATCATGGCTACGGAGAGGTATGATCTGACTAGGCTAGAAGTCCTAAGCAATATGAACGAAGAACAAGGGGATGAACAGATGTTTACCATTATGAGTCGCCTATATATTATTCCGGAATATAACATGCTCATAACAGAAAGTCCGGATTTTAGACGAGCATGGTCTGCAATTACTCAGCTTGAGAATACGACAAGTGGTATAACAGCCCAGATCCTGAATATATTGTCGACAACTTATGATGGGGAGGGCTTTGATTCAGATTAGATCGCGAGTCGTCAATATCATTCATTGATTTATTGCAGTTGTGCGGTTATTTAATTTGTAACCTTGTATATAGTCTAAGATTTATGGTGGCGAACAGCCTCAGATGTACATAACAAGCCTTGCGAGCAGTATTATTTAGTATATTGAATTAGATAAAGTTATTTGATTGTGTGATTGTCTAATTGTGTAACTGTTTGTGTAATTGTGTAAGTGTGTAATTGTGTAATTGTGTAACTTCTTGTGTATTGTGTATTGTGTAATTATAATTACCAAGTCGGGCTTGAATTCCAGCAACTACTATTAAGGGTTTTGTATGGTCTCAATCGATTTGAGTTCAGAGCTTCGCGGCTGTCCGAGATATCCTATAGAGCCGGACATCATTCCCCCTCCTGACACACCGCAATCTTGTATCGATCGATTCCTTCTGCCAGATCGAATTTATCGGCTCACGATGCTGTTACTGCAATATCATAATCTTTTAATCCAGTCAATTTTGACGGAACGATTCAGCCAAGAGAGTCAGCCTGTGTCCATCGACCAAGTTATATCAGACTTCGATAACGTTACCTATCATATCTCGACACCCGAGTCGAAAACAAAGATTCTGATCTCATTGTCGATCAAATGCTTTAACGACTTGAAAAAATATGGTGTTGAGGAGTTGCTTCAGCGGGAATATGGCCCCTACATTGTAAGCCCTCCTGAAGTCGGATATGATTTCTCTATGGTTGTCGATCTGGAGAAACTACCACCAGAAATAGGTGAGCTAATCGTCCGCTATGGCATCAATTGATTAAATTGTAGAATATGGTTCTAATATGGAGTTTCATTGCAACAGAAGCTAAGGAGGCTTTGGTTGAGAAGATAGCACTACTAAAACGCAATGCTCTAGCGGCGCCATTTGAAAAGGCATTCGCTCAATTTGATGAATTAGCTGCTGAGGCCGCAAAGAGCTCACTGGACTTATCTGTGCCCGAAGATAGTGGAGCGGATGTGATGCCAATTCATTACCGTGATGAAGAGTCAATTTTTATTAAGGCATCGCATGATCGAGTGACTGTTATATTCTCGACTGTCTTCCGAGAGGAGACTGACCGTGTTTTTGGCAAGGTCTTCTTGCAGGTGAGCGTCACTTACCAGAGCCATTGATCGACTTCTACTGACATGCGTGCGGTAAAGGAGTTTGTTGATGCCAGAAGAAGAGCAATTCAGAATGCTCCTCAAGTTCTATATTCTCACAAGGAGCCTCCTCTTGAGATTCGTTCCGTACCAGGTTTGAAAGCTGCAGATGACATTGGATTTGTCACATTTGGTGAGTACATTGTATAATACTGAAGAACCGAGTCTCATATGCTATTAGTGCTTTTCCCCCGACACATTACTAAGGACCGACGAGAGAATTGTATAAGTCACATTCAAATATTCCGTGATTATTTCCACTACCACATTAAATGTTCCAAGGCATATATGCATTCTCGTATGAGATTCCGCGTTGCCGAATTCCTAAAGGTTCTCAACAGAGCGAAACCGGAAGTTGCTGAGAAAGAGCGCAAGACCGCGTCTGGACGAAGATTTGGCGCTCGCTAGGTGATCGAATTAGACTTGTCGGCATGGAGATTACGAAGCCTATGGTGTACGAATTGGGTTGCAGTTTGATATAGAACGTGCGTGTTGTAGTTTAGGAATATTATGCTACTTGGATCTGTTTGCAATGGGTATGCGTCAGATTTAAAAATAGCCCAAGATTCCATCATTAAATGAAATCTCACAAAGCTTATAAAATATCTGACATTTGTGCATCTATTCTTAAGCATTCTGGAGCTCATTAATCATGTCCGTAAAATCACCGGCTCCCAGTTCCTGCGCCTTAAGGAGTCGTTGGATGGCCTCCGCGTAGAGTCTATTCTGCTTATCTTCGTCCGATTCCAAATTTGCTAAAGAAATTTGAGCCTCCGCGATCTAACACTCGTTACCTTCCATATACCGCCAAATAAAAGTACAAATGTGTTTACTTACCACCGCGAGAAATGCACCATCATCCTCTTCTGACTCGGCAGCATAGAGATGTTTTAAAGACTTGCTGAGAAATTGCTTAGCCTGCTCTAGCGCGATGCTGGACGGTTGCCTATCCAACTCTACATCCTCCGAATCTGAATTATCTTCTTCAAATTGACTCTCAACAGTAGCCACGTACGGGTACGCCCGAGCAAGATAGAATTCACCCAAACCGCGGTGGAGAAACTTATCCTCTGGGGCATCATGCAACTGAGCTGCCCATCTATCCTCATTCCATGTGTACAGATCCGGGAACCGCTCCGCAATGAAGTCTGACTCAAGCGTTGTCTCTAAAACTTTCGATATCCGTCGAAGAACTTTCACGAGATGTTCGGGTGTAATGTCCTCATCTGCATCTCCTTTAGCGTCCTCTTCGTCCTTTTTACCTTCTTCGGTTAATTTCTGTTGCAGTCCCATAAGTAGTTTCAAGGCCGCGTCATAATCCTTAGTAGCATTCTGAATTGCACTGACGCATCCCTCAACGTTTTTCGACTTTGCTGAATTCTTTAACTTGAGCTCCACCAACGCCGTATACGTCTCACATCTCACCAGTAAGATATCAATGGCCTCTGGATAAGCCTCCAATCCTATCTGAGCCCTCTCGATAGATGCCAGCAGAAAATCTTCTGGCGAATCCGCTGATGAAGCAGCTGACTGTTCTCCCGACGCGACCGGCGTCGACTTTGATTTCTTCTTCTTCGCAAACACGGATAGCATTGACAACGCTTCCGCATATACCTTGTGAAATTTTGGAGGCAAAACGGTCTTAGAATTTCGTAGCTGTCGATCGCACTCGTGCACTATCGCATAGAGGAGTTTTGGACTTTCTGCACAAAAGATGGTCAAAAACTTGCATTATCCCTCCCACTAGCATCCCTATTTGATCTCACCTTTCGTAGACTTCAAATATCCAGAGTGTAAGGCATACAATTGTCCCAGTTCATCTTCAGGATCGACGTCCTCTGGCAATTCGATCGTTTCTTGCTCAACTGTCAGAGAGTCCTCCTTGGCGACTTTTCTTCGCTTGGCAGACTTTGCAAGGCCTTGTGGGCCAGTCCTTTTAGTCGACATGTGAAAAAGGTTCGTGTGATCGGATAGAGAATTCAATTATTTTCGTCCAAAAGGCGATAGAATGTAATCAACAATCCAAACGAATTTTTTTGGCCCTTGCGCCTAATTTGTTTTTTTGGTGACCAACAGACAGCCGCAGAGTCGAGACAGTTACAATATTAAATGAGCACCAGTAGACAGCCTCCGGGCGTAAATGTCGAGATATACTGGCAGTTACTCAGGGGCGGTTAAGATATTTTTGGAGCGCGTAATGATGACCCAGATCGGGATTGTTGCCCATAATGAGAATCAATTGTCCAGAAAATACATACTATGCAAGAATGCAATACCTCTAATAACAATCGTAATCCAAAAATTTAACAGCTCCCACTTCAATCCTTTATCTCTGACCCTTACATTTATCGTTTCGTATAGATATCTCTCATCTGCACACTTTGCAAGTATAGCGTCGAATTGACCCTGTCGGACTGGCTTGACATACCCTCAAGCCGCTGATTCTGCTGTGCCAGAGTCGTGTTTATTGTCTTGGCGACAAGGTTTAATTTCTTCGATGCAATAGAGAGCTCATCAAGTCTGCTCCTGATACTCCGCTCGGTATCCAAATCCTCCTCGTCTGCCTCGAACAGATACGGAGATTGTTCTATCATTCGTTCCTTTTCTTTCTCACGTTCCTCCTCCACATATGGGGATCCAATAGAAATTCCGATCCCTGCTAGTCCTTGAGATGGCAACATCTCGCCAATAGCATTGTTGATATAATTCTTCGCGTAATAATTTGTTTCCAGGGTAACCCGCTCGTTGTTTGCCAGTGTGTTAAGAGCTCGTTCTCTGCGCTTAGGAGCTCGGGATAACGGATTCCTCACATTGGGTGCCAATAGTGGACGATTGGCTATCCTAATTTCCTTGAGATTGTCATCGGCCGCAATATTGTGGCGCTCGGTCTGCGTAAGTGCAATTCCGGCACTTGTAAGCATATCGTCCTGCTCACCCAGCATTCGCAAAGTTCTCGTTCCCGATTCGTAAGCTTGATTCGCTAATACTGTCGCATTCTGGGCGATGCGATCTGTTTCTTTGTTGATGTGCTTTATATGTCCTTTTATTGCCTGCAATTCTTGCTCCTCATCTTCGAATTGTTGCTCTTGACATGACGTTCCAGAATTATATGCCGACCGGTCATCATAGTCGCCCTCCCTTGCCCGTCTCTCTGCCTCGGTCTCCATGATTGAAGGATCGTAATTCTCGTCGTATTCATCACACGAAGGCGCGGGTATATATCGAATCGGACTCCCTCGCAAAGGCGATCGGGAAGGTTGGTGCACTTCAAATAGCTCATCGCGATTTCGGTCCTCATTCGTGACGAAGCCAGTAGACCATTTGTCACTTCTATTTAAGGAACTACCGTTCTGCGGATTGTTCACCGAATATGAATTTCGCGCCAAGTATGGATTCGTATTGTACGATGGAGACGGGGTTCGCCGACCGCTTGAATTAGCATAGGACGCGTACGAATCGCGGAAATGTGTATCGTCGTATGAACTTTTATATGACGGTGGCACCGATAGAGTGGACTGGGAGTTCTGCGAAGCATAAATATTGCTATCGCCGACTTTACCAGGGTCGCTGGATGGACTAGGAGATTTTCCCCTGCGCAATAAATTTTTCATAGTGAGATATCAACTTGTGTAGAATAATGTAAGCGTAATAAGTAGAATGGGACATTAGAAAGGAACAGGCGTGTTTAAGTATTGATGTTAGTACTGCGGTTCGTTTTAAAGCCTCTCTGGTCACGCGTATTGTTAACAAAAAAGGTGCCTTACGGCGTCTGAACCTTATCTGGTACCTTTGGCTCAGCCTCTAACATAATGTGGCGCAGCCAAGAACTTGACGTAGCGCGGCTTTCGCCGTGCTTTTATCTACTAACAAGACTATCATAGTTTATTATGTTGCCGCTACGTAGATTCACGATATCGAACTAATCGAGTTTCTTGTCATGCAATAAAGAAACGTCTCAAATCCAGAAGAGTTGGATATCGGCCTTCTCGTTAAACCACTGTACTTACCACGGAAGAAAATCTAAACAACATGACCGTTTCTGAGAATTTTAATTCGGTCAAAAAATGGCCCCGTCTATGCAATGAAGTAATTCCTATTGTTACAATACAGCCGCTTACAAAAATCGGTAATGAGCTACCGGTGCATCCTAATTGTACATGTAAAACGAATGCAAACGCCACATGAAAGAATCAGACCCTTATCACACGTTTTTAACAAACAAACACCGTATTCCATTATGGCGTATTCTCAATCCATGAGGATTACGTAAACCAAAACTCCATATAAAACATAATGCCAAATTCCAAAAACCTAATCCTACAATCATCGAGAGCATATTTTAAGCATCCACTTCTCTATATCGACGACAACGCATACACCAAACTTCGCGCCGTACGCGGGGCTGATCAGATGTGAGTGCGGAAATGTTGGACTCACTTCGAAGATTGGGAATGTCAACATCTCCGTGCGTTCGCATAGAAGTCCGAAGGCAATCCTCGTGATAACCATGACCGCAATCAAGTCGGATATAGGGCCCACTCTCCTCACAGAGACCGACAAGAGCGGAATCACACTCGAGATCAGTGCGGGCTAATACTGAAGAAAGCGACTCTGTCGACGACGCAGTAGTACTAGGATTCGCACTGGCCAACGATTCAGAGCGTCGCGAGTAAGGATGATGCCGCACAGCGTATGAAGAGCCACTTGATGAACTTCGATTCACCGACGACTCTACTGGTGCAGACTGCGGAACAGATGGTGCGGTAAATGTAGGTGCCGTCGCGGGCATCATTACTGGGGAAGATTGTGGCTGCGGCTGCTCTTGACTAGGTTGTGGCTGGTTCCGAGCATCTCCCGGCGTCTGGTTCTGACCGGATTGCCTGAAAAGCGAGAACAACGGCGCCAAGACGAATGGCAATCCACCATCAAATCTACCAGGCTGCTGTGGACGTGGAAGAGGTTCAGCTTCAATGGCTGTTCGGCACAGTGGGCATGTTGTCGACGACATCAGCCATTCCTTCAAGCAGCCATTGCCAAAAATGTGCCCACATGGCATCTCCAGCGGAGGATGATCTGCCGCGTCCGACTGTCGCGATGTAGCCTGATTCTCTTTTGACGCAGCCGATTCGTGCTGTGGCTGTTCTCTGTAGGTGGCGGCATCTTCCTCGGCTTCTGTGGTCAATACCGGCTGGCGTGAGTCAGAATCATGACTTCGCTGACACTCTTCCACAACCAAGCTGGAATTCTCTGAAACAGAAGAAGTGAGGTTCTGCTCATTGGCTGGTGCAATCACATCTATCATATTTATGTCGAAGTCTTTCACTTCAGCCGGCTTCTCATAATAGGGGTCGAAACAAATGGGACACGTCCGGTCGCTTTCAGGAATAGTCTTGAGATCGACATCTTTTAATGCGTCAACAGCGGCCTTGGATGCATGAGGCTTCGGTGGTCCTCCCATTCCATATGGACCACCAAGGCCATTGAACATAGCATTTTCGAATAACTGTGGCACGCCGTAGACGACGAATCCATGGAATGGTCCCTCCGCGCGCGATTGCGCTCTGTTCTGGGAACCCTCTGTTGTCTGTGTCGTGTCCTCACCAGTGCCAGGACTCTCTCTAGATATATCTTGAGGATCTTGAGGATCCTGGCCATTCCGTTGGGGATGTGGCGAATAAGTGAAGGTATAGTTCACAAAGACGACGTTGTAGGGACCACCTGCTTGTTGACCGGGTTCAGGGCCAGTAGGACTCCTGGCATTGTTATTCTGTGAATTGTCCATAATAACAAACTAGAAATGCAAAATAGCAACAAATGCAAATGCACAATCTTTCTGCAATGTGGTTATAGAAGAGAGCGTGGCCTCAGAGGTCGGTCGGATTATATATGGTGCTAGAGTTCATTGTGCGGGCACGCGATGTGTCACGTAACTCGGGTTTGCCGTGTGCATTGCGAGTCTTGGTAAGCTTGAATATGCCGGAACTTTCGATTCCTTTCGCGCACAGCTGGCGCGTAATTATGCAGTTACTCAGTTTGGGCACGTGAATAATTTGTTGACACGAAACCCTCTAAAGGCACAGATCGAGTTCCACCAATGACTGATTCATATCATACAATCCTTTAGATGAAGGGCCGTGAAAAAATGGCTATCAATAATGACACGGGTCGCGCCGCCGTCGGACTGGGCAATCGGGCTCTTTTTTTTTGAAGGAACCACATATGAACAATTAATCCCCCTGATGCAGTTCATCCGACACATAAGTTTTCAGGTCAAATGTCTTTACGCACTATCACTGGCAGCTGGCGTCTTATACTGCCAAACGCCATTTTGACTGTTCCGCTAAAATAACCGAACCAAATCCACCTATTTACATGCCAAAAAATGTAAAAACACGACATTTGGAAGCTAACTGTTTACATATTCCCACTACGAATAACCATTAAACTCCTAATTAACCCAAGCATCGTAATGAAACTCGCAATTCCGACCGGCACCACAGCAAACACTGCTATATGATATATATCAACCCTCCGTGCTCTTTCCTCAATTGCAATGTTACTGGTGACGAAATTTTGGATCGCATATGCCGCTGTAAGTATACATGCTATTAAAATCCATGTTGGAAGAAAATTCACTGGATCGTTAGCAAATGTTGTTAACACTAGTCTTGTCATTGCCGCCATTAATGTGTTGATTGAGAGCAAGCGCAATATTGTTGCTGGAGATGAATACATGACGAGCCTATACGTGGGTTAATTGTCGCCCTCGGTCATATACTACAAAGTTACTTGCCACCGAAGCATTAATCCATCAATAAATGCATAAAATAAGTAGGCAGAAACACCGGCCTAGAACGCAGTAAGTAAAGTGAATGCAGTATATACTATTGGCAGGCAGTTACACACCCATAGCGCGGCTAAGAGTAGTTCCAAAGACGTTGCTGGGCCATTTGGTGCGTTCGTCACTTTCCAGGCTTCATATAAGCAACTGTATATTCCGTGAATGCTGGGCGGTAAGGAAAGAGCCTATCGAAAGAAATTAGTAAGTACTCTTCCATCGACTAAGCAGTCCAGGAGATGTTACCTTGCAAATAATATGTGTAAAGTTCTGGCCTGGTCGAATAAGATCTTTCAGATTCCGTTCACTGACGACCGGTTTAGGGCTAGCTCTTGAAGAAGAAGGATAGGAGTTCACATTGGAGTGGATATTCGGTGTATGGGTCACCATCGACTGATTAATCGTTTCTCCAAATGAAACAGGACCCGGTGGACGATAATCCGGAATCGCAGACATCATATTCTGCCGCACACTGGGTACTAGTCTAACAAAATGCAGACTATTAGTCACAACAGCCACAATTACGATAGATATCAAGAGAACTAACCGCGATGCCATTGCGGCGAGCAAATTTGCTGACTGCTCACTTAAAATCCTGTTTTGTTGTTGTTGCAACAATCTCCGAAACTGTTCTTGCTGTAGTTCCATATCTCCGTACTCATCACTGGTCATGTCCCCTTCCGTGTCGTCTTCATCAGTAGTGGTCTCCTCGTCGAGAAGGACGTTTCGTCGCCGATACAGATAACCAGAATCCTCGCCGGGGATACGCCCGCCGTGCTGCACACCCCGCCGTCCGCCTTCGTTCCCGTACGTGTTGCTCGTCATATAATTATAGTTGTACGCATTGCTGTTGTATCCGCCATTGCCATTCTCAGAGCTGGAGGTGAAGGAGGATGGCATGTCGCGTCAGCGACGACACTGGAACTTAGTCAGTTGTAGCACCTGCACACAGTTTCATTCGACAAGCTTCCCACAATCCCAGCAACCAAAGGCTTTAACCTATACGAGTCGAGCCTCAGGTATGCCGCAGGACGTGAGTATAGAAAATGAACTGAGGTACGTTCTAGAGGGGACAGCCTGATTGCAGGAATGGAGGAGATGCGAGATGCGAGACGCAATATTTCGTGGACAACAGGGTTTGTGCGGGGCAAGCGATTTGTCCACCACTCACACGGTCCACCCCGCCTTCGTCATCATCCTATATCAACTGCCTGACCTCGGTTTTACACACCGACGCCGCAGTCACGTATTCTGGAGACGGCCAAGTAACTCTAATTGACGAGGATGTCCTCATCAGAACTCTCGAAGTTTGTGAGATGGCTGTAGCTCATCGTTCATTGGTCAAGCCGTCACTATGTCAGGCACAACCAGACTCGCGCTTATATCATCACCTTAGTACTTATCCATAGACATCTGTCGCTCTGCGCACTATCACTGTAGTATTCTACCGAGCATACTGTTATATCATTTTATTTGTGACGGCATGTCTTTACGATTGATAAGTAATATAGGCCGTAGGGAACAAAAACGATTTCGATCATGCGAGCATAAGCCCCAAACTTAGTGCAACACATGACCGTACGCTTGATATGTATTGGCAACGTAATTGGCCTAGCCACGGAGTTCCGGAACCAGTGTACGTCATGATACTCCATCAAACATTAGAATGCATTATCAAGTTCCGCAAGAGGCACCATTTCCATGGCCTCAAACCTCACATAGACCGCGCCTACTCCCGTGTAAATTAATGAATTTGTCTCGTCATAATGCCTGAAAAGTCTCGAATCTGGGAATTAGCACCTCCGGTATCCTTTCGACCGCGAGTATTTAACTTCTTGGTCCGATTGATTTTACTGCCGGCTGAACGACGCGGATTAACGACAATATAGGATAATCATCAGTAGACTGCATAAGCTGTATAAATAATTTTATTCCGTGGCTTCCGATATTGTAAACCAGGAAGTTCTTTCTTCCTTGTACTATATTATATTGAATTTCTATTCTTTCTATTCTTTCTCCTGCACTCACGTGATCATACCCTAACCCAATGGAGAGTGCGGTGAGTACTTCGGCGGCCCCAGTTGGGTGTCACAGAGCCACAACTAACAATAGTGTGACGTAGGGACCAAGAATCGCCACCTCCTAAACCAGGCCGCGAATAATCGCCGTGTGATCCACGACGGAATTACCCCATATTCAACTCTCTCCTTCTTTGCCTCACACACACGTCTGCAGTTACTATTTGCTCCCACGATTTGCAATATATTTCAAAGCACCATAAATCATTTATACGGCACAGTGATACAAGTATAACCAATGAAGAAGATTCTTAAGCACTCCCGCTCAAAATCGCCATCAGACTCAGATGCCACAAATACGGCAAATCCATACGCTGAAGACTCTAATCTCTCTGGACCCGCCTACAATCCATATGCGTTAGGAAGCAATCCATATAACAGTGTCCCGTCATACTACAGCAGGAATAGTCCCAGTCCGCGCACCGGGACACCTCTAGCTGGTGCGACATCTGTTATCGGACCCTTAACGGGTGTCAACAATGTGTCTCCAGCAACGAACAATCCTTACGACGTGTCTTCTTTTTCATCACCGTCGTCATCATCCTCGTCCAGACGAATTATGACTCGTCCTACAGCACCTGTGACTGATTTGACGGGGACTAGCCCGTATATTAATCCATATGCAAACACATCCAGCACATCCACCAATCTTCAACGACAGGAGCTTCTTGGACGTCAAGCAATAGTCAGCGATGAGAATGTGGCAGCTCAGACGCACGATTATGACCCATCGATCATGGAGACGGAAGCTGAGCGAGAGGCGAGACATGCGAGTGAACAGATACTCAGACAAGGACAAGAATATCTTTACAGCGAACAATCCGTATATGGGCAAATCCAGGAACAACAACAGGAGGAAGAGGACCTCGAAGTTAATGCATTAAAAGAACAGATCCGACACACAAACAAACAGAGTCTAACATCTGCAGGCAATGCATTGCGTTATGCAGAGGAAGCCGAAGCGGCTGGTTTGCGCACGCTGCAAGCATTGGGCGAGCAAGGTGATCAGCTAGGAAGTGCGGAGAATTCCATCGCTGTGACAGAAAACCAGACAAAATTGGCCGAAGACTACGCCTCGGAATTAAAGTCTCTCAATCGATCGATGTTCGCAGTTCATGTTTCGAATCCGTTCAATTCCAGGCGGCGACTCATGGAACAGGAGGACAAAATTCGAGCCACGTTTCGAGCACAACAGATTGATAGAGAGACCAATCGTCGGCGACAATACGATTCTCAACAGCGCGTTGCATCAGCCATGGGTAACGTACCTGGTGAACGTCGTCGACAATTAACTGAAACAGAGCGCAAATATCGCGAACAGATGAATACCAACAAGGCCAAACTTGCCGAGACATCTAAATACTTGTTCGAGCCCGACGAAGAAGATTTTGAAAATGAGCGCGAGTTGGAGTCTAGATTGGATGGCATTGGTTCTGCAGCTACGAGACTAAACATGATGGCAAAGTCCATTAGCACCGAAGTAACAGCTCAGAATGAACGCGTCAGTCGTCTTAGCCGGAGAACGGAAGATGTCGAAGTTGGCGTGCATTTGAATACAGTTCGTCTGGCTCGTATTGTGCGCTAAGTTCTAGATATATTAGATGATTCGTATGAAGTATTTGGGGGTGAAGAAAGAAATCCGGTGTAGTAGATGCATTTAGGCTCAGTGCTTTGGCGTTGTGTTGGACGAATGGATCAATTGAGAAATTGTTATTGATCGACGCTGAAGACAGAGTATCGGGATATGGCAACTGTTGATAGAAATAAATACCTAGAGTTAACAAAAATGTGCTATGTAGACGCGACGAAATAGCTGCGGGCGGGTGAGTGGATAGTGCGAGTGACTGCACGAATCGACGCACCTTGCTTACAGCCAAAACTCTTGGGTTAGGGCCTGTTCGAGGCGAGGCGTAAATCTAAATCTAGAACCCTGGCCGTTCAAACTCCTCAGCCCCCAACTCACTTATATTCCACACTTGCCACGGGTATTCGATAATGAAGAAATTATTAGGACGGTCAAAGTCAGGACGGAAGTCACCCACGCCATCGGAAACGTCTATATCGAGCAGTAATTACAATCCCTATACAATTTATCGTGAAACACCGGAGACGGTACCCGGTGGCCGGAACCCATATGCCATGGGCAGCAATACTTTCAACAGTGCACCCTCCTCTATAGAACATAACCCTTACAAGGGGAGTAGTAGCAGTCAAAGTTTTGGGGACCATGGCTCGGGTTATTCGAATCCGTATGAAAGGTCGTCCCCGGTTTCTAATCCATACGATACGCGGAGTTCGATTGGGAGCAACCATTTTAGTTCGAAAGCGACGGCAGGATCCAATCCGTATTCATCAACCGCATCAACTTCCGGTACCTCGAACCTGTATGGCGGAAGCGCCTCCTATGATTCCTCATCGCTCTACGGCCCCCCATCCTATTCGTCGCAAGATAAAAACACACAGTCCATTGGCAGTGATAATGACTCTATATACAGTACCGACACGACCAAGCCATATGGAACCAACGACGATACTGTCTCTGTCACGGAAAACAAGCAAGAGCTATTCAAGGGAATGCGAAGGAAGCTAAAGCCTCAAGTTCCTCCAAGTTTCCAATCTGCCCCGCGAGACTACGATCCCTCGATCATGGAGACCGAAGAAGAACGGGCCCAGCGACATGGCGAAGAGTCTTCCTACGGCGGAAATGGAACTGGCGGTTATCAAGTATTTGATCCGGTTCAAGAGGAAGGCGTCGACGATACCGAAATCCAAGCTATTAAGGAGCAGATGAAGTATGTCAAGAAAGAGAGTTTGGGCTCGGCTCAGATGGCGCGAAGGTACGCCGAAGAAGCGGAAGCGTCCGGCCTGCGAACGTTACAGATGCTCGGGGAACAGGGTGATCAGATTGCAAACGCGGAGGGTTCAATGGCAATTACAGAGAACAACACCAAGTTGGGTGAGGATTACGCTCGAGAGCTCAAAACCTTAAATCGTTCAATGTTCGCTGTTCACTTGTCAAATCCTTTCAACTCTAGACGACGAATTCAAGAAAGAGAGCAGAAGATTAGAGACACTTTCCACCACCAGCAGCTCCAGCGTGAGGAAAACCGCCGAAATCAGTATCAAGCCCAGCAACGTGTTGCAGCGGCCATGGGCAACATTCCTGGCGAGCGCAGAAGGCAGTTAACAGCGACTGAAATGAGGTATCGTGAACAGATGGCTAGGCAAAAGGCAGATCTTGCGCAGGCATCGAGATTCCAGTTCGAGCCGGATGATGAGGACTTCGAGGTAGAGCGAGACATTGATGCTACTCTCGATGATGTCAGTGCCGCCGCCAATCGACTGAATTCCATGGCGAAGTCGATCAATACGGAGCTCGAGTCGCAGAACCATCGTGTCGGCAAACTTAACCAGAAGACGCAGGAGGTTGAGATTGGAGTTCATTTGAACACGTCTAGATTGGCTAGAATACGTTAAACTAAATGGATAGAATTGCTTGTTTGATTAGATGGAACTCCCCTATATATATAGGGATGGATATGTAAACTGCATAAACTGCACCTGGGCTTGTGTATTATAGATGACACTGGGTCGGACATTTAACCTGAATATTGTGAATTGAATATGAGTAACTATTTGCAATAATCATTATTGCTCACAATGATCTTAACATCCTGTCCTGCTGCCTGATCATAGCAGATGCAATATTCTCTACCATCTTCGATTTGGCTGCCATCGGGATGACGCCGCTGTCCCTTTCCAATATCAACCCGCTGCCATCACCTTCTCGTTCATCATCTCCCTCATCTTCCAGATCTCTCATTAGGAATTTGCCTTGGTCAATACTCTGTGGCGACCAAGGAATACTCGTACTGTCGAAAGTTGCCCCTGAAAGTAGGCTATCTGGTGACGACATCACTGATGACACCGGGGAAGAGTCATTGTCAACGTCGTATAGTCTGTCAAGACTTGACGGCCCAGGAGAACTTGCACCAGAAGCAGCAATGGCCTCGTACAGTTTCCCTTTTCCAGACTCCCACTCTTTGACTAAAGCCTTGAGGTCCGCTCCAATGCTATTATACTGTTTCACTAGAATATCGGATGACATTTGCATAGACGGTGAGCCAGAGTAGTCCATCGTAGATCCCACAGCGGACCACGATCTCCTTAGGCACGAATCGATATTAATGGTGGCCTTGGCTGGCGTTTTATTTGGCGATGCGGATACGCGTGAGTCCTGAAGTTCCAACCTAGTCGAATCCTCACGCAGTACATACATCTTGGCCTCGATATTTCGTAAGGTAGCAGATATTGTATTGAGAGCGTGTAGATGCGGCCTCCACCTGATTTGTTTTGGGAGTTGAGACGAAGGCACCGACTTATGCGGATGTCTCTTCCGTTGCAACTCCTGTTGTTGACTGTGACTTTCCTGTTCGTTCGTATAAAATTCGACGAGATCAATAATGTCAGACTGTGTAAGTGACTGTCCCAGATCATCTGATAATTGTTTCATCAAATCGGACAATGTTTTAACGTCCTGCACCACCGATCTCCATTTTTTAATATCAGAGCCATCCCCATGAGCGTCCATAGCCAACAAACAGCAGAGAAGTTTCCTCCGTGTATGGTGAAGGCGGCGAAACTGCTGCTTCAATCGCCAAAGTGATTCGATAGACGCACTCTCGTCACCAGCCTCGTCCTCGCCATTGTCGATCAGGTCAGGGTTTTCTTTGTTTCTCCGTTGGTCCTCCTTCTCCAGCTGCATAGCCGTGGGACTATGAAAATCATAAATATCGAAATACTTCTCCAAATCTGAATGATTGCACAGCCCTGACAATACATCGAGAGATCTTCTATACTGCGAGAGGCTCAGATTCAATGCCGACGAAATTTGATTCCGCAGTGCGTTACACCTCCGGCGTCCTACTGGTGATTTCCGCTGCAATAACTGAGACGATGAACTCGACTTTCGATCAAAAGCGTTATGTAGTGGAGACGATGACGGCGAAGCTGGCATTCCGGGTATACCAAGTCCTCGAGAAATAAACTCGACTTCCTGAACTATACGGATTGTTCGAGACATATTGATATCAAAAAGATGATTGCTTTTTATAAATTGCGCTGCGTAATCGATAGCTGTCTTTCGCGTGGTCCGTAACCGTTTCCGCCACTGTGCTTCCAGTTAACCACATGGTCAATGTCAAGCAACCTGACTGAAGGCGTTTGTACTTACGGCGTGTGAATAATAGAACAAAGATACTGAGAGACCAATCACCATGCCGACGAGTAATTTGCACTTTGTATTGACCCCGGAGATAAGTCGATCGCAACCACGAAAAAACCAAGCGAAAAGAACGGCGACTACAACAATACATCCGCCGCTGCCAACCCAGTACTTGTTGCCAGTTCCCAAATCTGATCTAGTGCCATTCTTTGACTTCAAATTTCTCTCATCCAGAATGTCGCTATCTAGTTTGCCTTCATTGTTATCTGATCTCCCAAAGGCGGAAATTGGAACGTTTTCATCTAAAAGTTGTGATGTGACCAAAACATATCTGAATCGTTCCAAAAAGCGCGAATTCTCTCGCTGGCTGAGCCGCCTCTTCAACGGGGCCTGTGTTCAGACTATTAGTCTCTAAATGGCAACCAAGTATCGCACTCAAGATCGCAACCTACAGCAAACAAGAATTGAAAACGTAATCTCCTCATAGATCTCTCATCTCCAAGGGCTAGTGGCTTCAGCTCAGTATTGGATCCATGAAATACAGCTGACCTTGTTGCCTTGCCAGCAATTGCCGAACCAGATGAATTGGAAATAATAGGATGCTTCACTGCTGACAGTGCAAACCGCGCAAATTTCATTGGCGGCTCAGCTGATGGGTCCCGTTCTTCTGCCAGCTCAGTGGCTGTTGCAATATCTTCGCCTGCAGCTGATAATTCATTAGAATCGTTACTGAGAGCAATGTCCCCACAGCAAGTCAACATATACGAACACACCTTTCAGATACTCACCCAGCGGTGAATCATTATACACTACATGCTCAGACGCCATAATCAGAAATTATTGACTAGATCGACCTCGGTTAGTAGAACGAGAGACAGTCCGATTGTATCATGTCCAGTGGTCGACGTCATCAAGAGTTAACGTCAACAATCCGGAAGTGGCCCGAGACCAAGATTCTGACATATCTGCCGTAACTTACCATATATACAACGTAAATGCATAAGCGCTTCAATTGCCCTACACTAAAGGTGAAATCTGATTGCCCTTAATGAACAGTGCGTTCACCCAGGTGAATTAATCCGCAGAGCGGTTCTGTTGCATAGAGGTCTCGCAAATTGGCATCTTGGGTATATGATTTATCGAGCACACATTGCATCTTGATCTACGTGTCGAAAGTGCGTACATTAGCTTTGCTAGACAGCAGATTGCGTAGTGACAGTTGTATAAAGCTTTAAAACCTGCTATAATGACAACAGATATAGACTACTTATGTTTTATCTGCAGGCAGACATATAGTTGATGTTGCAGCAACAGCCAACTATCAACATGCACAACCTACCGCCAGTCCGCTTTCCAATTCAATCTTTGCTGCCCTGTTACACTATTTCCAATTCAATCCCTGGACCATCAGCTTCAATTTAACCTAAATGTATTCATTTATGCGGTATTCCTCGATAGGCGAAGCCTCTCACTTCGGAGTGTCAGAAAACTTCCAGTACAAGCACACAGACATGATAAATGGCCACGAAGATATGACGAACCCCTTGCTAACCTTGACTTCTGAGCACGGTGACGCAGCTTCTACTGAATGCATTGCCGATGGAACAGCTCAAATATCTTCTGTTGAACTTGACAACGTCGATGATGCTGTCGGTGAAGGTTCAAGTAGGAGAGTTGACTTGACGAACTACTCGGCGTACATCAGCAGTGGGTCGATTCATGTACGGTTTGCTGAGCCCAAGGTCGATATACATGAGTTTTTGTCCGACAAGGGTTTGATTGACCCAGATGATGAAGGCAGCTGGCAATTTCTCTACCGAAATCAGCACTCGCCTTTTGGAATTTGTTCGTATTGTTTGGATATGGAGGACAAAGAAATCTATTCCCGTCAAAGACGGCAGATCGCTTCACAACTTGTAAAGATAATACACTGGGATTCTCTCGAGAGTGTCGAATCTATCACACGGCGCGCTGAGAGAAAGGCCGACGAATTTGTACAGCAATTGAAAGTTCAGTCAAAGAAGATTGACCAGGAGAGATGCATTCGAGAATACCAGTTGTATAGGGTTGATAGCTTGGACGAATACACTATAGCGAAAATGATACCAGGCCTCGATGCTGAACTCGTTAGACAAGAGTGGGATGAGTACTTGATGAAAATGAGCAAAAATGTGCAGATGGAACTGAGGCGGAAGCGCTTGAGAAAGAAGTTGCTAAAACTTTTAAGACTGGGATTCTAACTTGCATCTAATTACTGCGTACGGTACTCATGACTTCTAACAATTTGGTCGACAATTAATATTAATAAAAACTATTGGTAAATTAAGGCCGCCTCAGATATAGAGTCCTCTTAACGAATATAACAATGCCCGTTCGACACAGCCATGATCGATCACGACTCATTACCTCTGTCTAACCTCCATAAACTCTGGAAATCAAGCCTCCTGCGACACGCTGCACCAATCCTCGTGATGACCGTGCAAACATGCTGTTCGCAATACCGCTAGCCTTGCCGAATCGATCGCACCTAGTGAAAGCCATGGCGTTTGTAGACGACAATATAACAGCGATAACTAAAAGTGTCAATATTATCAAAATCATACAAATTGTCACGTCGGATCCTGTAGTAGATTGGTTACATACTGACGAGAGAGAGCTAAACCAAAGAAGATCATGCAATCAGCAATTCAACTCAATTGGAGATTATAATATATTCTTAGTAGCAACATACCCAAATAAGCTCAAATTTGAGAATAGCCAGAAAGGCAAGGAGGCCCCAGACGACTGGAGTAGTGTACAGAACTGTCCAGAAAAATCGCGAGTCGGTTCCATTGATCAGACGCTGGGGCTAATCACATCGCATTAGACAAACCCCTGTTAATTATGCCTCGAAGTCATCACGTTGTTACATACATCCGCGCTCTCAAAAACCCAGATACTGTCACCATTTGACGATGACTCATTCCACCACCTGAATTAGACGGCTTAGTGTTAGATTGAATGAAAATTAGGGGGGCACAGACATACCGAAGCCCAACTAATAGACGGCCGGTGACATTCTTGGTGTTCCAGAAATCCGCAGCCAATAGCAAAATGACAATAATAAAAATCAGGACACTACATTCAAATTAGCAACATCTCAGGCCAAAAACTTAAAGATAACTTACAAGTTGTTTGTGAAAATGAGACCAAAAATGTATGTTAATACCGCCGCTGCCACTATGTTAGTAATTTACGCCAGCCACAACAACATTGCTAAGGACAAGTCAATATATACCTAGTCTGAATCCTAAAAAGAACCCAAGGGCAACTGGATGAGATGATAGCGAGAAGCGGAGTGCGTTCTCCTCAGCCTAATCAAAGTCGTTAGCTGCCGCTCCGTTGTTATACACGCAACAATATCGCTGGAATTAATCATTTCAGAATATAATTTATACCATTTTAGGTAATTGCTCGGCGCAGTCCTGAGCGTCAATGGCCTTAAGATCAATTGTCAGGTGAATTGTTCTTTTGTTGGAGATCGATTTCTCTAGATTCGAGACCTGCTGCAGGCCCTGTCCATGCGGCAGCGCCTCCTGTGATTTGAGGAAGGCTCTTCGTGGAGGTTAAACAGAGTTTTGAAAAGGTAGTTCTGGACGTTAAATATTTAGTCAAAGTTGCAAATAAAGTTACTCGGCAGTGCGGTTTTGTAAAGCAAAGTCTAATAGACATTGGCTTTAAATGTGCTGCGGCAGCAGTAACAATTACAAATGATTACAGTGCACTGACCAGCTCCGACTGAAGTACATACTGGTCCTTTAAAAGACTCCCAAATACTCCGCTTAATTTTCGCAATATTGCGGGTTTTGCGGGTTTTGTGAGTTTTGTGAGTTTTGTGAGTTTTTTTGCTAGGCGAGCATGGAATCATTTCATATGTATCATCGTCGGTAGATGGCCGTCACAAACCCATGTCAGTGATGGAGGGAGAGGAAGAGCTGTTGTTGGTACGATATTTAAAGATTTTTGATTGCGGAGAGAATTTTCAAATTAAATTGCAAGCAAATTGCTGGGTCAAAGTCGTCGCACATCATGTCCTATCGAAATTGCTCTGAAGTTTGGGATTTTAATCCTGACATGTCTTGAGCCGTTAGAGCCCGGCCCCTGAATTTTACAACCCAAACATGATTGTGAAAACGGCACATATGCGTTAACTCCTCATGCGAATACAACGTAACCGCATCTGAGTCGAGGTTGCTCCTAAAAAAATTTAGAGATTGTAATGTCCAGCAGCAAATTCAGATTCCGCAATTACGAAGCATCATATCTGATACTTTATTTCCTTAAGATATAGGAAAACTATACAGGATTATCTCATTAGGTAACCTTCTACCTTGGAGACCTTCTAGAATAATTTAGTATGGTGACATCCTACCTTCGGTTTGAACCCGACGCCTCGTTCGGCGTTATCTCATCGAATAGTAACTTACTATGGCTTCCACAGCCTTCATCATCGTCAGCGTCAGCCGGCCAAGTAATAGTTGGCGCATTGGAGAGTGTGATGATCTGGGACATAAAAAAGGGCGAAAAAGTACATAAGTGGAACGAGATCGACATCAAAGTAGAAGTGAGTTGCATTGCGAAACATGACGATGATATCTTTGCCGTAGGGTGAGTTACGCAATATTTCACTCTTCTTGAAGTAGGCGAATATCTAATGAATTTAGATATTCAGATGGGTCTATTCGAGTTTGGGATGCAAAGACCGGTTCTATCATAGTCAGCTTCAACGGACACAAGACAACAATTTCGTCCCTGAAGTTTGATCCTTCAGGTACACGACTTGCGAGCGGCTCTCGCGACTCAAATATTATTGTTTGGGATCTTATCTCTGAAGTTGGTCTATACCGTCTTCGCGGCCACAAAGATCAAATTACCGGCCTTGAGTTCATAGCTTCGACTGGCGATGATGTTGAGATGGCTGTCAATGAAGATATGGCAGCTAGTAATTGGCTTATTAGCACTTCAAAAGATGGTTTCATCAAATTATGGGACCTGGCCTCACAGCATTGCATCGAGACCCATGTTGCTCATCGCGGCGAGTGTTGGGCTCTTACTCTTAATAACGATGTGTGTATGACTGCAGGTGGTGAATCTGAGTTAAAGGTATGGCAGTTGAACGTCAAGAATGGCGCCGACGGCAACAGATTAAAGATACAGGGTGTATTACTGCGACAGAATAAGGAGCGAGCAGCAGGTATTGCATTCCATCCGTCGGCGCCGTTTGTGGCGTGCCATGGAGCTGACCGAGCTGTTGAAGTTTGGAGAATCCGATCCGCGGAGGAAGTTAAGAAGTCCGCGAACAGAAAACTGCGGAGGCGGAAAGAGAGACTCGCTGCCAAGGGCGAGGAAGCGAGCGAAAAAGATATTTTGGAGGATATTACGGAGCATGATGTGACTGAGATTTACGTGCCATATGTTATCGTCCGTACGCCTGCGCGAGTGCGAAGCATGGATTGGGCATTCACGACACCTGACTTTCAGAAAAAGGACACGCTTCAGATTGTGGTTTCACTTTCCTCAAACTGCGTCGAACTTTACAATATCACGGTTCCACAGCAGCACAAGAAGAGCTCACCACCTCCAGAGTATAATCGACTCTACGCTCTTGACCTTCCAGGTCATCGCACAGACGTGAGGTCTCTGGCGCTTAGTTCTGATGATAAAATGCTCGCTACTGCTTCGAATGGTAGTTTGAAAGTGTGGAACGTAAAGACTACTAATTGTATTCGAACATTCGATTGCGGATATGCGCTTTGCTCTACCTTCTTACCTGGTGATAGTATTGTAAGTATCTGCTATTGGCTTGTTTGAGTGTCATGTCTAATCATGTAGCTCGTCGTTGGTACGAAATCCGGTCAGATCGAAATGTTTGATGTCGCCAGTTCAGCGCTTCTAGACACCATAGACGCGCATGATGGTGCATTGTGGTCTCTACAAGTCAGTCCAGACGGCAAGAGTCTTGTTACCGGCAGTGCCGACAAGAGTGTCAAGTTCTGGAATTTCCGGATTGTTCAAGAAGAAATTCCTGGAACTAGAGTGAGTCTGGAAACACTTTCTCGTAAGACTTGCGACTAACTTAAAACATAGCGAACCATTCCTCGCATGAAGCTCCAGCACACTCGGACGCTTGAACTCACTGATGATGTTCTCTCGCTCAGACAATCTCCGGATGGTAAATACATTGCTGTGTCGCTACTCGACAACACTATCAAGGTCTTTTTCGTTGACACTCTAAAATTCTTCCTCAATCTATACGGCCACAAACTCCCAGTGCTGTCGATGGACATATCGCACGATTCAAAGCTTCTCATATCTTGTTCTGCAGACAAGAATATTAAGATCTGGGGTTTAGATTTCGGCGATTGTCACCGCTCGATATTTGCACACCAGGAAAGTATAATGGCTATTCAATTCGAACCGAACTCACACTACTTCTTCTCAGCATCAAAGGATCGACTAATTAAGTACTGGGATGGTGATAAATTTGAAAATATTCAAAAGCTCGATGGCCATCATTCAGAAATTTGGGCAATTGCTATTGCGAATTCAGGAGAGTTTGTCGTTTCGGCAGCTCATGACCGGAGTATCCGAATCTGGCAACAGACAGACGACCCGATCTTTTTGGAGGAAGAAAGAGAGAAGGAATTAGAAGAATTGTATGAGTCTACGTTGATAAGCTCTCTCGATGGACCGGAGCGGAGCGGTGAGAAAGAGAGTGACGAGGTTACCACGGCTGCCGCCGGAAAGCAGACGGTTGAGACTCTGGTTGCAGGTGAACGGATCGTGGAGGCGTTGGATCTGGGCGTCACTGATATTGAGCTACTCGAGGAACACGACATTGTATGTTGTCGTTCCATGCTTTGTTTGGTATTTTGTACTAACACAACAGATAGATGAAGAAGAATAATCCGAACGCTGCACCTCCGTCCCGGAATGCGGTGTTTGTAGCGCTGGATAATATCGCTGCCGAACGGTATGTGCTTGATGTGCTGGAGAAGATTAAGGCATCACAATTGCAAGACGCGCTGCTGCTTCTCCCATTTGAGAAAGTCCTGTCCCTTCTTAGATTCATTAACATTTGGGCCGAGAAAGGCTGGAACATCACACTTGCCTCGCGAATTCTATTTTTTCTTATTCGACTGTATCATCGGCAAATCATTACAAACGAGATCATGCGTCCAATGCTAAGTAGCGTGCGCGAGCACCTTCGAGGTGCCATTCAACGACAGAAGGATGAGTTGGGCTATAATATTGCCGGACTAAAATATATCAGACGGGCGTATGTCGAAGGACATACAAAGGAATTCTTAGACGAAGAGGACTACAATAAAGAGGAGGAAAGGGGCTTGAAAAAGCGCGTTTTTACTACAATCTAGAGTCGGATTATAATAGGTTTATGTTGCATTTTTTGAGTGTACAATATGTTGGATTTATATGTAATATATCATTGTTATGACATATTACAGTGTAAAGTTACAAGACTCTAGTAGGGTATATGTACGACTCTGCCATACCTCAATCACTCACTCCACTGTCAAATGCCGAGTGAGAGTGATCCGTCGGGCTTTAGAAGTCGCGAAGCCCGCGCCGTCTTTTGCAGCAGGGCGATGAGCTGATGAACAATATCCGGTGCTGCTGCGTTAATGTGTCATAACAATGATTGCGAATATCAATATGGAATTGAAGGAATGTTAACTAGCTAAGGTAACCCATGTGATTACCTACGAGCACGTAGGTCTTTCCGCTCTGTAAAACAGAACGAAGTCCGACTTAAATTCGGACCCTCTGGTTAGAGTGTTGTATATTAATTCACTAGCAAAGTTGCATAAGGTGATAAAACACACTGGCCTACATGATTCTGCACGTTGAAAGCCTACCTGCCCTCAAATGACTGTGCGCGACTAGAGCCGCCCAACAAGAATAGACAGCACAAAGGGCTTTATATCGCCATGACTGTACTATCTACAGTTCACATGCTCACGGCTTGAACTGGATACGCTAATTCTGGGGCTGTTGCGAACGCGAATATTCGCAGATATCCGCAATATTCGCTATTTGTATTCGCAATTCACAAACAGTGCGAGTAATATTCGCCAGTTTTATTGACAAGCTCAAAGTATGCGTACTTGCGCCAATCGTTATCGCCATCGTCATTTTCGAAAGGACGGTCGGGAACATATGCAAGGATCAATCCAAGAGACGCTTCTACAAATTACAATCGCGCGAGTATGTCAAGCCACTTGGACTAGAGGGCCGAAAAAAGCCCTAAGATTTGATGGTAACGCCTCATGCCCGAAGGCAACGAAAACAAGCCTCACCGCACAGCCTGTCGCCTTCGGGCTACTGCAGCCCGTGTACGAGTAGGCATCCCCCGAACGACGTCGAAAGGCGATTAGCTGTGCTGGCATATATACGCCATGAGTCATTATTCACTGATGTGACTTCCAGAAGTTGCGTAGTTTACTCATTCGATGGATTTAGAATTGGATTCTGATAGGGTCAGGGTATTCAGAAACTTTAAGTGTACTAGTCCATCATCGTCTGATTGGACGTCGCCGGTAGATATCACGTGATCACGTGATTTCGCGTACAGCACGCATAAATGACGCGTATCAAGCGACATCGCAGGAAACTCTGGACCGGGAAGACGCTCAACGCCAAGCCTTATGACTAATTCGATCTGCTGGTGTCGTCGTCAGAGTTGTTAGTAGCTGCAATTTAGCTGCAAAAGTCAGCACTGGTAAGGTATGGCTTGACCATACGATGCCGAAGGTTATCATAAATCGCTCGTATCGATCTCTCATCCCGGACGAGATAGCGCCCCTTCGTGCGGTTATAAAAGCGTCCCCGCCATCGCCCTTTCGAAAAAAATTACGACGAAAGTACAGCCCGTTTCCGACAACATGAGCTCTACAACCAAAAGTGTTTATCTGAACCTCCCAGTTGAGTCGGCGTCAGCCTCCGTCGCATTCTATACCTCCATCGGCGGATCTCACAACCCCAAATTCAGCAACGAAACAACTGCCTGCATTGAAATTTCGCCAACTATGTCTCTTATGCTACTGGAATCCGATCGTTTCCGCTCATTTACACCAAAGTCCAAAGCCGTCGTCGACGCCAAATCTTCAGCTCAGGTACTCATCTGTTTCACTGCGGACAGTAAGGATGAGGTAGACACTATTGTCGAGAATGCGGAAAAGGCTGGCGGTAAGAAGGATCCCTCGGCTGCGCATGATTATGGCACGATGTATGGACGTAGTTTTGAAGACCTCGATGGACATGTTTTCGAGGTTACGTGGATGGATCCGACCTTTAATCCCCACGGAGTTGAAGACTGATGCTGCACGATGATAGATTAATTGGGATCTTTTTAGCGATATATTGAATAATGCTTGGAGATGTGCTGCTGAAAACTAAGTCATGCCAGGTTGTGGTGGATATGAGTGGCTATCCAATACTTTCCCGATTAGAGATACAATGCCTTCGCGATCGAATTACTATGTATTGTTAGCTGTACTCAATCATTCGCACTTGACGTATTTCTATATGAGGTGGCGTAGTACGAGATGTGGCCATTATTCTCAGCAAGTAGATCCAAATAAAAATCTCCAGTCCGGCCGATGGTAGACATTAATCATCGAACTGAAAGGAACATAAGCAACGGCCAAGGGGGGGTGCGCACGGCCAGGAACATATGCAAGGACCCCAATCCAAAAGATGCTTCTACAATCGCACCGAGCATGCCAAGCCACTTGTAGTGGACGGCCGAAAAAGGCCCGGGAGATTTGGTAGTAAGGTCTTGCATGCCCTCAGGCACCGGAAAACAGACCTCACCGCGCAGCGTCCTGCACTTCGGGCTAGCCGCAAGATGGATAGATTTCAGAAAATGACGTATTGCTTGGTCGAACACCTTATCGAAGGACGGCCGGATATATTCAGTACGTGACTTGACCAAGAAATGATCGCGACAGTACTAGAACTAGCGGCCATTAACTCAGGATTTAGTCATATTGATCGACTGATAGACACCGTAGATTAACTTCCTGACCGACTCAATAATCCTTATTTCTACTTCCCTTGACGTGAGATGCCTGCAGTAAATCAAACTTACCAATGAGACTCGTCACCTGGGTTTTGTAAGACCTGAGCCGCAGGTGCCGTCTTATCCCCATATTTTCAGCCACGTGTACCCATAAATTCCACCGGAAATAGGTTATTTAGCAGTTAAGCAGTATATTTCACGCCACTTTAAAATGGCTGGAGTTCGTGTTTTAGCTGAAGCCGTCGTCATGCCAGCGAAATTATGTCGTATATTCCTTCCGGTGGCGAAACGATTCGTTTTGACCTCCGAGGTAGCATTTTTCATAGGAAATGTCAACAGATTTCAAGCTGCCAAATATCGAACACGCTTTACCTGTATTTTTTTTAACTTCTACTGGACAAGACACGTAAAATGAGGTGTCCCTCCTGGCAAGCTCTCAGAGAAGTCGGGACAGCTCCAGGTCGCCAGTCCCATTCGCGGCGAGGAGAGCAGCTAAATCAGATGCATAGTTTCCAGTTCTTAACCGCTCAATAATGACTAGTGAGTGTCTACCGAGGCATGACGGAGGAATCACCGTCGACACATCAGAAAGTCGTGAGTCGGCGGTGGTGTCACGTCATAAAAATGGCGGCAAGAGCGGGACGATTTACGATTTCTGCGCCACGGAATGCGGTCTTCAACGCCACAAGATATGGATTCGGCAAGGCGGAAGTGAATTAGACCAAGTGAACCTATCAAGGGTTATTAGTGGAACGGCGACCTCGGTTTATATCGCCACGAGAAAGATTGCCATAAGGTTTCGTTGTTGATCAGACGTTATTCAAAAATATGTTGAGAATAGCGCTTCGGACGTTGCATGAAAGTCGAGTTAAAGAATAAGTACTAACTGCTAGCTGTATAAGGCGTAGCTGATGTGTTGACTAGTAATCAACGTTGTATCAGTTGTCTAAACAAATCACATAATTGAGGCGCATCTACTATTTACACTCGCAACAATTATCCGATTTGTAGTAACTAAGGGTTATAGAAATATGTGTGAACAGCAATTACGACGGCATAATTCATCATCGCTCACGTCGGTTCTATATAACCCACAAACTTACAAAATATGGCGATCAGCATGATTTGAGTTAAGAGACCCCGCGCATTAATCTCCATACACTTGGTCGGATAATAATCAGAGTTGGCAACCGAAACTACCATATACTGCGCTATCGATAGAGGTTAATATCAAACTGTCTGTCGAATATTTTATGGCGATTTGCCCTTCGTAGATACGACCCTACACTGTTAATCAAGGACTGTTGATGATTTATGACTTTGAACGAGATTGTCTCTTTTTACTGGCGCCTAACAGAAGCGAGTCCCGTTTGGTTCTTTTTGTTCGACTTGGCTCAGCACGGGAGAACTTCCGGTAAAGCTGCTACAGTCTTGACCCGAATGATTGACATTTTGTCCCGAGAGCATTTCAGCAGTAAATTATTTGTGTTCTGTAAAGTGGAATAAACGTGACGTCGGCTCCATATACAAGCCAACGCCTAAATATATGATCTCAGTATATTGTGTTAGCTACAACATCGCTTTCGATCGACGTAACGTAAAATTCAGCAAGCAGCCTCATAGTCATAAGCAGCACAGTCGTTGTATGTCAGCTATTTGCACCGGTTGTGCTATATGCATGGTTGACGTGGCAACAGAGATTCAGTAGCATATATCGTATTCACTACGGACGAATTTCAAATTCAGCATCCCTAATTACTGCAACACGATTATAAATTGATGGCGTCCAGAAAATTCATCGGCAGAGTGTAGGTATAAGCACCGCGCTTGTGGGTCCGTGTTTCAGTCGCACGTGGCGGCGATTCCCCAACACCTCAGTCGAGTCTGCTCCAGCTCGAGCTAATAATGTAATATATTATATTCATAGCGACGCAACAGATGTTGTATAGTCTGAGCGGTTGACCGGTAGTCTCGACGGCTACGAAGTACAATTCTCTGACTTGTTGCCATAATCGAGTACGCAATTAGATCATATACAAACTAATGTGCAAACTTTGAATTTAAATTTTTGACGGCCGCATTAGCAAGCGCATCCTTATGCTTTTTTTCGTGAATAGTGGCCACTGCGAGACTGCTGACGCCGCATGAGAACGAACGGATCGGCCAAAAAAAAATTTTTGACGATAGGCTACATATGGCTGTGGCAAGTACACGCGACAACGTTTGAGTCGAATCGAGGATCTACAGCGATCGCGTGTCCAAAAGGCAAAATACAATAAAGTTTCGCTTAGCGTCATTTGGTAAATACATTTGGATCTGTACAAGCTTTTACTGTGATATTGATTTAGCAGATATAGAAATGTGCACGCTGTCTCACATGTGTTGTTGGAGGGGGGAACTGCAAGTCGAAACCGGTCCCACAGCGAGGGCAACAAATAGCAATGTATTGGGAGGAAGCCGTCCACACCAGGCAATGCGGACCCCCCCCCCCCCCCACACCTGACAAAGCAAGTGGCCCGACAGTGAACGGCGAGTGAGCGAATAACAGCACAAGTATCGATGGAAATGCGTCTCGTCACGCAATGTGGTTGTTGCGTCTGCAGCCAGTCGAACTCAATCTCGAGGACTCGAAAAAGTGGGGGAGCGATGATCTGCAAAAAGATCGTCGTCGAAGCAATAGATTAATCTCCACATACGATGATAAGCGCCACAAAAAATGGGGTGAGTGCGAGAAGTTCTTGCTCAGTCGCTGATGCAGTCCGGAATCGTCTTTGACAGAAGCTAATGCAGCGTTTGCTTTTGCCAGAGTAGGTGGACGGCCGACCATCAAATACTAGTTGGTGGCGTGGAAATCGTCGGGTCAGCGATGAGATTAGAGATAACATAGCCTTGCCGATGCAGCAGTAGTAAGAGCACGGCGTGCAATAGGACAGTCAGTCTGGTTCTTTCTTAAATCTTTCGTAACCGAACGGCCATGTGAAACGACTTAGAATATGAGTAACGAACCGAGCAGACCCTGGTAGGCAGCCTGCAGATCCAGGGGCGACCTCGTTCACGTTTTGGCCAGCACTGAGACTGGCTGTAGGCTTAACGGCGCGAAAAAATTTTCTATTGACACATCAAACCACAACCCCATAAATATTACAAACTGGAGAACAATAATTTGGCGGGGCAACTAAGAGCAGTTATCTGTTGCCGCATTCATGTTTCGTGGTCGCTGCTGCTAAGAACGACGTGGGTAAGGGGAAGACCTCGGCTACGGTTGTTCTGTTGAGAGGGCGAGCAGAAGTTGAGGCCGGGGATGGGGCTAAGTGCCCGACGGGGGAAGGACCACGCGCTAGTCAAACATGGGGCGTTTTTTTCCTGCGCGCGTGCTGCCTCCCAATCCTTCGCTCCCCAGGAGCAGGTGCGGCATTAAGTCGGTCCTGTGTGGGCCGTATGGAGTGTCGAATCAGAACAGTTAACCGTCACCGTCGTTCATCTCGCGTCCATGAATGTGACGATGATCAGTAGTGTACGGCCCGATATCGTGCGATGTGGATTCAAAGCATACCCGCACTCCCGGGATTTACCTCCTGCGTGAAGGTTCTGGCCAGAGCGCGAACCTTCGAGTGCACCGCCCGGTCGTAGGGTTTGCGCCATCTTCGAGAAGTCTGTTGCATGGTCTGTTGGGCGGTATGCTGTTATCGTTCTCAAAGCTACTTTTGGTGGCTCCACATTGTCGAACTTTGGGGTTTGGTGTTCTGACGACAGGAGGCTGGCATAACATTAACAGCGTTGGACTGCGCGGGTTCGCGACTGATGATGATTCGTCCGTGGCGATAAGCGGCAAAAAAATATTGCGTCCAAGTCGCGTGTCGCGCGACAAGGCGGCGAGTCGCACGAGCACCGCCACCGTGGCTTGGCTCGGAGAGGTACCTATCAAGCCCGCAAAACTTCCCAGTCGGTCTCGTGCGGCGCATACCCTAACCACTGTTCTGTAGCCCTCACCGCCATCGCCGCTTTCTTCCTCCTTGCTATCTCCCTTCTTACCTCTTGTCTCCTTGTGTGCCAAAGATCCGATCCGCGGCCGAGGTCGTGTGCTAACCCGCACTCCAAATAGTCTGATGCCTTACACGCCGCCGGCAACTTCGCCCGTGGTGTCTGTGTCGCCTGGCGCGCTTCAGACCCACGGTGGCCAACACTTTCAAAGTCAGCCACCACTAAATACCGACCTTCTACCTCCTTCATTGCATTCGCAGAATTCCCCGTCGACAGTTTACTATCTCAACGGGCCCGGCGCAGTTCCGCGCTCAGCATCCTTTTTGCGCAAACAGCCACGATCCTCGCCTCAGAAGCCCTATTACTACACGCAGCAAAACAGCCGGATGTTCACGGCTTCCACTGTAGCGGATGCAAACGCCGCTGCGGACGAGCCACCTGCCTCTCCGTCGACGTCCGCAGAGGGAGACAAATTATCTCAATCCAATAATCCGTCATCTAAACCGTCGGCGAAGCATATCGAGTCCTCCGATGCTGATGACGAGGATGAGGACTCTTCTGCCAACGGCTCGTCGACCACATCGTCGCCGACGTCTACTGACGACGACGAAATAGAAGATAATGACGATGACGCTGCCACCATCGTCGCTGGCCGACCATCACGGCGAATCAAGAATCTTGCTGCGCTACAGGCGGCTATGATGCACATGCCTCCTCAACGACGACAGGTTTCTCCTAGCAGAACAACGGAGTCAGATTCAAAGCTGCCTGTGATCACATCATCCAAATCCATGCTCGACTTGCGAGTCAACTCGTCCGCGATCGATGACACAGACTTGGACGACCATCCTGCTCCGCGAATGGTCAGAAAGAAATCTGGTGAACTGGTCAAGCCCTCCCTCAAGTCTCGACGGCCGTCGTCAGTTCCGTCGACTCCGACATATCCGAAGAATGTGCATTTTGATACACACCTAGAGCATGTACGGCATTTCTTGCAAGCAGAGCGTCCGGCCGCTGTCTCCAACGAAGCTTCGCCGACTGATGAGAAGGACGATGAATTTTTCCCGTGGACGGCACGCTCACTGCATCGCCGTAACCAGCTAGCCGGCGATGAAGATGACGACAGCGACTCGATGCCGGAGCGAAGCCCCAGTCCGTCTACGTTATATGATTGGGAGCTTGTGCTTCCTAATTTTCCGGAACGTCCAAACGAAAATGCGGTTGTGTTCGTCGAACGAGTTTTCTTATCTTCCGATCAGCGTTCCCTGCTGGGCCATGTGGCTGTGAAAAATCTCGCCTTTACGAAGTGGGTTGCAGCAAAGTTTACATTGGACTACTGGAAGACTGTATCCGAAGTCGGAGCCGATTTCACGGACGTCCTGCCCGGTCGTTTGCCTCGACCGCCCCAAGGCTATGATCGCTTTACTTTCTCTATCAAGTTACAAGACTTTTCAAAGCTTGAACACAAGACATTGTTGTTCTGTGTGCGGTACAACGTCAACGGACAAGAGTACTGGGACAGCAACAACTCTCATAACTATCAGGTTGAGTTCAAGAGAAAATTGAAACCGATCTTCCAGCAACCTACGCGCGCGTATCAGATGTACGATCGATACGAGCGGCGATCATCAGACTCTGCTATCGAAGGGTCGTCTTCTGTTGGATATCCGTCCACCGATAGCGCGATTGGCTCCATTCCTGCATCGTTTTTGTCGTCAACTAGCTTGCCACCTCCTCCATTCGCGGGCTCGTCTTCATCGAGTGTTTTTTCACGACCAGCACCTGTATTCACGTTTACTTCTCAAAATAAACCTCCAAGACCAGACCCACTAGACTACTCCTTCGATTCATACTATACATCCCGCAAGGCAAAATCCTCATCTCCTGATTCTAGTGCGTCGACGACCTTCTCTGAGGCGTCGCTCTCCTCCAAAATCAAGACGTCCCGGTCACCGACGCCTGTCGAGTTAGTTCCGCCTGTCGGTCGTCCGTTCACATCTCGTTATGACTTTCGCGCGTCGCTGAACGCGGTGCTCGCGTCGTCATCGCCTAGTTCCAACTCGACTTCTAGCTCCTCGTCATTTGACACTATTGTCGCCTCGACACCGCTCAACCGAAAGACGACCGGTAAACGAGGCTTCACGTTCGGCTCGGGGCGATATAATGTTATTAACAACCTCTCCAATTCGAACAGTCCGAATGCGTCGCCGGGTGATACGGGCTCGCCGATGTCAGACATGCCAGCTGTTATGAAGAATGGAATCGGGCGCGGGTCTGGTCCGTCATCTGAAGATTTGCGACATGTCAATGACCAGCTGGCCGGCATGGGTTTGGATACAACCGATAACACACCCGGCCGGATTGTACAAGAGAAGCCGGCTATAGATTCGACGTCGTACCAGGTGTTTTTGGATAACTACTGTTTTGTAAGTTGAGTCTGTGATCCAACTTAGGAAGGTCAGACAAGGCTAATGCCGTCCAGTTCCAAGGTCCACAGCGTCCCGCAAGCTCTTCTTCGTCATCGTTATCACCAGTCCATCCAAGTATTGTTTCCTCATTTGCCCAATCAGCACCGCAGAACAATGCGCATCCAAGGACCTCTGCGCGATTCTACCTCGGGGCTATGCGCTCTGGGTCGCCCTCGCCCTCGCCGGAGAATGAGTCACCATTCGAGCCACCACTGGCGGATATTGCTCCAGACTCGCTGCCAGAACCCGCTGCATCGACGCCGACTGCGGTGTGAATGGGGATTTTGTCAATAGAGAAAATGCATATTGTTGTCAAGTTGGGCTTTCGATTTGTATAAGATCATATACTAATTATGCAATCGTGTCCGTCTTTTGCAGTTTCACTGTTGCGTGGTGATTTCGCTTGTTTATTTATACAGGATTAGCGTTGGTTTTTTATGTGACATTTGTTAACCGGACGGCGAAAAATTGGCTCGACGGAAAGGATTATAATTATGCATAGTATAGAGTGGTACAGAAGGACCGGACGGGTAGTATGCACGAGCACCCATAATGGGATTTGAAGGCGATGGTAGGAAGTCTTGTGGTGGCCAAAAGATATGGAGTTGGTTTGATCATTCGTTTATCAAAAATTTGCATTCTTTTTTTGTGTTTGACATTTTTGTTACGGTTTATGTTGCGATTACACGCTCTTTTATCGTCTGATGCATAGCAGGGTGCCGCGAAGTGTAAGATCCGATTAATTTGATTGATGCGATTTTTGCGTTGTCTTGATTTATTGATTCTCACCGAATGAAGAGGAGGAATAAGAGCACTAGGCGCCCTGATTTGCTTGACACTTAATATTTTATGATTCTATGACATTTTTCTTACTGCTCTTTTTTTTTGTTCTATGTCTTAAACTAGTTGGGTGATTGGTGAATAATATTTCGATATTGCACTGTATTATAAACTTTGTAATGAAATTAATATTCGTCGTCCTAAGCAAAGATACGATTAGAAACCAAAAAAAAATTTGCTGCATGTAAGGATCCTGACGTAAGCTTTTCTTGAATTGGGATGGGGGGGTTGAAATTGAACTTAAGCAGTGCACAAAACGTGCATGAGCAGAAGCCTCTCACTAATCTGCAACGTAAAAAAAACAAAAAAAAAAAAAAAAAAAGCAAGGTAACTTAACTAACAAATTACAATACGACACTTAATAAAGGATGCACGACATACGTCACAAGACTCAAAATACGAGGTCCGGCATTTTATGACATGACGTTTATTTGGATTAACTCAAATGATTCAATAATTTATTAAAGCAGTGTTGTCCTACTTTTATAGCCGACATTATTTTTTATTATTATTCGCGGTTGACTGTACTCGGATTTTAAATGACTGTGATACTAAAATTTTATTTAATCGGCAGAGAATTGTCATGTTATGTCCAAAATAAGGCATTGTGGAGCGGGCAAGTCGACACAAACAAATCATAAACTCTATCTTTTGGGGAGGGAAGGGGGGGGGGCCAACCTAAATTTAGTTGGGGGGTGGGCGGGGAAATTTCACAGAGGAGAGTCCAACACGCTGGCTCCGAACAAGGGCCAGAACGCTGTCAAAATAACGTACTTGCCCAAGCGAACCGCCCATTTACCCGTCACAAAAATACTACATGAAGCTATTCGCGTCAACATCAACCACCACGTCCTTAAATTAGAATAACTAGAGCTGAAATATATAGCTATTTACTAGGACATTTCCTTATAGTGTGGCTAAGATCACCACAGCCGCTGCAGCGACGTGGAGCGCGATGCCCTCCAACCCTATTCGCCGCAGGCTGTTCATCAGGATGCTCATTAAGTTGATCATTTAGTTCCTGAAAACGGTCACGAGCCTCCGCTAGAGTCAGAACTTGATCAGCGCCTAGTGAAGCACGTTTCCCAGCTTTCTTCTTAATCTGGCGCTCGTTCTCGGGTCGTACACGTTTCAATTCATGTTCCAGTAGGAGGCTTGCTTCCATAGCCTGATGGCAGCACTTCACGATCTGATTGATATGCTTACGATGGTGCTACTAGAGATATCTGATAGCTGATGTCTCTTACTGAGGCTCGTATGCATGCTCTGGGCCTTCCGGTCAAGTTGACTAGCGGTCCGCGGTGTTGGTTGGCTTGATTTCTACTTGCTACTAGCCTCAGTAACTGGGGATGGTGTACGTAGTTGATATGTGATTTTCTCAAGTACCCGATCCTGATCAAAAGGGACCAGTCCAGTTCCTGCGAATCCGGCACGTATATTCTGTACATTCACGCGGTGGCTCGTACAGCAGGGTAGACGTGTAGGAAGTCATCCTTATCGATATGGTTTCTACCGGACCGCATCATCCCCTCAAGAGCATTGCCATATTCTCTGTTCAAGGGTGTCTACAACAACCTACGTCCAATGTCTGTAGTCGGTGAGACGAATGGGCTCGCATACAGAGCGAAATCTATCAAATTCCGAGGTGATATGGCTACCGTGTCCATCAAGAATCAATAGTCTATATCTTCCAGTTGAATATACGGCTGAATAATGGTGAAAAATACTCTTAAGCCACTGTAGACCGATATCATCAGTCGTCCAGCCATTCTTGCTGACGGCTATTGACCAGGTAGGATCTAGCAGTTCTTCCTGATACCATTGTGCCTGCTGCTCCTTACCTTTAAGGATGACCATTGGCGGAAGGAGAATGCCTCTTGAGGAGATAGCTTCGATGATAGTCACCCATTCACGATTCCCTTGCTGAATCATGCGAGGCCTGCTCTCGCTTCGGTCGGTAGACGTGACTACCTTTGCAGTAGAAATCAATCCCATCGCAAAGCCAGTCTCATCAAAGTTCCACATGTCGTCTTCAACTATGCCATACTTCGCGATAGTTTTTTGTACGAGCTTGAACCATTCCCTATATACCTTAGGATCATCCTGTTTCGCACGCTGGTATGATATCTTGCGATAGAATCGAGATTCGATTTCTGGCCGACGATTGATAAATCTAGATACCCAGTTCTTACCAACTTGAGCAGAAGGCTCCTTCGTACTTCCTTGCAGCAGAATACTAGCGAGACCACGAAGATACTGTGGACGAATAGGAAGGCCTCGTTTATCAGCGTCTAAATTCACGTAACTAGCGTTTGTTCCTCGGTTTCGGTCAGTATATGCGAATTGGCGCATTTGTCCTGACGAGCGGTGGTCCCGTTGATCCTATCACGGAGGGTGGTCACAGGCACATTAAAAGTTTTCGCTGCCCGCGTAATAGATTTAATTTGACGCGTTTCGTAGGCATTTAGAGCCAAAATTGAATTCCATTTTCATCAGCATATGGCATTTTATATAGAAGCGGTTGAAAATCGACGCGTTGAAAAATGTTGATCAATAAATTTCAGGCGTGGCGGGCAAATCGGTTCGGTGGGGTGGGCGGTTCGCTTGGGAAGTACGTTGATACTCTCGAGAACCGATCTTCAATTTCAAACACGCATTCGACAAAATCCATCGATCTCTGCAGAACAAACTTACTGGGGTCATGTTAGTGTAGTGATACTGGACTCGAATGATGGAGGCATGCTGAAGGGGTCACTGTACGAGGAGTGCAACTCTATGGGCGATGAAAGATGAGCAGGAAATGCAGAGTATACATACCCTGCCGCTTGGTCAGAATCCGAGTGACTCTGGGCCTTTGTCATTGGGCTCTGGCGCCTGCCGCGCAGAAGCGCGTGCAGCTAATGAGGGAGGCGGATTTGGAATGTCCGATTACTCGCAGTGGGGGAGCGTCGCTTGCAGCTTATAGCAACTTTTCCCAAATGTGGCTCTTTAACTGGAGCCAGGCAATGCCGGCAAGCCGCAGGACAACCCGAATCCGGTATTCATCCCGGCGATGGCACCAAGCCGCAGCGAACGACGGCCTGTCGCTGCCCCTGATCAAGGGGATATATATGGAGGAAGCTGTCCAGGCTGTCGATCATACTCGGCGTCTACCACGAACTGTAGGGTATCCGCGACGAGGAAAGCCATAGTTTAGTAGGACTGTTTTGAGTGGACAACGATAATTTCGTCGCAGAAGATTAAATCACTATGACGCTTACGCTAGAGTATCCTGTGTCGGTCCGCACGCATACAATTTTGTTCGATTTAGATGGGACACTAGTCGATTCGACCGACGCGATTGTCGCGCACTGGACTCGGTAAGCTGCATGTTATTGCCCCGTTCAATCAACCCGCCAGTGTGCTGATGCCCTCAACACGACAGGTTCGGCCACGAGCATAATATCCCACCGGAGCGCATCCTTGCCACATCCCACGGCAGGAGACTAATCGACACATTACTAGAACACACACCGCACCTCGCATCCGACACGATCGCGTACGAGCTGGAATCAAACCTGCCCAAAGAGTTCGGGGACAAATGCAGGACCATCCAGGGCGCAGGCGAGCTCCTGCAGCGACTGGACAAGATCTTCCCCGGCGACAGACGGTGGGGTATTGTCACGAGCGGGACGTATCCGCTCGCGTCGCAGTGGCTTGATATGTTCGGCATGCCGATTCCAGATGTGTTTATCACGGCTGAGAAAGTCGCCAGGGGCAAGCCTGATCCGGAAGGCTATCTCCTTGGTCGCACATTGCTGTCTGCTGACGAGAGCGTTAGGAAGACGATAGTTTTTGAGGACGCGCCGGCGGGGATTAGAGCTGGCAAGGCTGCGGGCGCGGTTGTAATTGGGATCGTGAGCACGCATTCGAAGGGCGAGGTTCTTGATGCGGGCGCCGATTTTGTCGTGACGGATTTAGAGGACATTGAAGTTGTCCGAGAGGGAGATAGTGACGAGTTTGTCATTCGAGTATTGCGGGAGGCGTGAGAGTGCGCTTATGACAGAACTAATAGAGGTGCTACAGAACCACAGATCATATCATAGCAAACACACACAGTCGCACATTACGCGCAGCCGATATCGCTTCCAGGGCTTGCTGGTTATCTGCAAGACAAGAAGCGTGACGAGCGGGGGATTTGTGCCGCCTAGTCCTTGCAGTGCGCCGTAGTTAGTACTCAGTGGGTATCGTTGCTGTAACGCACTTTCAGTATCTTGTGATCCACAGTGTAATGGTGGCAGTTTACTAACAATCGCGCATGATCCGATTGATCACCGCGACTTATGCTAAATTCGGGACATTCAGAGGAAAAAAATTCATTAGCGCGCAGATATACCGGAAAATTTTGCACTGAGCACAGGTGAGACGTGGAGCGTAAACAGCTGCAAAGCCACCCGACAAAAATTTTCTGCGCTGTGTGGATGGACTGCGTGCGGCGTCGGCGGTTTGGCTGGGGAGACCACGATCACACTGCGCTGGGTGCAGTGTGGGGAAAGTTTGTTTGCTGAGCCGCTAGAAAAAAATTCTTTAGAGAGTAGTGTATTTTGCCCACGATATCTACGAACACAGAAATTAATATAGTGTTGTCAACATGACGGACGCGTAGCGTAGCTGGTCAAGGGTCTTTACTCTTTTAATTTGATGCAGGTCCTGAAGTTGTCACTCACAGGGCTCATGAACAAGACAGGGGGGATCACGAATCATGGCTCACAGATCACAAATAGTGTTTGGCAGGTAGCGCAAACCTTCTGCGATGCCAGCAGAGCCGGGCATCGCCGTCCGGGGAGGTACTGTGGATTAGTATGGCCCTGAGGCGCTCGACGACGCATTCCAGTGGTCCCTCAATGCGGGTTTGTGCTTTGCTTATTTCCGAATCGAGCTATATGCGATTGGTAATAGCTTGAGCTGGGTTCCGTCCAATCGATAGGTTCGAAGCGGATCAATTGTCACAAAGTGTATCGAATGGCAGGTATCAAACAGGCACAAAGGTGACACTTACAAATGCACCGCACAATTGTAAATGCACAACCGTGCAAAATTCCGCGTTCCGCACCGGCTCTATGAGCCAAGTGAAAAATTTTCGAGAGACCGCGTGGACATGTTGATTTGTTGTTCCGATCCTGTTTCCTCTCAGTACTTACTTGCCGTGAAAATTTTCTGTCTGAAGACCGGCGGCAGCAGCGAGAGATCATTTGACTTGACCGTCTTGGCTCTATCGCCGGTGTGATACGCAGGAGTACAGATTTGTACTCCAAGAAGTCGTCATAGATATTGTCTCGTCGCGATAACCAGACGCTGGCATGGCCATGTTCGAAATAAAACCTGGCCGCCGGTGCAGCCAGGCAGGATAGCAGTGAAGATTCTGCAAGCGGGGTCCATGTATGGAACTTATTGTGACGACGCACTCTCGTCAATCGCGATGATCATCGTGGGCCGGATCTACGACGCCAAGATCCGATGAAGATGCGTGCGATCCCGGTCGATCTCATGTGACAGTATGTTCTGGTCCAGCAAAGGCATGTGCCAGCGATCGAGCTTCTCTGGATGTAAAACGACGCCAGCAGCAATCAGCAGCTCGCGAAAGAACTGTATTCTGTCCATGCCAGTCGTCACAACTCCATCGCAGCCTACAGCCAAACTAGTGAAGAGCATAAGGCAATATCGTCAGCGGCGCAAAGGTTCGCGTCCTGCCAGCGTCCTGCCAGCGTCCTGCCAGCGTCCTGCCAGCGCGCTGCCAAAGCAGCACAAGGCAAGGCAGTCCTGTAGGAGATTAGCCCCGTTTCCAAGACGTTCTATCGACGCATTGCATGCTGCTAGTGTGTGCACCGGGCCAAGATTTCCAAGGTTTTTTTTGTTGGATTATGCCTCGCACGGTGGCGTGACTGTACATGTTGATTCCTTCTAACTTGTATGATAGGTCGAGTCAGCGAGCGGGCCCCTAAGGAGCAGTCCGTCTTGGCTTTGACCCACAGCGGCCATATGTTGAGGATTTAAGGGCAAGGGTATTAGCAGAATAGGGTTAGTCGATGTCGGTTTTAATTTAACTTTCAGACCATCTGCAGTGGCGTTAGAGGTATCTACTGTAAATACACATGGCTAGTAGAGTGCAAATTGCGAGACATTATGATGTGGTGGATACCCCGATAATTGACATATATATGGTCCATCACCAAGCAGTATAACTAGTCTTGTCCCATTTTTGGTAAGGAGACGACAGAGAAGTAGTGCTTCGTCAAGCTGGCCAGCAGGGTCGAAATGTTACTTGATTTAGAATAGCGTTTGACATGAACGCGCTGTTTGTGCTTCCAAAAAACGCCACCCGTATCTAAAGTTTTGTTGGAACGCAACGAGTCTGAAACTGTAAACTTTGTTGTCCTAGGACGAGTAAATCGATCACAGCAATACGTACCAGACTCACCGATCACGAATCACAGTCACATTGTAGTTTAGTTGGCAGCAGTTTGAGATATGGCTAAAATAATAATCGAGGGATGATGGGATATTATTCTTGCTCGCAATTGGCAGTTCCACATAATTTTTTAGCACTCGCATGTGAAAAAGAACGCTCGTCGCCAGGCTTGCCAAGAACACCAGCCAAAGACTAACAATTGTGGAGCAAAGAATCGCCGGCGCTGTCTGTCCCCGTAGTCACACGACTCGCACAGTCTCTTCTGTCAATTAAGTAGAACGAACGCGGCCCCGGTCGGCTCGCAACTGACGAGCCGAGAGGACTCACGCCGACGACAAAGATTGGACACACCAAATTTACTTTGCTCGAATATTTATTAAATGATGAGAAGAATTAAAGCATGAGGGCAGCCACACCTAATTTTAATTTACGGAATTGACGCCCTCCCAATATAGGGGCTTCGTGCCGCCCTAAGTACAGCTTCCTTATTGCTGAGTTGTGAAAGTACTTACGTAGTTTGCCAAATGGGACATCTTCCATGACTTTGGATTATTGTTAAATAAGGCAATTGTCAGATCGATGATCCAAATTCGGACTTTGTCTCGGTATTATATTCGTCGCTCAGATCAGTCCATTCAGACTTTGGCAAGCGCAAAGGCTCGCCATATCTCGCCATTCGAAGCCCCGTACAAGGCTCATCGTCTGCTACGGACCGCGTGCGATCCAATACGATCTTGCAAATCGGCGTACGCATGCGCTCCGCACACGGCAACCCACCTCCCTCGTCTCGAGTCTCAATAAGCTCGGTGGCGCTCTGTTGGCGCTCACTCAAAATTGCGCCTCATCGGCAATCAACGCTCGTCCATCACGACGGTAGACGTCACGCGTCAGGGTCCCTCCAGTCGACATTTCCGTGTTCGCTATGGCGCCTCGCCTTCAAGCATGATGGATGTGTGCGTGCGGCGAATAGGACCCAATCGCAATAATAGGCCGAGTCAAGTCGTCAGAGCTTATCTCGATCGTAGATTAGGTCGTCAGTGTATGATAACCGGGTAAGGACCTGCATGAGCTCGTCGTCTGTTTCGGCCTCTGCTATCTAAAGTTTTTATTAATACGCCTCGGTAATGACAGGCGTAATCAAAGTTCCGGAGGAGCAATCTCTTCCGGCGACGATTCAAATTGGGACACGCGGCTGCCTGCCGTATTGGGGTTGCGCTCCTAAACTTTGTACAGAAGACTGGCCCGCCGCTTCTGAACTGGCGGTCAATAGAGTGTAATTGCCGGTTATTCACGACAATATACGCCACTGCCGAGAAGCGCCGAAGCAGACGGATGGACGTGATGAACGCACCAATGCTTGATACCCTCCGGACAACCTGGAATTACTGCTGGCTGGTCATTCACGGCGAAGCAACCGGTAGTCCGAGATCATTGCTCGGATGAACTCGGGCTGGCCCGGGATTGGCCAGATAGTTAGCGGGCAGCGTTTGTGAGTTGTGATTAAGGTTACCCACGTCGGTGGACGAGTCACAGGTACGAATGTAGTACCGAAGTGGGTACGGCGGTGGCAAAGCAAGCGGGCTGCTGAGGACAGGCCAACTTGCGGCGCAGTAGCTACACTTCCGAACAAAAAAGTAGAGTCAGTCAGACAAGACAGAACTGCAGACTCAACTCTAACTAATGTCCAGGGCCGGGGCCAGCCAGATGGCTTTTGGGGCGATAAACGCAACTTCTGCTACTGGCCGCTCTCCTGTACTAAGCGAACTCGGCGCAATGTTATATAAAGAAAGCAGGTCCCCCCCGCAGCCCTTCGCCCTATCCACCTACAAACCACCAGGCCAGCCAGTCCCTGCATCTACACCACTCTCTGTCCTACAATGGCCGAAGCTCCCTCTGCCGTCTTCAACGACACCTCCGTCGGCTGGACCTCAGCCGGCGGTGACTCGCGCGATATGGACGTCAACGTTGCCTATGTCGCTTCCGGCTTCCACCAGGTGTGGATGATGGCTGCCACTGGTACGTCCCAATTTTGCGCTGCTGCCAGCACCAGAAGTGGCAACTCTCGGTCCGTGCCAGTACTAATTCGTAATTAGTCTTCGTATTTCCCATCATCCCTGGCCTTGGCCTCTTCTATGCCGGTCTGTGCCGACGCAAGTCTGCAACTACCCTGCTGTGGCAGTCAATGGGTGTGCTTGGTGTAATATCATTCCAATGGTTCTTCTGGGGCTACTCCCTCGCCTACGCCGCCAATGCCAATCCTTACATCGGCACTCTCACCAACTTCGGTATGAAAAACGTCGTCTCCGTCGCCATTGGCTACCTCCCCGAACCCTTGTTCGCTCTCTACCAGTGCATGTTCGCCCTGTGCACAGTCATGATCATGATCGGCGGTGCCTTCGAGCGCGCTCGTCTCCTCCCTTCCATGGTCTTTGCGTTCTGCTGGGCCACAATTGTCTACTGCCCCATCGTCTGCTGGACCTGGAACGCTGAGGGTTGGCTCTTCAATCTTCCCGCCCTCGACTTCGCCGGCGGCGGTCCCGTCCACATCTCGTCAGGCACGGCTGCTCTTGCCTACGCCCTCGTCATCGGCAAGCGTCTCGAACATAACGATCCTAAACGACGCGTTCCCAAGTACGTCCCCCACAACCCTACACTCATCTTCATCGGGACTTGGATGATTTGGTTCGGCTGGTTCGGATTCAACGGTGGCTCGACTCTCAACGCCAGCGTTCGAACTTCCTACGTCTTACAGAACACCAATCTTGCCGCCGCCACCGGTGTCATGGGCTGGTCCGCTCTTGACTATCTCTTCTACAAAGGCCGATTCTCCGTTGTCGGTGCTTGCCAGGGTTGTGTTGCCGGTCTTGTTGCCATCACCCCAGCCGCCGGTTTTGTGCCAGTCTACTTCGCTGCCGTTATCGGTTTCCTTGGCGCTGTCGGCGTTCGCCTGTGCGAGGACATCAACCACTGGATCCGTATTGATGAAGGTATGGAGGTCTTCAAGCTTCACGCCATCGGCGGAATCATCGGTGCCCTCCTCACCGGTCTTTTCGCTGCCGACTGGGTTTCCTTACTCGACGGTGCCACCGAGGCACAGGGCTGGGTTGACCACAACTATATCCAGCTGGGTTACCAGCTTGCTGAAGTCTGCGCTATTGTCGGCTATACTTTTGTCGTGACCGTCATCCTGCTCCTCATTATCGACCACATTCCCGGCTTGAAGTTCCGTGTGCCGGAGCATCAGGAGATAGAGGGTCTCGACAAGCATTTGCTTTTCGAAGAAGGCATGGGCGACTACGAGCTGGCCGAGACTCTCCGTGCCGCTGGCTATCTCAACTCAGGCGGCATGCTGGTCAACGACGGCATCACTGGCGTCGAGTTGCCTGCCCCATCGACTTCGTCTGCAGAGGAGAGCAAGGAGAAAGCTGCAGAGGCTTCTGGCAAGGTCGCCAGTGATTAGTGCTGTTTTCATTGGCTTTGTTTGGATATTGACAGTCTAGGTGTTGGTATTTTTTGTTTTAAGTAATTGTTGGACATATTTTTAATAATCTAGCTGTTTGGCTTTATCGGGTATAACATATCTCTTCATGTATAGTATACTATTTTTAATCATATCATATCAATGCATTTTAATCCTCATGTAATACCAATTACAGTATAAGTTAGACGCTGTGCACGATTCCTGACCCAGTGAAACTAGAATGGACACCTGGGCAACAATGGTGAGCCGCACGGTTTAGACACTGCAGGGTCTGGCCGTTCGTTGTTCAACTGGTGCCCCGAACAGTAAGTAATCCCAGCCCGACGAACTGCCCAATTATCTAAGCAATGTCACTGGTATCAACAATTCAGATGATGACCCGGTCGCTGCCGGCGCCGGTCGAGCAACTTGGCGAATCGATCCTCGGCGACAAATGCTACGCTGTGCTAGTCCGCGATGTCAGCTTTCTCACGCCGCCATACCCGGCCGCGCTGGCGCCGTGCGCCAAACTCGCACTGAGCAAAATCATCGGCATCGGCATCGTCTTCGCGTCCTCGATAATCAAGCTCCCGCAGATCGCCAAGCTCGTGAGCTCGAGCTCGGCTGCGGGCGTCTCGATTGCCGGCACAGCGCTCGAGACGGCAAGTTACCTCGGCATGCTGACGTATGCTGTCGGTGCGGGATTCCCGTTCAGCACGTACGGCGAACAGGCCTTCTTGTGGATCCAGGATGTGGCAGTGTTGCTTCTTTTGCTGGTCTACTCTGGCAGATCCGCCCTGGCGGTCGGGGTCGTCCCCGTTGTCATGGCCACCGCATATTACTTGGTCTTGTCCGTCCCTGGTCCGTCCCTGGCCTTCCGGGCAACCTTGCAAGCCATCACGATCCCGCTCAACCTCGCGAGCAAGATTCCGCAGATAATCACGATTTTCAAAAATAAATCCACCGGACAATTATCCGCCGTGTCAGTGTTTGCGTATATGGGAGGTAGTGTGGCGCGAGTATTTACGACATTACAGGAAGTAGATGATCATATTGTGTTGGCAGGCGTGGTCTTGAGTGCCTTGCTTAATGGCGTGCTTGTTGTGCAGATGGTCATGTATTGGGGTGCGACTCCCGCTGCTGACAAGGACAAGAAGCAAAAGTGAGTAATAGGATGTGTTGTACATATATACCATGGAGATTATCAGTCGTTACTTCCTCGCCGGCCCTCTCACACTCGTATTTATGACCACCTTCCGCACCGGCTCATGCACATCAACGCCTTGATAAACATACCTTAGTACCTGCTCCAAACTCACCTCCATATCCCCTTCTCGCCCTCCTCCTCCTCCTCCTTCTCCGCCGCCGCCATCCAAGATAGTGGCACTGCTACTCCAACCGTCTTTATGATCACCATCGCCATTACTCATCAGTTCTTCACCAGTGAAAATCCCTTCCCACGCACGGCTTTCGCGTTCATTGTCCACCAGCTCGCGCGCGAAGTACCACACATCGTCCGGCACTCTTCGTTTCTTAGTTCCAGTGCCGGCGGCAGTGTCACTCGATGCCTGCTGGATCTCGGCGCCTTCCTGCGCTCCAGCTTTAATCCACTCGTCGACCGCTGGCTCAACACGTTTCCGCAACAACGTAGTCAGCAATCCTGTTTCCTGCACGACCGGGAACGACGGCAACGGGTACGCGTTTGTGGCGCGGAGCGTGTCGGCGTGCTGGTCCAGCGTGTGCGCCAGCGATGCGAGTTGTTTGAGGACCATCGCGAATTGGGAGTGGAGCGTGTGCCAGGGCGGGAGCGTTGGTTGCTGGACAAGGGCTTGGAGACGGTTGAGCCAGTGCGTGAGCTTGTTATTCGTGTTAGTTAGTTTGTGACTGGAGAAGTGGGGAATGGCGGGGTGAAGTACCTGGGACAGACGAAGTCGGATTGATTCAAGAGAGTCGACGGGCACTGATGCCGTGTCCATTGCCGGATCGAGTCTCACTGGTGGTGAGCGTGACGACATTATAGCCAACCAAATCCGATATTATGTCGTGCCGTGAATCCGTGTCTTTTATTTCTCGTAAATAGGTTGGATTTGGCAAGCTCGGCGCACGGCTGAAGTTTCTTGAACTTCTCCCAACGCTCGCGAGATTCCTACTGCTTCCATCCACAACGCACCATCTCATCACACCTCAAATTCCCGTACAATGGCCGACACCACAAAAGAACCCACGAAAGAAGAAGAGGCCGCAGCCATAGCGAAAGAAAAGGCTGAGCAGGAAGGTACGTCTCCCCTTGCCGCGTGGGCATATCATCGTTCGCCCATCACCAAGTTCAAATCCCACTAATGAAAATCCTAAGCACTACCATACAAGTGGTCCCAAGTCATCGAAGAAGTCACAGTCATCATCGACGTTCCACCCGGCTCGCGCTCGCGTGACCTCATTGTTGACATAAAACGAACCTCTATCGTTGTCGCACTCAAGAAATCTGCCGACAAGCCATTCATCTCCGGACAACTGTACTCGGACATCAAAGTCGATGATTCAACCTGGACGCTTGACGATCAGAAGGAAGTAACAATTACGCTTGCCAAGGTCAATAAGATTGAGTGGTGGCCTCACGTTGTCACTAGCGCGCCGAAGATCGACGTGAAGCGGATTCAGCCTGAGAATTCAAAGTTGAGTGACTTGGATGATGAGACAAGGAGTATGGTTGAGAAAATGATGGTAAGTTGCTTGTCATATGATAGAGTGAAGAATTTCCTGACGATGAGTGTGTAGTTTGATCAGCAGCAGAAACAGCTTGGGAAGCCAACGAGCGATGAGCTCAAGAAGGAAGAGATCCTCAAGAAGTTCCAGGCCCAGCATCCAGGTATGTGCTACTCAATCGATCACCCTTTCGAATGCTTGCTAACGCGTTACAGAACTGGACTTTAGTCAAGCCAAATTCAGTTAAAGGCGCTGCCATTGACAACCTTTGAAGTACATTTTGGAAAAATAAAACGTGCTTGCAGATAGCATAGTATAATATTCATGTCGGATTTACGAATAAGATGCCATAAGTTAGTGTATTAAACGTCAATCACGACCTATAACTCTTAAATCTGTAGTACCCCACGCTATATGCCAAATCAAACATATCAACTCTCGTTCAACGTAGAGCTAACTTCCGGCGAAATCTTGAAAAACGCAAGCGTCTTCATCTCCTCGTCTGTAAACACCCGCGCATGCTCATCCTCACCGGTGAGCTCACCAACGACTTCTCGTGCTCGACGTATCAACATCTCCTTCAACGCCGCCATCTTCTCCTGCACACTACCGTGCCGTTTCCATTTCTCTTGCTGACGTAGCATCGCACCCATATTCCTACATTGAATTATCCGCCGCACGCGAAGCAAGTCCGCCATGAATTGCGACCCATGCCACATTCGTATCGTTGCCGCCTCAAGCCGCTCAAGCTGCGTGCACCGACGATCGAGTTTCATATGGGACACCGCCGCAAAAATCGTGTCGACATGCCGCCGGTTGGGAAATTTCCGACTCGATGACGGCTCGAATGCGAGTGGTTTTAGTCGCCGACGAGGTGGCAATGGCGTTATCTCGACCTCCTTGTCGTCGTCGTCGTCGTCGTCGTCGTCGTCGTCGTCGCAGTCTTCGTTTTCTGAAGATGATCCCCCGGTCTCAATAAACATGGTGCAGTCGAAACGGACGCGCTTGGCGACGCGGTCATCCGGCTGAGCGTCCTCGATCCCCCGCTCAACATCGTATTCCGGTTGAGAGCTGCTGAGAAATGAGCACGCAATCTGCAAATACCCCATCATATGCGCCACGACGTTCGCAACAATATTCCTATCCTCCCCGTCATAGTGGAGGTCTTCCTCTACGCAGGCAGAGCTCCTTGTCACTGCCTCCTCGAGCTCGGGCTCGGTGTCTGTGATTCCGAGGTGGAATTTGAAAGCGATAACGAATAGCGCGCATACAGCCTTAACTAGCGTCGCTGGCGGTTCTTGATAATGTGCGGTCGAGACGGTGGTGTCGCCAGTGGCCGGTTGATTCTCAATGTCGTCGCTGGCGGTCAAACGATTCCGTAGTACATTCATGATGAACAATATTACGTACAGAATGTGAAAACGCAAATGAGAAAATGCTGGTATCAAGTGTCGGTGCAATATCCAGCGCAGCAACTACACAGACAGGCTTGGATATTATGAAAACTACACAGATATCCAGTTCAGAAATATATACCGCAGCAGGTTCTGCCCACTAATATACGCGCCATCAGAATTCCTTGTCTGCCTAGTCCTTGTAGCCAGGAACTGATTGTTGCTCTACCGCATGCGGTCACGATGTCTATTACAGCCATCTGTCAACCCAAGATCGATGGGATCGACCGAGATCCATGTTCGTGCGGCGCCGGACTGTGGCTGTGCGTTCATTGTATGGTGCGGCTTAAGGGCGTGCCTGCGCCACCGGAGTTCATGCTCTTCTATTAAACAACTCCAGACATTTGTTACATTCGGGCCGAATACATGGACAGGAGAGACAGTCTTTCGCAAAACAATGGAGAAGACGAATCACGTGCTTGTAGATGGACCGCACGACATACTATTAAGCAAGCGATGGTTTGATCTGTTCAACAGGCCGTCTGCGTCACTAATCAGCTTTGCATCAGTGACACGATCGAGAAAGTTAAGACAAATCTTGTAGAGAGGAAAGAACTCTTGCTGTCGTGCGAGGAAATGTAGAACAGCGGATCCCAACAGATGGCGACTACAACTTAGATGGCGCGGATCGGGTCGATTTGCGAGGGCATGATTTATGGTGGAGAAGTAGATTTCCAACGATATGATAAGCATTTCAGTCCACGTCTTTTTTGAGCCAGATGGTGATGCTTTTAGTGTGATACTATCGTCGAGGCATGGACTCAGGATATCCGAATCTGTAAGCCCCAAGTTTGATTAAGGAGGTAAAATCACATAGGACATCATCAAATGATTGTAGTATTTTATAGCAAAAATTACTATTACCTATAATAAATCATTGCAAAGTACATGCAAGAGCACACCCGCGCGACACAAGTCTTTACCATCGTCCACCACGTACTCAAAAAATGCTCCAATGACACGCCAAGAAAGACTTCAATAAAATAGTTTCCTTCACGAGCAGAATGCTATCCTAACCAGATATCAACTGCCGAATGGATGGTGGACATATTTTTGCTTTATAGGATCTAACCAAAACAATAGAATTTAGGTAATATTAACGGCTCAATGCTAACTATCGTATTTGCGACTGTCTAAATGGATTCGTACTTCCCGATGTCTGTTGTGTGAGCGGTTGTTGCAGTTGTAGCGACCCGATTTCCCATTTTGGCTCCATTCTTTGCCGTGCAAAAGGATTCGTACTTTGTGGGGCCAGCGGCGCTGGCGCAGCAGCCTCTTGCGGTTGCTGCGCATTACCATACTCGGGCACCACGTTAAGTCCGAACGAGGGAGGCTTCGCAGCGTGGAATGGATTCGTCATGGTCGTGCTTGCACCGCTGACCTGCGGGCTAATTCCGGTAAACATAGTCGATTGTCGGAAAGGGTTAGTGCTTCCAGTAGTCTGCGGTTGAAGCGGTTGCTGTTGGGAGAATATCGAGGGCTGATGCAATTGCTGCCCGCTGAATTGTCCACGTCCATTCACATCAGGCTGAGCAGGAGCGTATCCCGGTTGCAATTGCGCAAGTACAGCCGATGTCGGGAACGGTTGGCTCTCAGTCTGAATTGAATATCCGCCAAAACCGGCACCAGTGAAATCCCGGTTGAGTGGAGTCTGCTGCGGCACTGCTAGGGGCTGGAACGGATAGGCTCCGCCAGTGGGCTGATAAACGAAAGGCTGTTGAACTTGCTGGAATTGTTGTTGCGGACTTTGCGGCGCGTTTCCAGGTCCGGAATATGTCTGCTGCTGTGTGGGAGAAGACCCATTCGTTCCTTCAGGGAAAATAGACTCCTGCTGCTCAATAGACGCGAAAAAGTCGATCAAGCTCTGCTCCGGCGACAATTTCTTTCTAGGCCCCGCGGAAGTCTGCTGGTTCTGCTGCTGAGATTGAAAACCAGCGTTCGCGGATAAATCTGACTGAGATATTGCATCAGCGATGGGATCAGGAACAGAAATATCATTCCGATGTGCTGCCAACTTGGCTTCTCTCTGAGCCAAAAACTGCCGTCGGTTTACATCAAAATCTGGATCATTCAAGTACTCTTCTAAAGCCTGAGTAAGGGATGTCGGCGCATGCTTAATATTTGGTACATTGAGGCGTGTGGCGCTTTCAAGCTTGCGGGCGACTTGTAAGTACTCGACTATTCCTTCCATTTCCTCGACGAATGTCTTGTAAACTTCCAACGCCCTTTCGGCATCATACTTGGACATTTCAAAGTAATGCTCTAAGACATTGATTACACCTTCGTTAACCGCCTGGTGCAGTGCGAGAAGGTCGTGGACAAGCAATCTGAAGGCGGTAAGGGATATGTCATCGCTAATGTCATTTGGCAAAAATCTGCAGCGAAGGAGGTAACGGATCTGCGATTGAACGCTTTCGACTTCTCTTAAAAGGCCCTTATCCACTGACAAATTTCGTAGCCGGCCTTGAATTGGGTTATTCTTCTTGTGTCGAACATAGTCGATTTTTGTCGATGCGTATTGACGAACTCTGTCTTGAAGATATTTACTGTATCGCACAATAGTATCGCCGTAACGAGCAGCTGCCTAACTGTTAGCCGTCGCATAATCTAGTAGTCCTCCCGATGCCACGAACCAGCGCCAGAGCTCATTTGACTGCAATCCAGCATACGAGCATGATGCGAGAGATATTCCAAGGTTGCATCCTTCTTGCCCTCCCGTATCATAATATGTACAACGATCAGTGCTTTGTATACAATCTACTTGAGCTATTAGAACATATTCGTCCACATAAGAAGCGCGAGCTAACGGCACGTACAGTCCAGGCAGAATCACGCAGTCTGGCCGATAGCCACCGAAAGATATCATCGAGCTCGGCGCTATTCGATGTACCCTGCAAGATAGGCTCAATGTACTTGGCCTTGGGTGCCGCCATCTACTTTCATTTATGTTTTAGCATCCGCGCAGTTATGGTTGACGTCATATACGACGTCAGTCCCAACTGACCTTTATTTTGGTTGCACCCTACACAGTAATTAGCAGTTATTGCCTCAATAAAATGAACATATGCGTACCTTAACAATCTTGTCATATCCCATTCTTCGGGGCGGCGTACTCGCCGGAACAGGATAGTGTAATAGAGGCAAGTCGAAAGGTCGATTGTTCTGCAGAGCTTCTTTCCAGCGGGAAACTCTCGCGCGGGATTGAAGATGATCTAGTTTGATAAATGTATACTAAAAAGGGCCAATGCCTCCAGTACGTTCTGCCGCTTGTTCGGATTATAAGGTGAAGCAAGAATATGGAAATATTTTATCAAATCAGACCTTACCACAGCGGGGCGTTGTCGTCAGTTCCTCACTAGAGGTTTGCTGCTCCGAACTCGAGACACGATGACGATGCTGGCTGGAATTTGGCGGCGCAGGTGCTCTCCTAATGCTCTCCACAATAATAGGCTTACCCGGATTGTATCACGTGTTTGTTTCCTCCAGCGTGACAAAATTGCAACATGAACATCGGCAATCATCCAAACAACCCTACAGGGGTTTTCAGGGTTCATATAACTTTAAATCAGCAGTCACAAACATATGGCTGCCCTTAGTAGTACGCAGACTGCCGTGGATGGCCATCGCGAAATATCGTCTCTCACTCTCGTCTGATCTTCACAGCGTGATTCGTTTCAATAGCGACAACCGGACATATCAGCACAATGGTGAGTGTTATTCTCCGTCCGCAAGAGGGTGCTTTTGACTGTAGATCCATGTTATCCTCGACTATTTGGGCAGCAACGATGCATGACATTGTTGCTATTCCATAAGTCTTCTCGTCATGAATGTTCTCTTTTGAATTTCGACGTGTAGTCCATGACGAATTTGGAACTGGGCACAAGCTAAAAGATTGACTGATTCTCGGAATATTTGGTTGTCCGTGGAAGAAGATATCTATCTGCTACTTGTGAGCGCAGCTGATTGCTTTTGTCGCATGATTACAGTAGTCACTCGCTATTCCAATGAAAAGGCTGAGTCTTGGAGTGACGCTGTAAAAAGCTGAATGACGAGACTGTAGAGGATCGTGGTGTCACAATTAAGAGCATTTTCTTTAATTTGCTTCTGTTGAACAAAACTGACTCCATATCCTCAATGACAGCCGCCAAAAGGAAAGAAGCCAGCCCCCGCCCCATTCCCATCGGCCAAGGCCACCAAGAAAGCTCCTAAGGTATGTTCGGTCGTCCAGTTAGTCTTACTTTATGTCCACTTTCAGCCTCTAATTCGTTGTGTAGAACCCTTTGATCGAGAAACGACCACGGTCTTTCGGCATTGGCCAGGACGTTCAGCCCAAGCGCAACCTTTCGCGTTTCGTTAAGTGGCCTGAATATGTTCGTCTCCAGCGCCAGCGAAAGATCCTCAGGCTCCGCTTGAAAGTTCCTCCTGCAATCAATCAGTTCCAAACTGTTCTCGACAAGAACACCGCCACTCAGGCTTTCAAGCTTTTGAATAAGTATAGACCTGAGACTAAGGCCGAGAAGAAGGAGCGTCTCACCACGGAGGCTGCTGCTATTGCCGAGGGAAAGAAGAAGGAGGAGGTTTCTGAGAAGCCGTACACTGTGAAGTACGGTCTCAACCACGTTGTTGGCCTTCTCGAGAACAAGAAGGTTCAGCTCCTTCTCATCGCAGATGATGTTGACCCTATAGAGCTCGTCATTTTCCTTCCCGCCCTTGCCCGCAAGATGGGTGTCCCATATGCCATTGTCAAGGGCAAGGCTCGCCTTGGAACTCTTGTTCACAAGAAGATCGCCTCCGTTGTTGCTGTGACCGAAGTCCGATCCCAGGACAAGGCTGAGCTCGCTACTCTTATCTCTGCAATCAAGTCTAACTTCGTCGAGAAGCACGAGGACGCTCGCCGTAAATGGGGTGGTGGTATCATGGGAACTAAGACTACAACCAAGCTTGAGAAGCGCCGCAAGGCTCTCGAGGCCGCCATCAAAGTCTAAGTGTGGATTTATTGGGGGTGGATAACGAAATAAAAGTTTGTCTGCGCGGTGCATTTTGTAATACTTGTATTAATATAGGTTGGAATGCGTGAGTAAAAAATATGGACCATTTTTCATTTCTATGATGTATTGAATGCTCGAGCGTCGAACGAAATAATGGAGCATACTAATGCTGTTAATTCAGTCCACTTATATATCTGAAGCTAGAGTTCATGCAATCACAGCAAAACACAGTACAAGTCAAGCGACTGGAGCAAATATTGTGAATTCGCAGATTACTCACTCAATGGCAACTGGGCAATAATATAAGTCATGTAAAAGAGGTAAATGAGGTAATGCGAGACTGAAGAGTAAAGCTAAGAAACGCCGCAAGGTCTGGCGCTAAGGGCACGACCGGCCCCGAATTCCGATGGCGCATCTGCCACTGCCTGTTCATCTCCAACCACTGATTCGTTCTCAAACTGCCGCCAGTGAGCGTGATGTACATAGCTTACTCTACAGAGGCTACCGCTCTTGCTAATTGTTTCTCTTAATGAACCCTGATATCTTCATTCAATAGACAGTATCTGTTCATGCTTTTATTAGAATATTTTTTAATGGAGAGATGTCACTACACATGTTAAAAATGCATATACCACTCGGCCAAACACAATCCATATATCTACAAAATCACGTATGTTTCTTCTTAATTCAATGGGCGCGCTCGTTAGCCTTGTCAATACTTACTGTAAAATGGCACAACGCACCTTAAACTATCCTACAGGTTTACACAACTCAATTCATAATCAGGCATAACTAATTGTCAGGTACTTTAAACGTTCAGCAGGGTCACGTGACTTGCTAGTTCCCAGCTGCACAGAAATAGCTGAATTGATGGAGATTAAGAGTTAAATTCCCCCATGAGCTCAGGCGCCGGCAGTACCGGCCTCAAATACATCGGCAGCTGCGACCTTCCTTTCAACAAATAGCACCTTCCTACAACCCAGACAAGAACGCACGTAGGACTATGCTGCTAAATGATAAGCGATAATTATTCGGTGCTTATTTTCCGGTAGTGCATCATCAAGTTGGTATTGCGGTCGCCAATGCTCAAGCTCAAATCAGGTCGTGATCTCTCGTCGGGGCTAACCGCCCAGGCGTTCGGACTCGAAGATGTAAGATACATTCCCACCTAATTCAAGCTGGTGTCAGCATAAATGGTTGCTAATTGCCGCAATCTAGATTGCTAGATTTGGTATCAATGGTGGTCTATTAGTCCTGGCATTTGATCCAGTTCAGAGTCTACTCGCGGCTGGCACTGACACGGGACGTGTGTACGTGTTTGGTCAACCAGGTGTCGAAGTGGAGTTTGATTTATGTCCTGGGAAGCCGATAATTTATATGCGGATTGTCAAATCTATCTATCTCGTAACGGTTGACGGAAACAACGCGGTTACGGTCCTGTCCCTCGACACCAAGGATGTGTTGTCGGTGTTTACACCAAATTCGCCTACTACTGCAATTGAATCTGACCCTTCTCTAGATTGGCTATTTCTTGGTCTTGAAAATGGTCTAACAATAGTCTACGATGTCGATCGTGGTGCAAAAGCCCCCTACCGGATAGGAAATCTGCAGAAGACAGCTCTACCAAAGGCGCCTATGTCGTCCGTGTTGTTCCTTGCTTTACATCCTCGGTCATTTCACGTCATATTGATTGGGTACGAAAATTGTGCCGTTGTCTATTCGATGGTAGATGAAAATATTCTGCTAGTTCTGCAATACGAAGTTCCTCCTGGCGCTCCTGGCGGCGACCTGCATCCTTCTCAGCACACGAGGTCAAGGTTTCCTCGCCTGACAACGGGTGCATGGCATCCTAATGGTCATCACATCGTCACAGCTTATGAGGACGGTTCATTTGTCTTTTGGGACGCAAAAGAAGGTGTGCTTCTTCAGGCGCGAACAATTGAAGATACTGAAGTCAACATTCCGCGGAGAAGCTACGTCAATTCCTCAGATATTGCCGACATTCCGCGTGAGCCGATCTACAGAATAGCATGGTGCTGTACCACCAATCCGGAAGACACGTCTTTACTCATTGCAGGAGGCGAGCCAGGTAGTTTGCCGTTAAAGGGTATCACATACATGGACTTTGGTCCTACTCCGGTCGTGCAGATCACATCCTACCAAGCTCAAGGTGATCATTACTCACAACCACGACGGCAACGAATTTATCCGGTTCCTCTAGGGGCTGATCCCGTCGACTTCATTATGATTGCTAGGACGTCCCCATACTATGCCGGCAATCATGATCCCGTTGCGTTAGTCGCAATCCTCTCATCCGGAGAGCTCTACTCCATTGAATACCCTTCCGGAGGAGCCTTACCCGTTGCGTCCATGTTCCCACCATCTCTATGCTGGATCCAGCCCCGAATGACCGCGTTTTCAGTTGCTTCAGTGCGAAGGGAACAATGGATCGGCATGATGGCATCTAAAAAGAAGCAACCAGATATGATGCTTACAGGTGGTGCTCCCGTGCGATCGCGTCTCAGAAAGTTCGACATCCGGAACATCGTCATCACAGGTCATTCCGATGGATGGGTTCGGCTATGGGACGCGTCACACGGTGAGTTGGAGGAGTCTCAGATTCTGGATCTCTCGATAGCCGATGCGTTGGATAGGTCGGTGGATGTTAGAGTATCTGCTATTTCTTTCGCTGGTCAGATGGGCGAGATGTCAGTCGCCTGTGAGACGGGGGAGCTTGTGTATTTTAAATTTGGTTTGAACAAGCCGACATCGTCGGAAGAACTAAAAAGGCGGTTAGATGCCCTGCGCATTGTGGAACCAGATGGACGCCCGCCGATGATCCAGCATATATCGGGACGTATTGATCCACAAATGAAGGAAGGATTTTTGCCTGTGTTTGTCCTCAGCCCTCAACGGGGGCCCATCACAGCCGTTAAAAATAGTGACATCGGATTTCTTGCTGTTGGATATCAATTCGGTACGTTGGCAGTAGTTGAATTACGAAGCATGTCCTTGATCTACTTGGAAGATGTCAATGGCTTGGGAATCGATACGTCAAATAAAAAGTTTCCTCTCCGGCCTGGTGATCGGTCATCAACGCAAAGCCAAGGGGTGCAACTTGAGATTCCACTCTCGCTCGAATTTTCGCTCATGGCTCTTGATGGCGACGGGTTCTCCTCGATTGTACTTAGTGTTGGTACAAACTTGGGACGATTACTCACTTTCCGTATCATCCCCGTTCGCGGAGGCGCACATGCCGTACAGTTTGTCGGGGCTGTCCAAATGAAAGGAAAAGTCATCGCAACTATCCCGTTTGATACAGAATACGGTGTGTCTGCTACTGCATCACCGACGATTTTACAAAAATTGCCTCAAGGAATCGTTATTTCCGGTGCACTGATCTCAGTTACTCCGGATGAAGCCCGTGTGATCCGATTACCAAAATCGAAGATGACGAGCAAATCATTTGATGACAAGGTATTGGTAGCGGGGTTGTCTCTATTACGGCAGGGGGACACTCTTGTGCTTGTATGTCTGACTGAATCCGGGTTTATTCGTATCTACTCCCTGCCATCTCTCAGAGAAATAACGAGTTTGTCAACGCAAAAGTTTCACGATGTTCGATATGCATCGCGAAGCATAGTTTCGCTAAACGGAGATGTGCTACTGGGCATCGGCAAGAACGAGTCCGCGTTATTTAATGTATGGGGTAAAGCTATGGCTGTCAAGGCTACAGGAAAAAATGGAGAGAGGATCGCAGATTCCTTATACGATGTGGTACAGAAACTGCCACCGCGACCTGCTATTAGCACTATGCAGTGGATGTCAGGCAAGAAGTATGTTACTGTCGAGGAGTTCGATTTACTCAGTACGTATGCCGCTGAAATAGTTGACACGGGCAATACTAATCACGTGGGTTGTAGTTGGAGGTCCACATCGTCCGAAATCTAAGAGAATGGTGGAGGAGGAACGTGCTCGTCGAGAGCAACAGAGATTGGCGGCTACTCAGATGATTCATTCGACGAGTCAATCTTCTTCTTCGTCGTCTCGCTCCTCGTATTTTGGGAGAAAACCGAACAATGCGTTCAGTGGTATGGCGGATGAAGCTAATGAGAGAGGAGAGCGATTGGGATTTATGCAGAGTCAATTCTCAAAGTTAGAGGATGCGTCGAATGAATACGTTAAAGTAGGTTCTCTCTCTAGGTTTTTTTTCTAATTGGCAAGAATAGTAGCTAACGAGCTAATGGCTGTAGAGTATTTCGGATTTCTTAGAAGATCAAAAGAGAACTGCTGCGACGTCGTATTTCAAATCAAAGTTTTTGGGTTAATCTGGTGATTGCTCATTTCTTGTTGGATAGAGTTGTCACCTCGTCTCAGCACCAGTTGATAGTTATCTCGAAATTGGTATCTTTGTACTCGTTTGGGCTGGCGTAGTAACGTGTTTTATTTTTTGTGTTTTATAGGATAATAAGTTTTCCTTATTGGATCTGTTCAGGCTCATCTGATGACACATTTCACTGTTGTTGCGTGATTATTTATAATCTCATGACAGCCATTTTGTAAATATGCCACGCGGCCATTCCCCGCCAGTGGTATGGGCCCTAGAAGACCTCTATTCCAAGATATTCATTATCGCATCACAGATATCAGATGACATGAATTTGTTTAAGGCGTCTAAACGCCAGTACCATGGGATTACATTCTGGGAACTTATCGTTTTGCTTCTTTTGTTGATAACTGCGACACTACATCATTTGCGCCATCCGCACATACTGTACAGTCTCCGAAATCTGAAACGCAATATTTTACTCTTCATTGAGACAGAAGCCAATAGCAAGCTTGCGCCAGCGAGAAAGCACAGTTCACCTGCCGATGAGTTTGTGTTTGCACCAGCCTCGTCAATTCGTTTTGTACCTCGCAGATTCCTGGTAAAATTAATCATCTCCCTTACATTTATGCTACGCAAATACCATGCAAAACCATACTTCGGACTCTCACAACTATCTGGATCTATTCTTCGAATTTTTGCAGCGTCCGCAGAATGGGCGGCATCTCTTCTACACCCGCACATTCTCAAATTGGTATCCGAAGCACCACCAGCACCCCCGCTATTTCGCGACTTACCATGGAACAAGGAACCATGGCCAGCTACACTCACATATTACGGCGAAAGACAACGGATGAAGGCATTGAACCGTTGGTACGCGAACTGGTCGGCATTCTTCGCTGTGCCTCATGAGGGCCGACTTGAAGTTCCGGATCATTTGTGTGTGGTACCGGGATCCACTTCGGCGTTATGGACACCAGTTATATTCCAGATGCTCATTTCGCATTTGCTCTTGCATGCTGGCGATGGGGCTGACTTATTTACTGGTCCAACTCAGTCATCGAAATTGTATCGAATAGCGACATATTGCGGTGATCTGTTGGAACGGACGCGAACCTCAAATGAGGTTGATAAAACTATGCACCTAGACCCTTTAATCCTTCAAAGTCTCAACGTGACTACCAGAGACGTAGCTGCATTTCTGAAAATGCTACTTATGATATTTCCAGGTGGTGCTGTCGGGTCAACGGAAGGCTACATACACCTGGTTCAGCTTGTTCGTGAGCGTGCTTCAGATAAAGAGCTTGCAATGGGTATCGCGACCCTGGGAGATGGAAGAGAAAGAATATTTATATCATTGCTGACAATGTTACGGGCAGTAGTGGAACAAACCACAACAGACTCTGCCAACACGAGACGTCAATTAGCCGAAGTTTTTGCGACGGTGCTACTGGGGGATATCATTGAAGCCCTTGTCGTAGCATACTGGCAGACAATGTTCCAGCTGGAGAACGATGGCTCGCAATTGAGATATGTAGTATATACTGAAGCCCAAAATGTGGTAGAAACGCTGCTGGATAGGTGGGAAGGAATTGCGAGATGCCTTAGAGAGCTATACTAAATGTAAGTTTAAGCTGTACAGCCAATATCTCTGCACACCACAAAATTAATGAGGTAGGTGCGATTGTGCCATGCATGACCTAGACGAGACCCTAGCAGTCATTTTAGAGGAACGCATCTGAAACGCGACGAAACTATTCAAATGGGTAATATCGGCACGCTGTTTGTGATTGGGTTAGGGTGCCGTAACATATGGTGAACATTGTGCATGTATCACAGCCAATCAACGCGGGCTCATCATATATTGCGTGAGGCTCCGTAAGTCGAGTCCGAATTGGGTGTCCTCGTTTTGGGAGCAATTTGCTTGTCTCGCGTTCGACTTGATTCCAAAAGTGCAACATCAAACAAAATTATTAGTTTGATCTTAAATATTCAAAATGACGGAAAGGCCATATTTCATGAAAAAGCCGTACGACGTGAGTATCCCCACCTGAGTTACGAAGCACAAACAGCCATCCGCTGGCCCAAATATTACACAAATTTCGACACATCGTGGTCGGTTCGACGATCCTATGAAATGGATATGCAGCTACAGCTGTTAAAAACTGGATATTAATTGAGTAGTGACTAATCGGCCATCTTTGCAGACACTGCGGTACTATGCTCGAACTCGTCCACAATATTTCTGGCCGTTGACTCTCTCCTTAACTATGATCCCTGGCATCATCGCGCTCACTTCTTTCCGCCGAAAATATATCTATGCCGACCATACACCAATTCCAGTTTCCTATCCTCGTACGTTATTAGATTTATTTCGCGGAATTTGACGATTATCGTCGTTAAAGTGGGCCCTAGTATTAATATGTTTTTCATAATGCAGTACCCAAGCGAGACAGAGTGCCATTAACAGGCTACGATGACGAGGAATGAAGAACGAGAGTGTCAATGCATAGATATTAAATGATTAGGGATTCAATGAATATTGTGTACAAAACATTCGCAGAGCTCAACAGAGCAGTACGAGTTTCTTGTGATATAAAGATTCATATAAATGCCAAGATTCCTGCCCGTTCCGAGGGATGGAGTTATACCACGACGTACGAGTGAACGCGTCAAGTTATAGTTGCCGCTTCAATTCGACTACAAAATCCAAACAACAAATGTCACGTTATATCATATATTTACGTCTTTTAGGACATTCAATAGAGAAACAAAACTTAGAGATCAGAGAGAACAAAGTAAACATGATCGCATTGTAACACCGTCGTATCCATATCTTTTCCAGTCCACGTAACTCACAGAAGAACTCCTACCATAAAAGCTTGAATGTAAACTAATATCCGTATCCCAGATGTTCTCTATATATGACATATCTACGCTGGTCTCGACGGTAGACGATTCCTATCCTGTACATCGACAACTCCTTCGATCTCCAGGCCCGTCAATATATCTCTATCCTTTTCTCTGACATTATCATCGTCGTCATCGTCATCATCCTGCTGTTGTTGATTCGACGTTCTTGCAGCGGCCGCATCCTCGCGGGCTTGCTGTTCTCGCGCTTGCCGCTCCATTTCATCAATTCGCCGCTTAACTTCTCCAGCAACACGCATGCTATCTGAAACGAGACTATCAAATAATTCACGAAGCGTTCCCTTTTCACGAAGCGTGCCTTTGGCCGGTTCTAGTTTCATAGAGGCCGCGAAGTCATGGGCAAAGAAATGCTCGAGAGCCTCGTCCGCCAAAACCACCATTCGGAATGTTGGCAGTGTAATATGCAGAGGGTGGTTAGGATCTAAAGCCGCATTGGCCTTGACCTTATTATTTGATGATGATGTGCTGTCCACTGGAATTAACTTCTCCGAGTAGGCATCTCCTTCAGCCACATCAGGAGTGGCATACTCAAATGCCCGCCGGATAAAGGCACTTATTGACGACAAGTAGTCGACTGATGCCTCTGCCTGACCAGGTGGTGGAGACGCGCTGTTAGAGGTAAATTGGGGGCTCTTATCCTCACCTTCAAGCAAACTCTTGGTAGTGAGGCGGCGCGTGATATATAGCAGGCCCTCAGACATCTGTAGAATACCTTCTCGATCGACTTTGCCATCACCGTCCTCGTCATAAAGTTCGAAGAAGTATGCCATACTGTTCATGATATCTTCCTCCATGATACTGCCGAGACCTGTCACTACGTCCTGCAGTGACAGTCCACCCCGAAGCTCAACGTCCCACCTGTGGAAGAGCCTGGCTAAGAAGTCATGAGGCTCATCTGCCCACTTTGTGATGCCTTGCATAAATATCTGGAAGCTTTCCATATCCATGAGCGTCTTTGTTGGACCTAGGCCTAGCCTGGCCGATTGCAAAGCCTGGAAGAATCTGTCGTAGATGTTAGACAAATCAGTCTGCGATAGATGTCCGGTCTTATGCAAGTTTCGAAGTTGTGTCCGCTTGGCGAATGATTCTATGCCATCCAAGACATGGTTCTTATGTTTTTGTCGCTGTTCAGTAATAATGTCCTCTGTGATGACGGAAAATTCCTTGAAAGCAACGACCATCAGCTCCTGAAACTTCGTTACTTCGCGAAGTTTATCGTTCTTCGACGTTGGATGTGCAGAGTCGCCTAACCGAGAGAAATAATCCTTCAAAATGGAAATAAACGAGCCATCATCGCTGACGTCCAGTAGCTCCTCGCCATTGATGCGCAGAATAGCAAGACCTATCTGAAAAAGCACTTTTGGACCTTCCAGGAAGAACACGTCCAGAACTCGGAAAGCGAACGTGAGCGGCATTGAGTTTACGTACAATGACAAGAACCAGGGCAGTGAAACCACCGAGAGCTGAATATCTGACTTAACAAGATGGTCCCACAGAATCGGCATCGTCTTCTCGACAAGGGCTTCAAATACACGTTGATCCAGTAAAGTGCCATACATTGTCTGTGAATAGTATCCAGGAAGCAACTGGTCACAAAGCATTGATAAACACCAAAAAGCTTGTTCCTCACTCATATAGCTATCGTCAAGTTAGCACAACCTCATACTGGAAGACCTGCGAAAACTTACATTAGCAAGGCAGCGACGACAATATTCATGGCCTGGCAATAGCCGACCGATTCATTTCGCCAACTGTACATCGTAAGGACCCTTCGTAACCGTTCGATACCTTCATCGGACTGGTATGCTGGATATTCCGGCAACGACCTATTTAGATCTTTCTCTATCTCTTCGATTGCTAGCGATGTTCGACCAGCGTACTCCTTCTGCAGTGACTGATAAAGATTGGGATTAGCAAGACGCAAGTAAATAGATCCTGAAGTTAATTCCCATATTTCGCCTCTCAGTCGATTCGGTAGACCAACGCGTATTAGCTTTTGAAATGTCGGCAGCCGGATCAGTGTTAAGTTGCGACCATGGTCACGCATATACTCGGCCCAGAGCCTTAATTTCGATTTATCCCGCAACTTCCGAGCGTCGCCTGGATATTTGAATATTTGGCCTAGACCACCAGGAGGTACTGCCATGGAATCTCGTTTACTGTCAGGTCCAGTCGGTGACATATCTGAGAGCATGTACTCTGAGTAAAGTGTAGAAAGAAACTTTCTGAGTAGACGCATGTCGGACACATTTGAACGTAAATTCTGTTTCAGCTGGTCGCAAAAGTGCTCAATTTGAGAACGCAAGCCAACAAATTGTAAGTTAAATTTCAGGCCATGAAGAGTCTGGATTGTGAGCGCAAATAAGTAGGTCTTAGACGCAAGTCTCTCGACCCGACGAATAGCAACTAACGGCATCACAAAGTAACATGATCGCGATTCTATCGAATCAAAAACAAGGTATGCTTCTGACAAAAGTAGCTTTCCAGGAAAGTATAGGGCTGAGGATTCGATAGAAAACTCGGTAGATATCGAAGCTTGCAGTGTGGAATTAGTTGGCAGCCGATATGTCTGGCGGAAAATCTCATCGCGCGAACGTCGCTCATTGTTGGGATCAAAGAGCGTCAACGCAGCAGCCTTATTGCGGATCGTCGACAACAGTGACATTCTGTGGCCTGCCAAGTGCGCAATATATGCGCTATGAGAAGGAGGATTCTGGAAGATACCTGTGGAGTTGGTGGGGAGGCTATCCAGCAGGGGCAGTAGCACAGCGCAGCGCAGCAGCATTAGATCACCTCAGCAGTAGATCGGGACAGAACTCAAACCGCAGAACATACGCGTCACCGCCTGCGCCGCAGCGTGACCTTTTTGTACCTGGCGACTGAACTGCATGTATTGCGAATCACACTTTACGAATAACAGAGCCGCGAAAATACATTGCGACAATCTTCATCCTTGTGTTAATATCAAATTTGTATTATTAAATTAAAATATGAGGCAGTGTTCCTGTCTGGTGTCTGCTCTGTCAGGTCGAGAATGACGCCGAGGAAACCGCGCTCCGAGCCAAGTCAAATTGTGCACCACACTCAATAGAAATTTAGAGGTGTGTCAGTGTTATCTAATCCGCGATAGGTACAGCCAAACTCCTGAATAGCATTCATTAGCTGGTCCTTGGTTACAGTTTGATTACCGCGAACTAGTACCATCATGGGCGAATGAGCTGTAAGAACAAGCGGGTGCTCATCGGACCCTTCCATCTTTGTAATCAGTTCGGTATTTAGCATTAACACAGAAACAATGGCAGCTTCGGCAGTTGTCGGCGCGTTAGCATGTCAAGTTGATTCATATCTTCGCAATTTCGAGACTACCGTAGTCAGTTGTCGGCAAATCAAGACAGCACCTCCGTCTAAAGCCGGTAAGAAGTCGAAATTACCAACGACATCATCAGACGGCACCCAGGAATGCTTTGAAGTTGAACTTAAGGACACGATTCTATTCCCAGAAGGTACGTCGATGATTTTACAATGTTATCCAAGGGATCGTCTCACGAGTTCGATAGGTGGAGGTCAGCCGTCTGATCATGGAGTCATTGCCACTCCCGATGCAGAATTTCCGGTCCTTGGAATTCGTCGAGCGCTACTCACCGCGCTCCATCAAGTGCCAAAGCCTATTGAGCCCAACACTCCTGTTAAGCTAGAGGTTGACTGGAAACGGCGGTTTGACCATATGCAACAGCATAGCGGACAGCATCTTATCTCTGCGATCCTGGATCAAATACAAGTACCCACATTAGCTTGGAGCTTGGGAGAAAAACTATCTTATGTAGAACTGCCAAGAAAGTTAACAGATGAGGAAGTTTTGGAAGTGGAAGACAGGTGCAATGATGTTATAAGACAAGGTATCGACATATGGGTTGAAGTGCCTGACAAAGATCTCGTGAATAAGAATAAGCTTCCGGATGATTACGATGCCGAACGAGGTGTTCTTCGTGTTGTTCACATTGGCAACCTCGACGCGAATCCTTGTTGTGGTACTCATCTGAAGAATACAAGGGAGATGGGATCCATTGCTCTGCTTCACCAGCTACCAGTTAGAGGATCAAACAGCAGATTGCATTTTTTGATCGGTGATCGCGTGCGTGAATATGCTAGGGAGTCAAATACTTTGACGCGAGCCCTTAATTCCCGCCTTTCATGTCAAACAGAGGAGATTGAGTTAAAGATTAGCCGATTGGAGAGCCAACTGCGAGATTCTTTAAAGCGCGAGAAATTGTGGATGGCTGACGTCGTGAAGGCTGAAGCTGCGCTTGTCAACGAAGCACTTAAGCTTGTGAAGAAGTCGTATGTCTATCGTGGTGACATTGTCGGTCTAGATTACTTTAATTCTCTCGTCGCAGAAATGGGCAAGTTGGAACCTAGTAGCGGAGTTGTGATTCTCGCATCTGGTGCGGGAAAGAATGGAGGTGCTCTATTGGTGATTGGAGATGGAGCTGACATGGTCGGCTCCAAAATACGAGACGATTGCATAATCAAGGGCCTCAAGGGCGGCGGCAAAGGTGCAAAATGGCAGGGAAAAATTACACAGTGGGAGAAGGGCGAGGTTGAGAGCCTAAAGGCATTTTTTGATAGACTAGAAGTTTAGCCTACTTGTAATCGAGATTCAGGCTGAAGGAGCATATTTATAGACATTACTGACAGTTAGTGAGCATGAATTCATTTTGTCTATCGACTTGTCGAACGCATATATACAAAATATTTGCCGCGATCATCCTATATATTAAGTCTTTCATCTTTATGCTTCCGATGTTTTTTCCGATGATCCCTGGAAGCACCATACCTGTAGCCGACTTTCCCCGCCTTTGCCGGAATTGCCGTCCATATGTTATTTCCTTTGAACACGACATCTGTATAACGTCCCTTCCACTGCTTAATCTTCTTCACCAGATCCTTATCACTGACATCCTGAAAACTGAACCCCTTGGGCATATCTGAGTACAGCTGCCGATCCATCAACTCTGCAGCCTCTGGAGCATGGAAAAAGCTCGCTGCATCTTCAGGCGAGAACTTTGCCGTCTCATGCATGATCTGAATATTGTTGCGCTGCGCGGTCTTAGGGGGGATTATCTCTTCGATAGGCTCCTCCCCTAAACTGTCAGCTAGAGTATTCTGTGATAAGCGGCCATTCGTTATCGGCATCATCATATACATGCGATGAGCATATCGAGCAAGATCCGGCGTAATTTTTCCCTTCGAATTTGTCAGTAATAAAATCACCAGTAAACGAAGTCTCGCATATCTCAAGGGACGGCATTCATCCAAGAAAGTCATCGAAATCAGCTATGACAAGTCTAACCATATTGAAGTCTTCAAGACTAATCGAATATTATATTTTGTACTTATCTCATCACCAAATTGACCATCTGGAATCCGCCTATCCCAACAGAGTATTTGCACAATTTATGGATTCTTACCTCGTTTTCCCACTTATTCTCAATCTTGGCAAGCTTAACTGTAGCTGCGACGCGCTCTTTCCTGATACCGTACCTTGAGCTTACTTGCCAAAGAGACAGCTTAGGATCTTTACATGACTGCAAAATTGCCTCTCTCAATTCCTCAGATAGTAGGAACGAAGTCTTGGTGTAAGGATTCAGTGGAAACGGCTTGTAAGTATTTTCATTGACGTTTTTCCGATAGTTGGAGTCTGCTATTTTCTTGACAATGTCGTCTCGAGAAATCTTGGATGACGTGTGCGGGATGTAATTCGGTATGTGATCCCATGGGCCGTAGCAAAACGGATTCTTGTAGAAGTCACCATTGAGAGCCTTCTCGCCGAACCATTGTATCATATGCGACCGAGGAAGTGTGTGCCGTCCCACCAGCCCGTAGTCGCGGTTAAGATATGATCCCGGTCCTATCCTGACACCTCTAACCTGCGTATAGCTGCCATTGGTACTCGATTTACCGGGTGACAATCCACGCGCAGTTAACACGAGAATATTTCGCGTCGAAAACGGCATCTTAAGCGCGAAGGAGAAAGAACAAAAAAAGAGTCTAAAGATGGCCCCTCTCACTCCTCAATGTCACTTTCTTCCTTCAATTACTTCGGATTGCTTGTCGGTAACTGGTCTAGTGTGTCGCAAGTATTTTTTT